>NC_134355.1:537479464-537784997 GCF_048569485.1 Anomaloglossus baeobatrachus
TTCTTTAGGACATGGTGCTACATCTAGCGCATACCACCCTCTTTCTCCTTGATGCATGGTAAATTGTACGGAGTCTCCCATCTTTAAATTTCTGCCAGGGTGTCCTCTGGGCAAATGAGCTCTCACATCTCTTCTATTGACGAAGATACCTTCCTTTATACCTGGTGCCACTATAAAGCCATATCCGCTCTTCAAGTTAAAGTCTTCCACAACTCCTCTACAAAGGGGTCCTCTGACCTGTGCTTTGGCTCTTCTCAGGAACCGTTTTTCTTCTAGGTCTCGGGCCGTGACTTCTCTCTGCTCTGGGGATGGCGGTGCAGGGAAAGACTGGGTTCTGCTACGGCGCCGTGTCTTGCGGACTGGATTCTGCGAGGTACAGCTTACCAGCTCCCAGGTGAGGCTTTTGGGCAAATCTTCTTCAGCAGACGGTGTCAGGTCTTCTTCATCCCAGCGGGAATAGGGCAACATCTCCGGCTCGGGGCATGGATCCACTGCTGGTGGCTCCTGAGTCAGCTCCTCAGCTTCCTGGCCTCCCCTCCCCCTTAGTTCTTCTGAGCACTCCTTTGGTGGTAGTGCTGGGGATGGACTTTCTTCAGCAGGCCCAGGCGGGGGACTCTTTGGCGTGGTTGCTGCAGGGGTTGCCGGAATCCTCTTGGGGGTGTGCGGAGGGAGCATGTACTGATCCACCATCTCCTGTGGGAACTTGGCCTCCATGTCAGCCTTCAGCTGCCAGTATGCAGGGTCCTCCCCCAGCGTGGGCTTCCTAGCAGGGACCTCCTTGGACTGGGGAGCAGTGTCTGCTCTGGCCTTGCAGGCCGGGGAAAATGGTGATGCAATCTTGTCTCGGCGGGCCGCGCCTGACATGGCGGCGGCCTGGTCTTGGCGGGCCGCGCCTGGCATGGCGGCGGCCTGGATGGGCGTTTCTGGCGCAGCTTGGATCGGCGTCGCAGCTGCGATGGGGTCTTTGCAGGCTGGGCTGGGCGTCGCTGCCTCGATCGGAGCTTGGCGGGCCGCACCTGACGGGGCTGCGGCCTGGTTCAGCACCTCACTTGCGGCGCGGACGAGCGTTGCTGCTGCGGTGGGGTCTCGGCGGGCCGGGCCTAGCAAGGCGGCGGCCTGGGTCAGCGTCACACCTGCGGCGTGGATGAGGGTCGCAGTGGCTGCCGGTTCTCTGCGGGCCGGACTGGGCGTTGCTGCAGGGACCGGGTCTTGGTGGGCCGAGCAGGGCATCGCTGCGGCGGCCGGGGCTTGGCGGGCCGCACCTGGCGTGGTTGCGGCCTGGCTCAGCGTCGCCGCGCCGGGCGCCTCTTCAGGGACTGCGGGCGTGGTAGCAGGGGTCGGGGCACTCGCGCCGGCAGGGGCATCACTGGACTCACCCATCGGTGGCAGCATCGGGGTCTGAGTCGTCACCGCCCGGTCTGGCACTCGGCGCGCGGCTCTCCCCTCATAGGCCTGAACCGCCGCGGTCATCCACAGAAACTCTGTCCGTCCCTCTCTAATCAGCCTTCCGACCCTGGCCTCCAGTTGATCGCAGAACTCGGCAAGCTCCCGACACCACCAGGCAGCGGAGCCTGGCTCTGGGTCTCTGCATTCAGACGCCATTTTCTCTAGCCACAAGCTGCTGGCCTCTTTTCCGTTCCGCCGTCTCTGGACGCTTCCGCTCTCTTCACAAGCGAGGTCAAAACTCTGCAGGGGATCTCTGGGTAGCCACACCTCTTCGTGGGCGGTAACTTCTCCCAGCGCGGGCTGCTGTTGTTTTTCAGCGCGCTTTTCATGGTGGCAATATGGCGGCGCTTCCAATTTTTCAAGCGGACCGCCCAGGCACATGGTCACCTGTCTGAACAGGTCTAGTCCTTATCCTGTTCGTGACGCCAGATGTGAAGCCCCGAGAACGCTGTGTCGGTGCATTACCTTCAGGGACTCCACTCTGCTGGATCCTGTCACAGGTAGGAAATCTTCTATTTGTCGTGA
Source organism: Anomaloglossus baeobatrachus (assembly GCF_048569485.1). Taxonomy (NCBI): domain Eukaryota; kingdom Metazoa; phylum Chordata; class Amphibia; order Anura; family Aromobatidae; genus Anomaloglossus; species Anomaloglossus baeobatrachus. The sequence continues at coordinate 537,481,436 of NC_134355.1, forward strand.
CGCCACTCTCAGAATTGCGGTCAGTGGTGACCGCCACTGCAGGTTAAGGGCTGCCTGGGGCTGATGGTGTGTGCAGTCAGTTGGGATAGCCTCCTGAGAGTGAGGCAAGCCCCAGGGCCCTGTGTAGGTGTGTAGAACCACAAGGCGCAGAATAACTCCACACAAGCAGGATGTCTTTCAGGGGTTTTACTCACTGTTGATGGCAGGGTGAGTAACCCGGGCGTAGCTGGGATGAACCAGGCTGGAACCAGGTATCCTTCAGGCTGACTTCTGATGGTGACTACCAACTCGCCTTCCTTAGCCCTTGGTGGTTTGGGGTAACCCCGACTTTTAGTCCCTATGGGGGTCACCCAGGGAAGTTGCTGAAGCCTCTCTCCCCTTCGTTTGCCGTTTGCTTGTTGCCTGGGCCAGATCACTCCAGCTGCTTGCCTCCTGTGAACTGTGGGCCCTAACTGTGGCTACGTGGCTGCGGCTTTTAGGTGTTGTGGTGTGGGCTTTGAGGGCCCCACACCGGCAGGTTTAGCAGGGAAAGGTGGATCTATCCCCGCTCCGGGATCTGCCGCCCGTTTGGGCCTGGTTCTCCCTAGCAGTCTCCTTACTTCCCACTCTGTGCTCTCTCTCTAGCTGGAGATGGGTTTCGGGTAGCCCTCCTAGGTGACCGTTCTCCCCCGTCGGTAGCCACTGCGCGGACGCTGTCAGACTGCAACAGCCCAGGGGAAGGGGTCAGCTCTCCTCGGAGCTCCCTGGACTCTGCACTGAACCGGCTCACTGCTCCTCCTCTCCTGTTCTTGCCTACGCCACCTAGCAACCAGGCTCTCTTACCACACCCCTTGAGAGGAGATGGAGGCTTTTGGCCCCCTCCACTATTCTAGTGAAGGTGAAGGCTTTTCCCCCTCCTGGGATCCCCAGGGGTCCTCTCATAGGTACATGTGTGAGACCTGATCACTATGCGCCTGTGTAGTCACACCTCGGTCAGCCTTCTGGATTACCTGTATTGTACTGTCCCCAGCATGGGTGCAGTACTCAGTGGTGCCTGACCAGGTCAGGGGCGCCACAGAAGCATTGATCATACATTCGATGTGCACGAAGACGCTTCCTGTAGTGCCCAAGTTTTACTGTTGTCACAGTGGAATGGTGAAGCCTAGGAAAATTGCAGAGTGGTTCTCTTACTGGATTTATGTAGTAAGCTTACTCCTGTAAACATATTTATGCCTAAGTTTGAGTCACATACTGTATTACCTCTTTGCTGTAAGCACATTTACGTTACATTTACTACCTCTGTGTGGTGTGACCTCAGAGATCTTGTCATGACAGATTGACTCATCATGATCGCTCAAGGTCAAGGGCTGACGCAGACTCAAGAGGGTCCCTGTGCAAGAACAATATATGGGCCCTTTGTAGTTCATCAGATAATAAAAATGCATAATTTCACCAGCTTGGGTAGTGGGTTCTCTACGGCTGTACAGGTTGCACCAATTGGAAGTGCAACCTATCAAAAGTTACTGATAGGCTGTAGCCTTCACTGTTCCGTCATAGCAAAAATGCCCTGGATGGAATGGCAAAGGCTGTAGCCAATTAGGAGCCGCTGATGCTCTTCAGCAGTAATGTGACATAAAGTATGTCAAAAGATCACTGTGGGACATAGAGTGGGGCCTCTTGGATTTATTTACGCTTTTTGCTTTTTTTATTTTATTCAGTATGTTGTTGACAATGAAAAGGTAAGATACGTAGGGCTTATGGTCACCAAGCCAATTTTGACCTTGACAGCCAAACCAAAGTTTTGAATTCTGACCAGTGTCCCTTTATGTGCTAATATCGGAACGCTTCAACAGATCCCAGTGATTCTGAGTCTGTTTTTGTGATACATTGTACTTTATATTATTGGTAAATATAGGCTGATATTTGTGTGTTTATTTGTGACAATATGGGAATTTTGGTAATTTTTTTAAAATATTGCTTTTTTCAAACTTTAGATTTTTACATCTTAAACCAGTTTGTCAGGCAGTACAAAGTAATTAATAAATCACATTTCCCATATGTCGACTTTACATCAGAACCATTTTTCAAATGTCATTTTATTTTGTTAGGATATTAGAAGCATTAAAAGTTTACCAGCAATTTCTCATTTTTTCAAGAAATTTATAAAACCTGTATCTTTAGGGACCTATTAAGAATTAAATGGACTTTGAGGGGCCTGTATACTCGAAGCTCCCCAAAAGTAATGCTGTTTTAAAAACTGCACCCCTCAAATGGGATGCAGAAATATAACATTTTAGTGGTTAAAATATAATTTTTTTATTAGCTGCAAATTTGTCAGTTACACAAGGGTTAAAAGGTGAAAATGGACCCCACAATTTATTGTGCAATTTCTCCAAAATTCGGTAATGCCATATATGTCATCAGAAACTAATGGTTGGTGACATGGCACTGATGAAAAGGAAGAACCACTATTTAGATTGTGAAGCAAAGGTTCTGCTAGCGCAGTTTGTTGGCGATATTTGTGGAGCCCCCTAAGATGGCAGTGTGATGCCCTGGCCTATCAGGTCATCACAGAATATTGTGCAATCTGCCCTTCTGCATGATATCCATCTCCTCCTTGGTTACGGGTCCCTGGCCTTTGGTGTTGCTAAGAACAAGCTAATTAAAATCCTAGAAAGACTCTGCACCACACCCACCAGAAAAACCAATGGGTAGCCTGAAGGGAATAGGGCCGCCCACTTGGGCGGTTGGTTTGGGAGGGTCAGAAGTGTCAGGGGTAGGTCAGTCGTGTGGTGACTCAAGTGGAGAGGTCAGGAGCTGGGCTTCCTGTAAATACTAGGTGGCAGATGTTGGTCTGGGCCTGGTAGGAGCTGGAACCCCGGTCGCAGGGGATCGTGTCAAGCGGCACGGAACTGCCGAGGAGGGCAGCTGGCGGACTTAAGCCATCTCCGGGCAGGGGCCAGGGCACGACTGGGTACGTGGACCCTAGGCTTGGGGTACTAGCGCAACGAGGGGGATAGGACTTTGCCAATACATAGTCCAGAAAATCCGAAGCGTGAACCCTGAGAGCAAGCTCACTCCATTAGCCATATGGGTGAGCGGGACCCGACTAGTTCTATACTATAGGGGCAAACCAGTAAAGAAGGTGCCAAAGGAAAGGTCACAGGCTAACAAGCAACACCATCGGGCACGGGATCCAAGAACTTTGGTTTACAAGTTGTCAGTGGCAGCGTTATTGGATTGAGTGAGTATGCAGTGACCCTTTCCTCCCCAACGGCATCCCCCTCGCACCATCACTGAGTCCTGGGGCATTATTCCCCTACCCACGGAGGGGTTAAAACACCTGGCTGCCATTCCATCGCCACCGGGCGCTCCCAACAGCAGCGGTGGTACTCCACCTTACCACACACCGTGGGTGGCGTCACAAACTCTAAACAACAACAAAATACCCTGTAAATACCCCTTTTTTATTTCGAGTGACCGTGCAACCCCTCCCGGGTCCGGAGACCCCTCGAGCCACTGCGGATCCGGATCCGAGCAGTCTCGGCTGCTGACGCTGGGGTGGTACAGCAGAATAGCAGAATAATCCCAAAAGTGACCTCTATTGTACAAATTGTACCTACCATATCAACCTCTCAATGAATTCATCTGTGGCTGTAGTGATTATTTGGTAACATCCTCACTGTGATTTTTTTTTTGGGATAATTGCAAACATGGCAGCTTAGTGCCCATACATTGTGCCCAGCTTGTGCTTCTGGTGACACATCCAATACTTTGTTAATTAGGCTTCCCCCTCTACAGTAATGCCAAACATGTGCCTGTTTACTATGGTTTAGGCTCAGTGGGGTTAAGATGGAGGGGGGCATTTGGATTTGGGGGTGCAGAGCACTAGATTTTATTTGTTGGGTTGGAGTTGTTGCTTTTCCAGAGTCTTTGTTCTACCAGTAACATGTGACCAGTGACCACCTAACCTTAAAGTAACAGAATACGGACCTGAGTAGAGGCTGTTTTTTGTTAGTAACATTTTGGGGTACATAACATTTTTTGAGCACTTTGAGTGTAAGGCTAGGATCACATTCTTGTGTTATACGATAAGCACTTATGTTGGGGTTTCGTTGTAAATCCCACAAAAATGTGATGTAAATGAAACCCCTGATGAAACCATTCACTATAATGAGACAGATGGAGTTACTTTGGAATACGTTTGGCCTTTGTTCTGGTGGCATCTATCTTTTTAGACGTGCACAAAACTTTAGTCCTTCACACCTCTTTATAATGAATGGTACTTGTTGTTGGTTTTGTCTGAATCACAGTTTTTGGGATTTAGGGGTGCTTCACACACAGCGAGCTCGCTGCCGAGATCGCTGCTGAGTCACGCTTTTTGTGACGCAGCAGTGACCTCATTAGCGATCTCGCTGTGTGTGACACTGAGCAGCGATCTGGCCCCTGCTGCGAGATCGCTGCTCGTTACACACAGCCCTGGTTCGTTTTCTTCAAAGCCGCTCTCCTGCTGTGACACACAGATCGCTGTGTGTGACAGCAAGAGAGCGACAAATGAAGCAAGCAGGGAGCAGGAGCCGGCGTCTGACAGCTGAGGTAAGCTGTATCCAAGATAAACATCGGGTAACCAAGGTGGTTACCCGATATTTACCTTAGTTACCAGCCTCTGCAGCTCTCACGCTGCCTGTGCTGCCGGCTCCGGCTCTCTGCACATGTAGCTGCTGTACACATCGGGTCAATTAACCCGATGTGTACAGCAGCTAGGAGAGCAAGGAGCCAGCGCTAAGCAGTGTGCGCGGCTCCTTGCTCTCTGCACATGTAGCTGCATTACACATCGGGTTAATTAACCCGATGTGTACTGTAGCTAGGAGAGCAAGGAGCCAGCGCTCATTGTGCGCGGCTCCCTGCTCCCTGCTCACACTGGTAACTAATGTAAACATCGGGTAACCATACCCGATGTTTACCTTAGTTACCAGTCTCCGCAGCTTCCAGACGGCGGCTCCGTGCAAGCGCAGCGTCGCTTGCACGTCGCTGCTGGCTGGGGGCTGTTCACTGGTCGCTGGTGAGATCTGCCTGTTTGACAGCTCACCAGCGACCATGTAGCGATGCAGCAGCGATCCTGACCAGGTCAGATCGCTGGTCGGATCGCTGCTGCATCGCTAAGTGTGAAGGTACCCTTACATGAAAACCTTGACGTAAGTGCTCAGCAGGGAGCACAGGATGAATATGAACAAAGCCTTATTCCAATATTTGGGATGTAGAATGAACAAATAGATAGCAATAGAGGAATAGTTCTTATTTTTATTTTTTCACTGTTCACTATGTCACGTTAGTGATAATGCAACTTTATTCTGTGGGTCACTGCACACTTCAAAGACATACTGATAGGGGATCTAGATTGGGAGCCTCATTCGGAACCGTATTGTTGATGTATGTAAAGCGCTATGGAATTAATAGCGCTATATAAGTGAATAAATATTATTATGTTTATTTCAGTAAGAATAGATGACCAATAGAAGTTACCAAAAGCTGCAGATTTGACTGTCCAGCTCAATATAATGTCTTTGACTAGCTGTAAGACTTCAAAATTATATTCCATTAAGTTATGTTTCTGTTCTCTGATAAAAACATTTGTAAATCTGTAAAGATAAACTTAAAGCAAAATTACAATTTGGAGTTGGCACAGATCTGGTATCTTTAGCATTTAAAGACCCTTTTCATGGGCATAATTTGAAGTCATCAGACCAAAATAACAGTATAAACTAACTACATAGCCTTATATAGAATACAGCCCTTATAAATACTGTTACTTCATTGTCCCAATCACTGCCTCCATTCTGAAGACTTTGGAGTATATTCAAATATGCTAATCAAGGGGCACCCTTACTGGTACTAAGATAGTTGGTGCACCTTTGCACCCACTGGTTTTGCATCCCCCTGCCTCTCTCCCTGATAATTTACTGAACCAGCTTGCCTAAACTTTCTCTGCAGCTTTCTATAAGTAAGCTGTCAATCACCATTGTGAGAGGTAGGACATGCAAAATCAGTGATGGTATGGTGCACTGAGACTCTTTGCCATGCCAAGGGTGCACCAGGAGCCCTAATTAGCATATGTGGTGTAACTTCAGCTTCTCCATAGTGAAATAAATATTTAGAACACTATAGGTGATATTTTTGTAGGGTTTTTTTCTTTATAAACCGGTGCACTTATTTTATATAATCAGTTTGGGCTGACAGAGTTCCTTTAATATAAATGTCGTTGAGATAAGTGGGTCCTCTTCATTCTGTACTAGTCTGTCTATTGTAACTTGTTTATGTATTCTATATGTAACCCCTCTTCATGTACTGCACCATGGACTCAATGGTGCTCTATAAATAAATATTATTATTATTATTATTATTAATAATAATAATAATAATAATAATAATAATAATAATAATCTGGTGACATAGTGACAGAACTTTTACTTGGTAGCTGAAAGAGAAAAAAAAACATGTTTCTCTCTGCACTGTTGCGGGAGTCATATGAAGAGACCAGGACACATGGATGCAGATGGAGGCGGTCTGATCAACGCGTTTCAAAGTGCTCCAACTTCTTCATCATGATGCATTTGAATTACAATATAGTCCAAGACAGTCGGATTTTATAGGAATGTAAAATGTCTTTCCATTACAACTTTTACTTGGCAAAAAAAAATATGAAAGAAAAGGAAATGGACAAAGACAAAAAAAAGACTGTGAGATAGATAAAGAAAACCAGGGAGGGAAAGACAATATATGTATTAAACTCAAGTGTTCTGTGGGGCATCCCTGGAAGACTAGGCATTTTAAAATGCAGTGCTTGAAATATGACTCTAAAGACAAGCAATGCTCTTAATTGAAAATATATTTTGCATTATTTATCTGCCTTGTCTGGTCCTCTAATTACTAAGTCAATACCAGAAACAATAGAAGTCAAAGCTTTTCATTTTTATTGACTTTATTTGTATTAAAAGATGTAAATCACATGATTATAGCTCATTTCATGATTACGCTACACAGAATGGGACCTATCATTAAATGTATAAAATGTTGAGCTTGGAGCTATCCAATAGTACAGGTTGCTTCTCTAATGCAGCTTGCAGGATTTCAAGGCGACATCAAAGTGAAAAATTCAGCTGAAATGACAGTAGCAGCTGCAGCATCTGCCTCCAAATTAGGCTGTGTTTCAAAGTCTGGACTCAGCTGCTAAGCAGTATAAAGACCCAGGAGGAAGGCTACACAAGAAAAGAGTTAGGTTTCTAACCTAGTACATCAAAGTAACACATGCTATGAAGAGCAATAAATGCATATGGCGTACAGTCACTTGCTGTCTAATTACATTGGAGTCATAAAACGAAGCAAACCTTTCAAATGATTTCATGTTTGGAAACAATCATGTATCCGTTGTCTACTGAGGATATAGGCAAATTAACAGCAAATTAGATGCCATCGAAGGTAAACATAGGAGGAATTATCGAACCTGTGATTTTACATTTACGGTACATGTATGAAGTACAACATGACATGACCTTCACTACAAAAACATATAGTCGATTTAATTGCAGATTGCCCAACTTCGACAGTTGGATTCCAAATGTAGCTATTAGCAGGGAATGTAACATACGCCCCCATGAAAATAGACAACTGAGGCTACAATAATTGATGGATATCTCATGTGTAGACATGTCGAAACTCAGGAACAGAATTATTTTATAGTCACAGAATCTGTCATAGATATAATTATTTTTGACTTTTTATGGTTTTAAAAACTGTGTCTAGTAAGAGAATACAGTATATACTGTATATATATTCTTGTCTAGGATCAGGCATTAAAGTGACAAGCAGTAAGTCCTACATTATCTTCCCTTGCACAAAGGAGTGCCGTTACAACAATAATTCTGCAACTTGTGTGTACATATACACTGCGGCCCTGATTCATCAAATTGGTAATAAATAGCTTTGAAAGTTTTAATAATTGGGCAACAAAGAGTTGCAAACAAATTTTGAAACTTTTAGCCCTGACTGGAGTAAGATTTGTGGTGGGGCAGCCTGAGGAACATGCCACATGTCAGATGCATGCACCTTTTATCAAATCACGCCTGAGTGACTCCAACACAGCCCTCATCAATACCTGGTATTGATTAATCAGAGTCATAGAGTGGCTAAGGATTATCGTTTCTCCTTGTGGAGAGTGCTAATTCAGCATTAGAACTTGCAGGCCATGCCACATGCAACCCTACTCTGATAATTGAAATATGAAAAGGAAGAGAATTTTAACAGTAGTGCCACCTAATAGAAGTAGCATTCCTAAAAGTGAATGTCCATACTGACATTTAGAATTCCTACTTCCAATAAGTGTAACTGGAGTTGAAGTCCGTTTTCTCTTGAAGGGTCTTCATACATCAAAACTGCAATAACAAATGCTGTTGCATACATGAAACTTCCTACATCTGCAATGTTTCAATAACATAAGTTATTGATAGTAAGTGATATAACTTCATACTATGGAAAGGTGAGAGAATTTATAAAAAAAAGTTGCCAACTCCATTAAATTAATAATTTGGGAAACCAAACATATATAATTCTACCCAAACATTTAACCTTACGGTTTGATTGTGTGGCACCCCAGGGTTCAGTTGCCACAAATATACCTGTACCTGGGCAGGGAAGGATCTCCACATTAGGTAATCCCACATACAACATTTCCACTCCAAGCCTGGAGGGGGAGTTCTACAAGTCAAGTTCAGGTGAGGTCCCCTTTAAATCCAGGTTTGGCGGTGGAATCAGAGAGACAGTTGACAGTTGGAAAAGAGGAGACTGTGCGAGCAGAGAGTGAGGGAAGACATCAAAATGGAGAGGGCAGTGCTTAGCCCGCACAAGTAACTGTGTGACCGCCTGAGGGATCAAGAGTGAGGCAAAAGAGGAGAGACCGGGGAGGTGAAGCCTGACTGGTTCATCCCCAAGGAACAGCGCTGATTATCGGACACCGGCATCCGAGACTGTGAGGGATCTAATCTGCTCAGCAATAAAGACCAGGGGCCAGGGAGACTGCAGATCTCCTGGCCGCAGCAGCACCTGAAGGCAAAGCCACTACACAGAGCTTAGGGACCGCAGTGAGTACAGCAGTGCTCCTTAGAGAAGCTCCCGCCACCTGCCATACAGGTGAAGACAGTGAGAGAGGGACAAGGTATAGCTACAGGCAGCCTAGTACGAAGGAGAGACACAGCGCAGCAGGGAGGCCACACAACTAACCTGGTGCAGAGATCCTGAACTGTTCCCAGATTACCAAAAAAAACTGTAGCATCAGAAACTGAACCCCTTTTTAACACCTGCAAGTAAAATCTGGTCAGAGTTAATGAATTGGTGTGACACACTTTATTTCTTCATCTGAGGAGCCATAGGCTGCTGCATTAAAGTGACAGTTGAAAAGGCTGTGAGGAAAACCGGCCGCCATATCTGTGTACTACTAAAACTGCCCTGGGGACCCCGTTTCACCTACGGGAAGCATAAACTACTGGCTGCCTAACCATCACCCCAGAGGTCTGACCTGCAGCCCCAGTAACCATACTGGAACCGTAGGTGGCGTCACGAAATACTTTTATTTATTTATTTATTTATTTTTTTATTATTTTTTTTTTTATTCATTTTTTTTTCTATTATTTATTGACTTTCAGCGACCACCAGGGCCACAGAACCGGGCACAGGCCCCTGTGACATAATCCCATTAACTAACACCCGGAACTGAGTACCCCATGGCCCTGGGGCGGGTCAGCTTTTGGCGTCACGAACAGGATCTGGACAAAGCCCAGTAACCCTGGGTAACGTGTGCCTTGAAAACTGTTTAATAATAACTGAACTTTGCAGCCATTTTGAGCATTTGAAAACTAACTGCGCCACAGTGAGGATGGAGATGCAAGGCGATGCTGATGCCGCTGGAGCAGCTGCAGCACCTGAAGCTGTAGCCCCGATCATGCCGCTTGCTCTGCCGTATGTTCCAGGGGCGGCATGGTTACCGCAATATGCTGGGGAGCCCAATACCCTAGCTGAGAAAAGATGTGCAATTTCCTGGATATATACTCTATGACTGACAAGCAAAAAGTGTCTGTTTTGCTGGGGCAACTGACGGGTGCAGCAGAGCGAGACGTTAAATCCTGGCTGAATACAGATAAAAGGACAATAACTCAGATATTTGGTAATTTAAAAGCTGCTTTTGAAACTCGTACTGTAGCTGATCTAAGAATGAGGTTTTACAACTGCAAACAAAGACCGCAGGATAGCAAACGGGATTATGCATTGAACCTTAAGGAGGCGCTGCGGGCTGTAAAGCAGGTAGACCCTGAAAGTGCATGAGAGGAAGATAAAATGTTACTTGAACAGTTTCTTGAGGGGCTACATTCACCAATTCTTCAAACACAGCTGCGTCTATGTCATGGAGCATCCGAGTCTAGACTTTGTAACTCTGAAGAACCGGGCCATTAGAGCACTGCGAGTCCCTGTGACTACAGACCCCGCACCTCAGCCGTGGCAAGCCATCACCTCTCCCTCAGAGGTGGCGTCCCTTTCCTTAACTCCAGCAGAAATCAATGGACAGACTGTAATACCTGGTGCCTCTGATGACTTGCGTTCCCAGATACAGCAGCTGACAAAAGATGTGGCCATGCTCCTAAAGGCCATGCAACTCCAGCAGAAACCACAGTCATCGAAGAGGATTCAGTTGGCTGACAGCCCTGAGGACGTCCCGTGGATGCGAGGAAGGAGGAACCCGCCGCCCAGAGGAAGACCCAACGACCGCTACGACTCATCAGGACAGCCTATCTGCCGCCATTGTACGAGGCGGGCCACTTTGCCAGGTCATGTCCTTTAAACCAGCGACTCCTGGGGCAGGGGGCTTGCCACCAGGAATAAAACAACCAGGCCCATCGAACTGGCGCTATAGATATGTGGGAGGACGACCATTCCTATCTATAGTGCTAGATGGCATTCCCACACTTGCTCTATTGGACACTGGCTCACAGATGACGACGATCCCGCATATCCTTTACAAAAGATTTTGGGCCGATTCTGAGCTCACTCGCCCAGACCCAGACCTTACTATATATGCTACTAATGGACAGCCGGTATCACAAGGAGGTGACGATAAAGGTGGGGAGGGAGGAGCTAAAGGGCCAAGGACTTATTGTGGTGGATACTGATTATCGTGAAAGAAATCCAACAATGATATTAGGTACTGATGTTGTTTAAAATTGTCTAGGAGAAGCTCTTTTCTTGCTCCAGCAGGTTGCAGAAACTGCCAGCATCAGGCAGCAGAGGGTCCTACAGAAAGAAATCAAAGCCCTTCTGCAGAGACAACAGGTAGAGTTGTCTGGTGGAGAAATCGGCAGTGTACGGGTAAGCGACCCATTCCCCATTGTGTTACCCCCAAGAAGTGAAGTGATGACTTGGTGTCGGGCAGCTATAGGCCTCAGAGGGCAGGATTACCAGGCAATGGTAGAGCCCATGTACTCAGATAGTAGGCCCACAGTCCTGACAGCCAGGGGGATAGTTGATGTACGCAAAGGGAGGGTACCTGTACGAGTTTTAAACTGTGGAGAGGAAGAGGTCAAGCTACCCAGATATGCTACTGTTGCCAAGTTGTTCACTGTCAACAACAACTCAATTCAGGCAGTGGAACCCTTGACCCCGTCCGACCAGGCGGAGGACAACAGCTCTAAGGGACAGCTGGAGGACTGGTGTCAGAAGCTGCATGTCGGCACTGATTTCACCCCTTCTTACCAAAGGCACGGAGTTTATCAGGTGGTGAAGGAATATGAACAGGTCTTTAGTAAGCATCCATTAGACTTTGGGCGTATAAAAGGGGTACACCATCGCATACCCACGGGAGATCATCCACCTATAAAAGAGAGATGCAGGCCCATACCACCAGCTCACTATCTGTGTGCTAAAGATATGTTACGGGAAATTAAGGAAGCTGGGGTTATTACAGATAGTTGTAGCCCCTGGTCAGCCCCACTTGTCCTGGTAAGAAAGAAAGATGGCACAATGAGGATGTGCGTTGACTATAGGCAGATAAACCGCATAACACACAAGGATGCTTACCCGTTGCCCTGCATTGAGGAATCACTTGCTGCACTGAAAGCTGCTAATTTCTTTTCCACCTTAGATCTTACCAGTGGGTATTGGCAGGTTTCCATGGCAGAAGAAGATCGAGAGAAGACCGCATTCACAACGCCGATGGGTCTGTGTGAATTCAACAGCATGCCGTTTGGACTCTGCAATGCACCCGGTACGTTCCAAAGGCTAATGGAGTGTTGCCTGGGGCACCGAAACTTCGAGACTGTACTGATATATCTTGATGATGTCATCGTGTATTCCAAGATGTATGAGGAACATCTGGAGCACCTGGCCGAGGTGTTTGAAGCATTGACAAAGTTTGGTATGAAACTAAAGCCTTCAAAATGCCATTTGCTGAAGCCGAAGGTTCAGTATCTTGGGCATGTAATCAGTGCGGATAGTGTGGCACCTGACCCTGAAAAGGTCACTGCTATCAGAGACTGGCCAAAGCCAACAACCATCAAAGAGGTGCGTCAGTTCTTGGGGCTGGTAGGATACTACAGGAGGTTCATAAAGGACTTCACAAAAATAGCGGCGCCTTTGCAAGATCTCCTGGTAGGCCAGACCAAAAAGAGCAAGACTTCCGGCCCTCCATTTGAATGGGGTGAGAAAGAAGAAGACTCCTTCAAGCACATGAAGTGGGCCCTGACCAGTGAGGAAATCCTGGCCTACCCTGATTATAATCTGCCATTTGTGCTGTACACAGATACCAGTAATGTGGGATTGTGAGCTGTGCTGTCACAGGTGCAGAATGGCAAAGAACGTGTAATTGCCTTTGCAAGCAGGAAGCTCCGTCCTATTGAGAGAAACCTAGAAAACTACAGTTCGTTCAAGCTGGAATTCCTGGTCTTCGTCTGGGCAGTCACTGAACGATTCAAGCACTACCTGGCATCTGCGAAGTTTACCATATTTACGGATAACAACCCGCTTACTCACTTGGACTCCGCAAAGCTAAGTGCACTAGAGCAGCGATGGATGGCCCGGTTGTCAAACTATGACTTCACCATCAAATATCGGGCAGGCCTCAAAAATGCTAACGCTGATGCATTGTCGAAAATGCCCCATTTACCAGATGTAGGAGAAGACTCGGATGAGCTAGAAGAGATAGAGCTGCCGGCTTTTCACCGCAACAGTGCATCCCAGTGTAACCAAGGTGTTAAAGGCAAACGCCAAGAGGCCACGCTGAACCCCTTACCTTACCACGGGTGGGAGGAAATGCAAGACAGTGATCCGGCTGTTCGCCTAGTTAAAGAGCTAATAATCCAACCAGACTCAAGTATTAGCCCAGATGCCCCACTGGAAACGCAGCACCTGTGGAAGGAAAAGAGCAGATTGTTCATCTACAGGGGTAGGCTATGCAGACATTACATCAACCCCCGAACCTATGAGAGGGTGTGGCAAATAGTGGTACCGAAGAGAGATGTTCAGATGGTGCTGGAGGCGTACCATGACGGAGCAGGACACTTCAGGTGGAAGAAGCTTGAGGTACTGTTACGCAACAGATTCTATTGGGTTGGCATGAGAACTTCCATTGAGAACTGGTGCCGAAACTGTGGCCCATGCAACCTGAGAAGAAAGGATTGTGACAGTCAAAGAGCTCCACTACAACCAATTGTCACCAAGCAGCCGCTGGAACTTGTAGCCTTGGACCATGTGAAATTGACACCCAGTAGATCCGGTTATACGTATGCCCTCACTATGGTGGACCACTATTCCCGGTTTCTGGTGGTAGTACCTGTAAAGGACTTGACAGCAACAACCGCAGCGAGAACCTTTCGAGCCTACTTCTGCAGACCACTACCCACTAGGCTACCTAGGAACAGGTGTTGACGGATCAAGGTTCTGCGTTCAAAGCTGAAGTGTTCCAGGAGTTTTGCAACCTGTATAGATGTAAGAAAATCTGAACCACACCGAATCACCCACAGACAAACGGCATGTGTGAGAAAATGAACCAGGTGGTTATAGACCTGTTGAAAACCTTGCCCTTGGAAGAAAGAAGCATGTGGCCAGAGAAGTTGCCTGATTTAGTGGACATGTACAACAACATCCCTGTGAGTTCCACCAATTGCACGCCAGCATACTTGATGAGAGCAAGACCCGGGAAGTTACCAGTTGACTTAGAAATGGGAATTGTTGTTCCTGAAAAAAGTTCACCTGAAGCTGATTGGGACACTAAGCGCCAAGAGCAGTACAAAAAGGTACAGGAGTGCGTAGAAAGAAGCCTAGATCAAATTAGAGAAAGGCAAGAGAAAGATTATAACAAGAATGCACCAGCTGCTCCTTTAATACCTGGAGAGATGGTTCTAAAAAGAAAAAGAAAGACCCATAAGCTTGATGACCAGTGGGAAGCAGAACCATACACAGTATTGCCCTCTAAATTTGACAACAAGAAAATCTGCTTAATCAGCAAGGATAAGGGAAAAACGTCAGCGGCAGTTTCTAGAGACCACCTTAAAAAATGTCCTGAACAGTTGAAGCAAAAAGAAGTAATCCCCTGTATACCTCAACCTAAAGAGGAAAAGAAAGAGAAGATGATAAGAACAGTACTTGGTGATTTTCCTGAAAGTTGGCCTCAGTAAAATGGAGCCATAATTATACCATTCTTGCCTGGCGCTCAACCAGTAGAAGTACCAGAAAGACTGGAAGAACCGGTCAATGTTTCAGAAGAACTACCTGTCGCAGTAGAACCAAAGAACCCTGCTATTGGGGATCCTGCCAGTCCTATGGTAAGACTAAGACAACATTCACGCATACCAATATTGCGTAGATCCTCATGCAGACTAGTAGATAGTGCACGCATAGCACCAGCACTAGGTACCAGTACACTGCACCGACCAATTGTGACACAGGCATTACGTAGGTTTAGCCGTAGAAACTTTGGTCAGCCCCCGTCCCGTTATATAGAAGAATATTAATAAGAAAGTGTAGTAGTTAGTAAAATGTAAAAATATTTTATTTATTTGTTTATTGCAAGTAAGAAAATCCGTCACCATCAAGCGTGTGGAGCCTGCAGGACTTTTTGCATGAACTTTTGCATCTTCTTGAACTTTTATGGACCAATGGACCACAGAACTGGTAGTGGTCAAAAACTTTCTTAGATTTACCATACTCACATTTTGCAGCGGAAGGACTGCATTTTTCTGTTTTATTGGTTTATGTAATTTTTATTTTTTTAAGACTTTGTACTACTCTTTATTATTGCTAATGTTTTATAAGTTTGTGTTTCCAGTCCAGGAGTATTGAATTTAACTAAGGGGGAATGTGGCACCCCAGGGTTCAGTTGCCACAAATATACCTGTACCTGGGCAGGGAAGGATCTCCACATTAGGTGCGGAGCTGCCGCCCCACCACCGTGCGGAGCTGCCGCCCCACCACCGTGCGGAGCTGCCGCCCCACCACCGTGCGGAGCTGCCGCCCCACCACCGTGCGGAGCTGCCGCCCCACCACCGTGCGGAGCTGCCGCCCCACCTACACCCCACCTACTGTCTCCTCCCCATAATCCTATAGAATGTAAGCCCGCAAGGGCAGGGCCCTCTTCCCTCTGTACTAGTTTGTCTACTGTAACTTGTACATGTATTTTGTATGTAACCCCCTTCTCATGTACAGCACCATGGAATCAATGGTGCTCTATAAATAAATAATAATAATAATAAATAATAATAATTAGGTAATCCCATATACAACATTTCCACTCCAAGCCTGGAGGGGGAGCTCTACAAGTCGAGTTCAGGTGAGGTCCCCTTTAAATCCAGGTTTGGAGGCGGAGTCAGAGAGACAGTTGACAGTTGGAAAAGAGGACACTGTGCGAGCAGAGAGTGAGGGAAGACCGCCTGAGGGATCAAGAGTGAGGCAAAAGAGGAGAGACCAGGGAAGTGGAGCCGGACCGGTTCATCCCCAAGGAACAGCGCTGATTATCGGACACCGGCATCCGAGATTGTGAGGGATCTAATCTGCCCAGTAATAAAGACCAGGGGCCAGGGAGACTGCAGATCTCCTGGCCGCAGTAGCACCTGAAGGCAAAGCCGCTACACAGAGCTTAGAGACCGCAGTGAGTACAGCAGTGCCCCTTAGAGAATCTCCCGCCACCTGCCATACAGGTGAAGACAGTGAGAGAGGGACAAGGTATAGCTACAGGCAGCCTAGTACGAAGGAGAGACACAGCGCAGCAGGGAGGCCACACAACTAACCTGGTGCAGAGATCCTGAACTGTTCCCAGATTACCCAAACAAAACTATAACATCAGAAACTGAACCCCTTTTTAACACCTGCAACTAAAATCTGGTCAGAGTTAATGAATTGGTGTGACGCACTTTATTTTTTCATCTGAGGAGCCATAGGCTGCTGCACTAAAGTGACAGTTGAAAAGGCTGTGAGGAAAAACGGCCGCCATATCTGTGTACTACTAAAACTCCCCTGGGGACCCCGCTTCACCTACGGGAAGCGTAAACAACTGGCTGCCTAACCATCACCCCAGAGGTCTGACCTGCAGCCCCAGTAACCATACTGGAACCGTAGGTGGCGTCACGAAATACTTTTATTTATTTATTTTTTTATTATTTATTCACTTTCAGCGACCACCAGGGCCACGGAACCGGGCAGAGGCCCCCGTGACATAATCCCATTAACCAACACCCGGAACCGAGTACCCCACGGCCTTGGGGCGGGTCAATTGGAACTAAATTAAATATCCCATCATCCTAACTTAGCGATACATTCTGTGCCATGCAGTTTCACTATTTTGATCTTTTGGGAAAGATATTGCCATATCAAGGATGATATTTGATCTGTACAACCTGAACAGACTTTTGTGGGGCCCATGAGGTTATGGGGGCCCCATTTCCACCTCGAAAACAGGTGGAATTTTAAATATGATGAGCTATTAGACTACAAAAGGCCAATACACTAATCCTACATCTTTTCTGTGTCCACCAGTGTGGCATATTCCCATCTGCATATCCATTCTGTAACCAGAAGGAACGTTTATGCAGCTCTGCCCATCTCTGAATAGAGCAAATTACATCCCTCCCTTCTACTTTCATTTAGATGCACTCAAATATGCACATATAAGCATATGTAAACATGCACATTTCTTTTATATTATTTGGTTCTGCTGAAGAAATCAGAAATTAAAATATAAGGCAATACTTTGTTCTTCTCATTATGGCAAGTAATACTTTTATCTGTATTTTTTTTATTTGCAAACATACATTGTTTACTGCAAGTCTACAGTAAACTTTTGAAAAGTCTACATACAGTTTTTTGTACTACTGTTTGGAATCTGTGTCATCAGTGGCCTTTTAAAAGGCTTTGCTGATCGGCTGCAGTGCTGAAGTGACTCCCCATCCAGATATTGATTTCAGCAGGTCAGCAGGTAGAGGCATACCTCAAAACTTTTGAAGAACAGAAAAAGTGATCAGTCCCTCATGTGGCACTATTGCTCATAAATATGCTAAGGCTACTCAGATTAGTGCTGTATGCCCAATTTATATAGCTAGAATATCAGCAGTAGCTGCAGACAAAAAAGGAGTGGCATCATCTAAGGAACAAAACCAATATAATATCACTGTGACGCACTACAAATACAAGATTTGTGAAGTGTTGCAAAAAACCTAACACTCAATATGTTTCCCCCTTAACTTGTGAGTTCATCATTAGTGACGATGATACTTATCTGTTTGATGACAAGATGTGCAATGGAAAGGAGATATAAAAATTGCCTGGTCAACATTTTGATTCTCCATAGATAAGAAGAGCGCCTAGCTAGTCTCCTGGTAGCATATTTCTAACCTTACTCTGTACCTCTCTTTAAAGGTTGCACGTTCAATGCCCACCCAGGGTGCCTAGCTGCGCTACTTTTGGGTTGGACCTGAGCTAGGTCCTGTCCGCTACCTCTGGAAAACAATTATCAGGTGTGTGTCAATGGTTGCGTTCTAGATTATAGCGCATGCACCTCCAGTCTAATTTTATGTCCACCCCATGCAGAGTTCCTGTCAGAACAACTTCAGTCGTCTGATGCATCAAATGTTAATATAGACTGGACCGCACATGCGTGAATGTACTTTATACAATAGTGTCTTGAACAGAGCAGAGAAGGATTTTATTGCACAATTTCGCTAGTGTAGATTATGGTACAGACATACCACAATTAGTGATGTGCGGACTTGCAGATACCCGAGATCAGTGGGTCCAACCAAGTTTAAAAAAAATCAACCCAGTTTGGCCCAGAAATTGATCCCAGATATCTTGCCGGACGCCAGTACCCATATAAATCTATGGAGCATAAAAATGGAGGTAGAAGGGATAGGGTGATTGCAGCAGCACTCTATACTTATCAGTCTCCACGTGGCTGTAACACAACTTCCAGGGCTGCTCATTATCCTTCATGCATATGCACTGCTTCACCAACCCCCTGGCAGTCCCCACATCTCTGGTTTCAGTCAGATGTGCCCCTCCACTGTGACAGCGTGTCTGACTGCTTTCAATCAAAGACACTGTCTGTGTGTCTATATTGGTGTAAAAATAAATAAATTGGTGTAGGGTTCCCCATATTATGATACCCAGCACAGATAAAGCAAATGCTACAGGTTGCATCCCCCAGCCATGCGCTTACTTTGGCTGAGAATCAAAATATGAGGGACTGCCTGTGGCTGTTTAAAAAATATATACATAAATAATTTAAAAAACTGGCATGTGGTCCCCTCAGTTTTGATACCCAACCATGATAAAGTTGGGGGCTGGTATTCTCCTACTTATTGAGTCCCCTAGCCTAAAAATAGCAGCCTGCAGCCACCCAGGAATGTCACATCCATTAGATGTGACAATTCCGCCACTTTACCTGGCTCATCCCAATTGCCCTGGAGCAGTGGCAATCAGGGTAATAAAGGGTTAATGACAGTTCACAGCAGCCACTAAGCCCTAAATGAGTAATAGGAGGCATCTATGAGACCCTCTATTACTAAACTGTAAGTAAAAAAATAAACACAAACACAGAAAAAAATTCTTCATTTTAAATAAAATACAAAAAACACCCTCTTTCACCCCTTTTATTAACCCTCAAAACACCCAGGTCAGAAGTAATCCACATGAGGTCCCACAATGATTCCAGCTCTGCTACATTATTGAAGGATATGGAAAAGGGGGGAAAACGGGTTTAAACCGCGCTAAAAACCACAATGCAGGATTAATGAAGAAGTTTCTTTTTTATTGCAGCAAAAAGAAACTTCTTCATTAATCCTGCATTGTGGTTTTTAGCGCGGTTTAAACCCGTTTTCCCCCCTTTTCCATATACTTCTATTTTTCGGGGCCGCTGCTTTTAACCTTGCTGACACTCATAAGCGATCTAAGGAGTTGTGACTTGCACAACCATATCAGGTGAGTGTATATTTTTTCTCCTTATCATTCAAGTTATATCGGGTAAGACCCTATTTGCGCTTTCTGTCTCCCCATCTCTAGTAACCACACATTATTGAAGGCACAGACTGAGCCTCAGCGATGAGCGGTGACATTACTCAGGTTATTTGCGGTCACAGCTGGAGGTTCCCACTGTCCTGCACCTGTGACCTCATTGAACTGAGTGACCTCCCCTCAGGTGAGGTCACTGAGTTCACAGACTTACATCTCCTAGCAGAAAACCGTGTTTTTTTGCCAAGAGATACAGATTTGGTGCTGAAATTTCTACACCATATTCCTGCACCCAATCTATACCTCCTGGCAAAAAAAGCACCACTATCACATAAAAACCATACAGTATTTTGATACATTTTTTGCCAGAAGGTGTAGATTGAGTGCAGAAATATGCACCATCTTTTGAGTTTTTTTAAATAAACCATTAAAGTTATAATTTATTGAGTATTGGGTTAAATCTCTTACATTCTGGTGTTCCCAACGTAACTTTTGATATTCCAGGGCTGGTGCTATGTCATCTGTGTGTCCTGCTCATCTCTAGTTGGGACTTGTGTATTTATTTTTTGTTTATTCATTCCCATTTATAGTACCCAGAATTTCCACATCCTTATGTAAACTTCACTATATGATATCTGGTTTTTCTGTGTTTGTAAGGCCATGTTTACACATTGCAGAACTGCTGTGTTTTTTGTAGGTTTCTGTACCAACCTACTCAATAATAACCTCATCTGGTTATTGTATGTTTGCTGCATTTTTTATGCCTTTTCCCCCTTGTTTCCTTTTTCTGCAGATGTGAAGTCAGGTTTTTAACTGTTTGTTTTAGTACAGAAAAGATCTGATTCTGAACTTAAAAAAATAACTTTAGTTGTATACATACCTTTTCTTTAGACACATATAATAATCTCTAG
This sequence comes from Anomaloglossus baeobatrachus, assembly GCF_048569485.1. Lineage (NCBI taxonomy): Eukaryota > Metazoa > Chordata > Amphibia > Anura > Aromobatidae > Anomaloglossus > Anomaloglossus baeobatrachus. The sequence continues at coordinate 537,501,859 of NC_134355.1, forward strand.
AGAAAAAAAAACGCATAGTTCACTAATGTCTTTAGACGCACAGTGTTGGAAGTTTTCATGATAATAATTAGTCCATTAGGCTCAACAAGCCGAGCACTTTACCCAGCTCTTCCCATTTGCCCTGGTGCAGTGACAATGGGGGTAATATAAGAGGTTAATAGCAGCCCACAGCTGCCACTAAGCCCTAGATTAGTAATGGAGAGGGTCTATTAGACTCCCTAATACTAATCAGTAAGTGAAAGTAAATAAACACAAACACCGAAAAAATCCTTTATTTGGAATAAAATACAAAAAAACACTCTCTTTCACCATTTTATTAACCCCCAAAACACCCCTGCAGCTTTGACATAATCCACATGAGATCCCACAATTATTTCAGCTCTGCTACATCTGAAGGCACAGTGTGCAATCATGGAACATTTGTGTTTATTTACTTTAACTTCCAGATTAGTAATGGGGGGTCTCATAGACCTTACCATCACTAATTTAGGGCTTAGTGGCAGCTATTAGCTGTTATTAACCCCTCTGTATGACAATTATGGGCGGGTTGTGGTTTCTATTTTTACTCTGTGGTGGCCCAATAAGAATGAGCAATGCATCCCCATTCTTTAATAAATCATTTTATAAAAGGCGAGAGGTCAGCCAAGATAAAGCTGTCAGCTGAGGGTTGGTATTATCAGGGTCGGAAGGGTCATGGTTATAGGTCTATAAAAAAGAGCAAGCTTTGGCACACTCAAATAAGAGAATATGAAATGACAACAATTTTTTCTCAGGTGATTTTATTGCAAGGCACAAAAAAAGGTTCATCAATTACACCGACGTTTCAGCTCGTAGAGCTTTTATCAAGGTGATACTGTGTATAATACAGAAAAAAGAGAAAATTAAAAAACAGAAATGTAAGCAGTAATTTACATACACTGAACAAGGGAGTATACATCACTCCAATGTATATAATAGTTTGCATCACTCATTATATACACAGACATATTAAAGTGAAAAGCCTTATGTACAATCGCATGAAAAATTAGATATACAAGGAGGGTTGAGTATAATAAATCATCATCATCGCAGCATTTGTAACATACCTAAAAAAGATATATAAGGACATAGACCATACATTGGATGGATCAATTGGATCAAAACTATATATGCGTATCATGTGGATTGGCAATAGGTGTGAATGGGGTGGGTTCACAAACGAAAAACTACTAACAAATAAGGAATGTGGGTGAAAAAAGGAGTCTCCACGTGTGATGTTGGAGCACTGGACACAGGACAGGCAAGGAAATGTTCCTTTTTTCGGGGTAGAGAGGTTAGTTTGTCTCAGGGGTCTTTTTGATGGGCCAACATCGGCACAGACAAGGCAGTCTCTGAGATTGGGTGGTCTTTTGTAGCAAAACAAAGGGGGTGATTGAAATTCCCTAACGTTGGGGTATGCAGTGCCCAGGAGTGATCAATGCTTTCTAATGATCCCTTTAAGGAGTGGGTGAAATGGGTAGAACGTACTGACACAGGCTAGTTGGGGACCTCGTGGCTTGGCATCTGTTCTGTGGGTGCCCATAATGTTGGTGGTGGAGATGGGATAACCCAGATTGTGAAATTTCACTTCCATCTCTTGCTGTCTAACAACTCATTTGACGGGATCTAACACGATACGTGCTATACATTGGTGTTGTGAGTAGGGGAGAGATTTTTTGACATGCTTAGGATGACAGCTGCTATAATGCAAAAAGCTATTCTTATCTGTTGGTTTGGTATATAGATCAGACGATAAGTGCCCGTCGGAATGAATTTCAATCATGGTGTCCAAAAAGTTAATTTTGTTATAATCAAAGTGAATGGTAAAACCAAGATTTGGAATACGTGTATTGAGGTAATCATGAAAGGTCAATAGGGAATTCTGATCGTCGTGCCAGATAACAAATATATCATCGATATACCTTTTCCACGTAATGACATGTGCTGAACTAATGGATTGTCGTAAAAAAAATTCTCCTCAAATTTGCCCATGAATATATTTGCATACGGGGGTGCTACATTCGATCCCATAGCGGTCCCCCTCTGCTGAAAGTAAAATTGGTCCTCAAAGAGAAAAAAGTTCTTATGAAGAACAATTTCCAAAGTGTCATAGCAGAATCGTTTCTGTTGTGATGAAAAGTCACTGAAAGTATCAAGGAACCAGGTGACTGCAGCCAACCCATCGTTATGACTGATGCTAGTATAAAGGCTATTGACGTCGAAAGTGATGAGGAAAGTGCCTTGAGGGATGATGTCCAAATGTTGGATATGAGTCAAAAAGGAAGTGGTGTCCTTAAGATGTGATGGCAGTATAGAGATGAGTGGAGTGAGAATTCTATCCAACGTTATGGCTAGTGAAGACAAGACCGAGTCAGTGTACGCCACGATAGGATGTCCTGGTGGTTTCTGAAGATTCTTATGAATCTTGGGTAACGTGTAAAAGACGGGAGTAATAGGATTAGACTGGATAAGAAATTCTGATAGTTTACTGTCAATGACACCCTCCTGTGAATATTTATGGATTACAGTTTGAATCAAAGAAGATACATGTGAGGTAGAGTTATTAGCAACAGGCTGATAAGTGTTAGAGTCAGATAGTTGTGACCTGATTTCCTGCATGTAATATGATTTGTCCATAACCACAATGGCTCCTCCTTTGTCAGCTGGTTTGATCATCAATTGTGAGTTACGTTGTAGATTATTAAGGGCCCGTCCCTCATCACATGTGAGATTGTGCTTGATATGCAATGTACCCTGCTCAATCTCTTTCATGGTATCTTGGATATCCCTAGAGACTAGTGTGATATAAGTCTCTATGGGATGATATTGTTTAGGTGGCATGAACGTGCTTGTTATTTGTAGATCAAGATCCTTAAGATTGAAAAAAACGGGGGTGAGGGGCATAGGGGCATAGGGGGAAGGGATCTCTGCTGTGTCATCACTGAAGTGAGCCTTTAGTCTCAAAGTCCTAAAGAACCGCTTCAGTTCTTGATCAACCTTAAATGGAATGAAGGAGGGAGTAGGACAAAAGGATAAACCCTTCTGGAGAACTTGTAATTCGAGGGGTGAAAGGTTATAGGATGAGATGTTATAAATCAGATCAGGCCTACCTGGGAGCATGTAGTCATTCTGCTGGATGTTGTTGGATTTTCTCCTCCCCCGCCTCGTTTTCCTCTTTGTTGTTGTGGTCGACGTGGTCCTAAAAAATGATATTGTCGTGGTTGACCATAGTCGCTTCCAGAACTGGATGATCAATGGAATCGTCTGGGCCGTGAAAAGTCTGTAGATGTCCATCTGTAAACAGAGTTACGGTGGTAGTCATCTTGATCTCTCAAGAATTTTGAACGTTTCCTTGCTTGTAGGTTTTTATGGAATTCGTTAATGGAATCTGCAACCTTGGTCTTGGTTTCCGTGAAATTGGTCGATGAGAGAGTATTAGATAATTGCGACTCGATTGCCGCAATCTGAGATTCAAGATCGGTCAGTTCTTTTTGTAGAAATTCTATGGTCAACAAAATGATGTCAAAAGAGCACTTGTTAAGGATGCTCTCGAACTTTTGGCAATAATCAGAGTTGTCCGAAAAAAGGGTAGGCCGTAGGGAGACCCTAAGGCCACGCGGGATTCTCTGAACCTACTTGGCTAGAGTCGTGCAGTGAAGATCGCGTGCAGCCTGTTTCTTTAGTATCTTTTCATAGTCCTTAGTACGAGTCTGCTCAGGAGAAATGGAGAGGAATTGATTAGATGATGTTACTCGTGCCAAGATTGCAGATGATTCCGCTTCATTGTAGGAAAGGGTAGAGGAAGACATGGATCCAGTATGGGATTCAATGATGGTTAGGAGCCCAGGTAAAAATATTCAAGTCTACAGAAAAAGTCAGCCTGCCTGCACTAACTACTGGTATAGAGAGGTGCTCAGAAGAAAATTAGTAGTCAATAAAAAAGAGCAAGCTTCCACACATTCAAATAAGAGAATATGAAATGAAAAAAAAATTTTCTCAGGTGATTTTATTTCAAGGCACAAAAAAAGGTTCATCAATTACACCGTCGTTTCAGCTCGTAGAGCTTTTATCAAGGTGATACTGTGTATAATACAGAAAAAAAAAGAAAATTAAAAAACAGAAATGTAAGCAGTGATTTACATACACTGAACAAGGGAGTATACATCACTCCAACGTATATAATAGTTTGCATCACTCATTATATACACAGACATATTAAAGTGAAAAGAGTGGTTATAGGTCTGTCTTTGCCTAAAAATACCAGTCCACAGCCACTCCAGAATTGGCGTATCACATGGTGCTTTACCCAGCTCTTCACAATTGCCCTGGTGCAGTGGCAATCGGAGAACTATTAGGGGTTGATTTCAACTTTGATTTGTCAAAAATCATAGCTGCCATCAAACCCTAGGATAGTAATAGGGAAGTGTTTGAGAGTTTATAAGATATATTACAAAATTGCTTATTTTCATGTTAACTATTGACTTATGAAATAAACATTAAGACAAGTTACACTTTAAAGCAGCACACCAGCATTTTTTTTATTTCACCGCTGGAATTGTGCTTTAAATCGAAGTTACCTACCTCTAGTCTTATATTCACCCTTTTGCATCTTCATCTGTTATCAGCACCACTCGGGTCGGTTTTCTTCACTATGTGACCTGCTATTTTCTCTAGTGTTCCAAAAAATGTGCAGGAGGTCACTACCTAATGCAAGCTTGCACTACTTGATTTTGGTGATCAAAATAAGAAAAAATCATGTCCCATGATAGGACTAAGTGAAAAAAAGTGTAAAAAGTAAAAAAAACCACAAAAATGCACACAGGTCATGAAAACCCGTTTCACCATTAAAATGCAGTGTGAACAATGTGTTCAAAGAAAAATAAACAAAGAAATGTAGACATACTTGGTATTGCTGCATCCAGAACAACCTGATCTATGAAAATGTCATGTAACTTATTCCGTATGGTGAGTAATGTTAACAAAAAAAATGCTAAAATGCATTTTTCATTATGGTGGCACACAAAAAAAGTGAAAAAAGCAATCCAAAAATTCATAATATAAAAAATATTGATAGAATTAAAAAAAGCCATGCCACCATAAAAACTATTTATTATAAAAAAAACAAAAAACATTTCTGCTGTGTCATAGAAGCAGAACATAAATATTTCATTTAAATCTGGTATCAACAAAAACTGTATAGTGTATACAGATAAAAACCAGCACTGGAGTCCCTAAATATCTGTTGCTGCTGGATTAAGGGCAAACGCCTCTATTGCCCGATTAATTAACATAAGATATCTAACTGGTACTAGTACTAGTAATTCATCCACGCAAACAGATTTGTACTTTTGGGAAAAATTTATTCAAGATTATATTTTCTACTATAACTAGAGATAAGCGAACCGGTCGCGGTTCGTCTCGAGGTCGGTTCGCCGAACGGGGGTCCCGTTCGAGTTCGGTTCGTCGAACGTTCGACGAACCGAACAAGAACCAATAGGCTATAATGGGAGGCAATCACAAACACATAAAAATGCATGATAAAAGTACACAAACAGTTAATAAACATTGGGAAAACACTTACCGGTCCCTGCGATCCCTCCTGCACTCTGTCTCCTGCCGCTATTCCATCCGATGATCGCTGAATCCTCCCGGTGACCGGCACTGCCAGCAGAGAAGCAGGACCTATCGTGACGTCAAAATAGCCATGTGACCAGTCACGTGGCTATTATCTCATTGGCTACAGACTGGTCACATGACTATGACACGTCATGTAGGACCTGCGAGTGCATCTCTCCGGTACACGGTGCACATTTGTGTATCGCCGTGTACCGGCGATATGCTCTAGCACACGGTCGACTCCCATTCCGTTAGGGACCGGCTGACACAGCCGGTCATTAACGGAGATCACCGTTGCCATAGCAACGCAGTTAGCGGTGACGTCACCGCTAACCGCGGCTCCGGGAGCACCGTTGCTATGGTAACGCATCTGTCAGCGTTACCGCTGTTACCGCTAGCAGCACTGATCACTCACAGAGTGAAGGCTGCACGCTGCTTCCCGATTGTAGTGAGGATTGTAGTGAGGATGAGGTGCCCCAGCCCATGATGGGCTGGTGCACCTTATCCTCACTACAATCGTCACTACTACTACACTAGTGAGGATTGTAGTGAGGATGAGGTGCCCCAGCCCATCAAGTAATGGGCTGGGGCACCTCATCCTCACTACAATCTTCACTACAATCCTGAAGTGCAGTTTCTTCAAATTCATTTAAAGGCACTTGGAACGCTGAAATTGCTGCTTATAATTTAAGCCTCTATTAAAAACCTCTTATCAGCGCTGGTTTATTGGGAATTTATTGGGCTGACAGGGGGTAATAAAGATGGAGTCTTTAATGTGTCTGTGTATTTATTTCTATTAAAGTATTTTTTCTCTGTGTGGTGTCTTTTTTTTAACTTTTTATTGGAGATTCTTAATGGCAGGGTCAAACGTGCCTGACATTAAGAATCTCTGGCTTAATACTGGCTAGTAAAACAAAGCCAGTATTAACTCATGATTACCCAACAAGCCACCCGGCTCCAGGGCTGTTGGAAGAGTTGGATACAGCGCCAGATGATGGCGCTTCTATGAAAGCGCCATTTTCTGGGACGGCTGCAGACTGAAATTCACAGCAGAGGCACCCAGAAACCTCGGGCTAACCTGTGCTGCGGATTCCAATCCCCAGCTGCCTAGTTGTACCCGGCTGGACACAAAAATGGGGCGAAGCCCACGTCATTTGTTTTTTAATTATTTCATGAAATAAGTGAAATAATTAAAAAAAAAAGGGCTTCCCTATATTTTTGGTTCCCAGCCGGGTACAAATAGGCAACTGGGGGTTGGAGGCAGCCCGTAGCTGCATGCTGTACCTGGCTAGCATACAAAAATATGGCGAAGCCCATGTCATTTTTTTGGTGGGCAAAAAACTTCTGCATACAGTCCTGGATGGAGTAAGCTGAGCCTTGTAGTCCTGCAGCTGCTGTCTGCTCTTCTCCATACAGACACACAGCAGCTGCAGAACTACAAGGCTCAGCATACTCAGCATACTCCATCCAGGACTGTATGCAGAAGTTTTTTGCTGAAAAAATTATGTGGGCTTCGCCATATTTTTGTATGCTAGCCAGGTACAGCAGGCAGGTACGGCTGCCCCCAACCCCCAGTTGCCTATTTGTACCCGGCTGGGAACCAAAAATAAAGGGAAGCCCTTTTTTTATTATTTCATGAATTTCATGAAATAATTAGAAAACAAATGACGTAGGCTTCGCTCCATTTTTGTGTCCAGCCAGGTACATCTAGGCAGCTGGGGATTGGAATACGCAGCACAGGTTGGCCTGAGCTTTCTGGGCCCCACTGCTGCGAATTGCAGTCTGCAGCAACCTCAGAAAATGGCACTTTCATAGAAGCGCCATCTTCTGGCGCTGTATCCAACTCTTCCAGCACCTGCCTGCTGTACCTGGCTAGCATACAAAAATATGGCGAAGCTCACGTCCTTTTTTTTGGAGTTTTTTGGCCAAAAAATTAAAAAATGCTTCCCTTGATTTTCCATTGCCAGTGAAGGTAACACCAAGCAGTGGGGGTTAGCAGCCAGTAGCTGCTTGGATTACCCTTAGCTAGCAATACAAAAAATGCAGCGGGAGCCCATATATATTTTTTTTAATTATTTATTTAAATAACTAAAAACAAAATGGGCTTCCCTGTATTTTGATTGCTGGACATCACAGTGCTGTAAAAATAAATCTTTAAAAAATAGATGCGCCACTAGATGCGCCAATCCTGGCGCTTCACCCAGCTCATCCCGTGCCCTGGTGCAGTGGCAAACGGGGTAATAAATCGGGTTGATACTAGCTGTAAAGTCACCTGAGATCAAGCCCAGCAGTTTGTGATGTCATGGCGTCTATTAGATACCCAACATCATAAACTGTCAGTACTAACAAAAACAAAAAATCGACAAAAGAAATTTATTTGAAAAAACAGTCCCCAAAACATTTCCTCTTTCACCAATTTATTGTAAGAAAAAAAATAAAGGGGTCCCACGACGACTCTGGACCGTCTAGAATATGGGGGGGAGACACTCAGGGAACGTATCCCCCATTTTCTAGGAGTGCGGACCCTTCATGTGAGGAGTGTGGGTGCAATGAATCTGCACTCACTCTCCCTGGGTCCACAGCAGCAGAGTCCATGTCGTAATGGTTGCTACCAAAGCTGCAATGCCCTGCTCATGAGGTAAGGGCATGCCTAATCAGGAGAACTACTGTAGAGGAAGCTCTGCTCACTGGTATATAGGTGCTCAGAGGTAATAATAGATACAATTAGTGAGTAACCTCGGCACTCTAAATCTCCCAGACTAAGTCAGTAAGTCACAACGGATAGTAATGCAAAATCACTCTTTATTGGTCTGTATTAAGAAAAAAAAAATTTTCATAAGCATATATGTTTTTGTCCAAAACAAGTTACAAATGACGTTTCGGCCTGAGCCTTCGTCAGATTGGATTTATCTGCATGTAATCATGAAAAATGACAATAATCAGTATCACATAAGAGTGAGAGAACAATAACATAAACTCGAACAATGTAGAGGTACAATTGGGATGCAGCAAAAAAAATTGCAACACAGAAAGAAATGAAACACATGATACAAATGTCATAATACAGTACAAGGACAATATAGTAATGACAAATATGGGGTCAGAGTAGGCTTAAACAGCTCTGGTACGAAAGAGATGTCAATCATAAAGTAACATGTGCAGTAGGTGTAGAGCTACACTATGCATGGCAGAGCTAATGGGTAGACCGACCATAGAAAAAGAACGGAGAAAAAGAACGGAGAAAAAGTGGAGAAAAAGTGGAGAAAAAATGGAGAAAAAGTGGAGAAAAAGTGGAGAAAAAGTGGAGAAAAAATGGAGAAAAAGTGGAGAAAAAGTGGAGAAAAAGTGGAGAAAAAATGGTGAAAAAGTGGAGAAAAAGTGGAGAAAAAATGGAGAAAAATGGAGAAAAAGTGGAGAAAAAGTGGAGAAAAAATGGAGAAAAAGTGGAGAAAAAATGGAGAAAAAGTGGAGAAAAAGTGGAGAAAAAATGGAGAAAAAGTGGAGAAAAAATGTAGAAAAAGTGGAGAAAAAGTGGAGAAAAAATGTAGAAAATGTGGAAAAAACGTGGAGAAAAATGGAGAAAAAATGGAGAAAAAGTGGAGAAAAAGTGGAGAAAAAATGTACAAAAAGTGGAGAAAAAGTGGAGAAAAAGTGGAGAAAAAGTGGAGAAGTGGAGAAGTGGAGAAGAAGTGGAGAAGAAGTGTTTGTTCATGCCAGATGGGAGATAAATAATTTTTTACCGACGCTGTCATTTACTGTAACGTGATCATCGGTGTACGGTGTATACCTGTGATCACGTGAGCGGGGACCGGAAAAACCGTCCTGAATCATGATCTCCAGGGTCTTAGCTAGCCCTGAAACCCCGGAGATTTTCTGACGCTGGGGGGCGCTATTCACTTATTTCTGCCTGCTGTTTATAAACGGCAGATCAGAATAAGGCTACATTAACACGACCGATCCATTTTTGTGGTCTGCAAAAAACAGTCCGTTTTTTTTCACGGGTGCATCCGTGTGGCATCCGTTTCCGTTCCGTAGACGGTCCGTATGTCATCTGTTTGTCATCCGTGTGCCTTCCGTTTTTTTTGTGTACTGCAAAAAAACTGAATGAGGGTAAATGCATAAATTTACCCAGGATCCATAGCTTCATCCTACATGAGGCGGTCACATGTTCACTCCAGTGCCATTTTCTACTGCTTTTCACAGCGTAGAGCGCTCTGGTGATTTTCTTGTGCTTGTGCACTTCATATCAGTCTTTTCTGTCATTATAATGGCAGAAAGACACATAATGTCCCACTCTCCTGCATTTTGTAATTTTGCACCCTTTGGTGCCTTTCATGTGGCACTAAGGGGTGCTTAGCTTTGTATTTAGCCAAAAAAATGAAAAAAAAAATGACGTAGGGTTCCCCCTATTTTTGTAGCCAGCTAGGGTAAAGCAGACGGCTGCAGCCTGCAGACCACAGCTGGCAACCTCACCTTGGCTGGTAATCCAAAACTGAGGGCACCCCACGCTGTTATTTTAAATTAAATAAATAATTAAAAAAAAAAAAAAACACGTAGGGGTCCCCCCAAAATTGGATCACCAGCCAAGGTAAAGCAGACAGCTGGGGTCTGATATTCTCAGACTAAGGAGGTCCATGGTTATTGGACTCTCCCCAGCCTAAAAATAGCAGGCCGCAGCCGCCCCAGAAGTGGCGCATCCATTAGATGCGCCAATCCTGGTGCTTCGCCCCAGCTCATCCCGCGCCCTGGTGCGGTGGCAAACGGGGTAATATATGGGGTTAATACCAGATGTGTAATGTCACCTGGCATCAAGCCCTGGGGTTGGTGAGGTCAGGCGTCTATCAGATACCCGACATCACCAACCCAGTCAGTAATAAAAAAAAATAGACGACAAACACATTTTTATTTGAAAAAACACTCTCCAAAACATTCCCTCTTTAACCAATTTATTAGAAAGAAAAACAAATCCAGGTCTGGTGTAATCCAAGGGGTTGCCATGACGATCCACACGGTCCCAGTCAATGAAGAGCAGGATGTTCCCCATTGGCTGGGAGAGCAGTGCAGTGACCTGAGCTAACATCAATGGGTCAGCCCAGGTCACTGCAGGGGATGACAAGTGCTGCTGTCAGCGAGGTACATTACCTGCGCTGATCTCCAGCACACTGACAGACCCTGTCACTGAGTTCAATGACTGGCGCCTTCACACCAAGTATCGCGAGAGGCCCGTGACGTCACCGCTAGTCAGTCTCGGATCGGAAGCGAGAGGTGATGTGACAAGCGGCGGCCATGGAGGACAGTGACAGCGCAGAGGTCGGGATGGCGAGACTTCATCACCGCAGGTAAGCCGAGCGCGACTGTGTGTGTGTGTGTGCGTGTGTGTGTATGCCGCGGGCATGAGGGGGCGGAGCAAGCTGAGCGGGGAAGTGTGGGCTTCCTGCACGTAACTAGGATAAACATCGGGTTACTAACCAAAGCGCTTTGGTTGGATACCCGATGTTTATCTTGGTTACCAGCTTCTGGCAGGCTGCCAGCAATGGCTCCTGCTCACTGTAGCTGTAAAAAGCCCTGCTTTTTGCTGCTAGAACCGTTCTCGAACGTATCTAGAACTATCGAGCTTTTGCAAAAAGCTCGAGTTCTAGTTCGATCTCGAACAGCCCCCAAAATCACTCGAGCCTAGAACTGGAGAACCTCGAACCGCGAACCGCGCTCAACTCTAACTATAACACTTATTAATAGAGTTTAAAACATCAGTAGGTTATAAATACATGTATACACAAATAATGATTAGTGATATTATACCCTTAGTAATATCACTAATCATTATTTGTGTATACGTGTATTTATTATAGCCTACTGATGTTTTAAACTCTATTAATAAGTGTTATAGTAGAAAAATATAATCTTGAATAAATTTTTCCCAAAAGTACAAATCTGCTTGCGCAGATGAATTACTAGTACTAGTTAAATATCTTATGTTAAATTTGGTATCACTATAATCACACAGACCCACAGAATATAAAGTTAGGTCCAGAAATATTTGGACAGTGACACAAGTTTTGTTATTTTAGCTGTTTACAAAAACATGTTCAGAAATACAATTATATATATAATATGGGCTGAAAGTGCACACTCCCAGCTGCAGTATGAGAGTTTTCACATCCAAATCGGAGAAAGGGTTTAGGAATCATAGCTCTGTAATGCATAGCCTCCTCTTTTTCAAGGGACCAAAAGTAATTGGACAAGGGACTCTAAGGGCTGCAATTAATTCTGAAGGCGTCTCCCTCGTTAACCTGTAATCAATGAAGTAGTTAAAAGGTCTGGGGTTGATTACAGGTGTGTGGTTTTGCATTTGGAAGCTGTTGCTGTGACCAGACAACATGCGGTCTAAGGAACTCTCAATTGAGGTGAAGCAGAACATCCTGAGGCTGAAAAAAAAGAAAAATCCATCAGAGAGATAGCAGACATGCTTGGAGTAGCAAAATCAACAGTCGGGTACATTCTGAGAAAAAAGGAATTGACTGGTGAGCTTGGGAACTCAAAAAGGCCTGGGCGTCCACGGATGACAACAGTGGTGGATGATCGCCGCATACTATCTTTGGTGAAGAAGAACCCGTTCACAACATCAACTGAAGTCCAGAACACTCTCAGTGAAGTAGGTGTATCTGTCTCTAAGTCAACAGTAAAGAGAAGACTCCATGAAAGTAAATACAAAGGGTTCACATCTACATGCAAACCATTCATCAATTCCAAAAATAGACTGGCCAGAGTTAAATTTGCTGAAAAACACCTCATGAAGCCAGCTCAGTTCTGGAAAAGTATTCTATGGACAGATGAGACAAAGATCAACCTGTACCAAAATGATGGGAAGAAAAAAGTTTGGAGAAGAAAGGGAACGGCACATGATCCAAGGCACACCACATCCTCTGTAAAACATGGTGGAGGCAACGTGATGGCATGGGCATGCATGGCTTTCAATGGCACTGGGTCACTTGTGTTTATTGATGACATAACAGCAGACAAGAGTAGCCGGATGAATTCTGAAGTGTACCGGGATATACTTTCAGTCCAGATTAAGCCAAATGCCGCAAAGTTGATTGGACGGCGCTTCATAGTACAGATGGACAATGACCCCAAGCATACAGCCAAAGCTACCCAGGAGTTCATGAGTGCAAAAATGTGGAACCTTCTGCAATGACCAAGTCAATCACCAGATCTTAACCCAATTGAGCATGCATTTCACTTGCTCAAATCCAGACTTAAGACGGAAAGACCCACAAACAAGCAAGACCTGAAGGCTGCGGCTGTAAAGGCCTGGCAAAACATTAAGAAGGAGGAAACCCAGCGTTTGGTGATGTCCATGGGTGCCAGACTTAAGGCAGTGATTGCCTCCAAAGGATTCGCAACATAATATTGAAAATAAAAATATTTTGTTTGGGTTTGGTTTATTTGTCCAATTACTTTTGACCTCCTAAAATGTGGAGTGTTTGTAAAGAAATGTGTACACTTCCTACAATTTCTATCAGATATTTTTGTTCAAACCTTCAAATTAAACGTTACAATCTGCACTTGAATTCTGTTGTCGAGATTTCATTTCAAATCCAATGTGGTGGCATGCAGAGCCCAACTCGCGAAAATTGTGTCACTGTCCAAATTTTTCTGGACCTAACTGTATCTGTCTTTTCACCAATACCGCACCCAATTTCAAATTTGAATCCCTGTGTAACTTAAAATTTTTCAGCTAATCAAAAATTCTTTTTCTACTGAAAAAATGTTTTAGTTCCTTGTCTCAATGTTATAAAATGCTGTGAGGTATTTGTGGGTTTAAAATACTTCCTACACTTCTAGATGAATTCCTTATGCAGTGGAATTTAAACTATGGGTTCATTTGCAGGGCTTCTGCTATTCTGGCACTGTAGGGGCTCAGCTAGTGAAGGCCACAATCTATTCAAATGCAATCTGATCACATCTGATACCCGCCATGTACTCAAATAGTAGTGTACCACCACATATGGCATAGTACCACATTCTGTTAAAATTGCATATCAAACTGTACTGCTGTTAAGCTGTGACTATCAGGGTCCCGCCATGCACAAGGTAGCCCATTATGTGCGCAGCCACAAACAGAGTACACCAGGGACACCTCCTGCACTCACCTGTGGCTGATTCTTGCACTCCCTAATGTCCTTATTTGGGTTATTTCACCCTGTTGGCGATCACGTGCCTAGGCTCTTGCTTGCCCTGAACTCATTCTGGCTTAGTGAGAAGGCCGGGGAGAGCACTAGTCCCACCACTGCAAATGCAACATGGAGCCCTAGTTAAACCCAGACGGCTCACACATACTCTATTACGACTTCCTGAGGAAGATATCGAAACGTGCGCATTGGGGCATGTTACACTGTGTGGTGTGTCCATCATGGGTGAGTGTGATATGCCCTCCCTGTATTTACTTTTGTAATTAATTATTTGGTATTTATTATGTGCAATCATTTACTATGGATTATGTACTATTGGACATACATTATTTGGGACCTCTACTGCCATCCAGTGGCACTGAATGCTACCGAGGACCCCATGTAATCTAATGAAATATTATTATGACTTTGCACATTAATAATTAGATGATATAGGGCTACCACTCATCTGATGGGTTTCTGCACTTGGTGTTGTTTTTAGGGATTTTTCTTGCACTTGATCTCTATATTTATGTAACTCAAATGTAATTTATATTTCCTCTTGCTGTAAGATATTGATTAATAAAAATCTTTTCTAATTTTCTGCAATGAGGTTTTCTATTATTATTCACCACTACGTTTACCATGACCGTAACTACTTAGGCCCCCCTTCTTTCTCTGCATAATAATTTATGAGCCTTGGGGTGTAGTTTTTGGTCTGTTTGCTAATATGGTCCCTTCATCTGCCCTGATTTGTTTGATTCAAATGCAACATGGTGCCCGCAATCTAGTTCAGCCAAATTTCCTTTCCAAAATTTAAATATTGCTTCTTTCATTCTGAACCCTCCCGTTTGCCCAGGCAGATTTTTTTTTACTACATATGGGTTATCACCGTGCTTAAAACAAAGTGTGTAACAAATTGTGGGGCCCAGTTTTGGTATTACCTTTTGTAAAAGTGATACATTTGGTGCTAAAGCAATATTATTGTGAAAAAAATAAAATTTTTATTGTAACAAGTAAATGTTATCAAATTCTGTGACAAACCTGTTTGTTAAAAATGCTCATTATACCCGTGGAAAAGTTTCCAAAATGGCGTCACTTGTGGGAGGGTTTCTGCTGTTTAGGTACCTCATGAGAACTGCAAATGTGACATGGTACCCGGAATCTACAGTATTTCAGCTGAATTTGTCTTCCAAAATTCAAATGGTGCTTCTTCCATTCCGAGCCTTGCTATGTCTTCAAACAGAGGTTTCAGACCACATGTATTATATCAGCGCACTCATAAGAAACTAGGTAATAGATTTTGGGGTCCATTTTGTTGTGATATTTCTTATAAAACTTAAAAAATATTGGGGCTAAAACAACAATTTTAGGTAAAATTTATTTTTTTTCATTACACTTTGCATTCAAACCTGTGAAGCACCTAAAGGGTTAATAAATAGGGATGGGCGAGCATGCTCGCTGGTACTCGGTACTCGCCCGAGCATCTCAGTACTCAAGATAGTCAGTGAGCGCCGAGTACCGGCGAGATGCTCGGGCACATGCTCGGCTCCACCTCCCTGCATGTTGGCGCTCTTTACAGAGCCAGCCCACATGCAGGGATTGGCTGCCACACACTGTAATGCCACAGCCATGTTGGTTGTGGTATTACAGAGATTGGCTGGCTGCACAGCGTCATCAGGTATATATAAGACCTGATGGCGCTGTGCTCGTCACTCTCATCCACAGTCAGCTAATGTAGGGAGAGGTACTGCTGAGCTAGGGACAGATTTAGTGTGTCAGAAAACATGGGGGGAGGAAGAACGCAGGAGTTAACTCCCTGTTTACTGGTGCCACTATTCACTGGCTCATGAAGGAACCGGTGAATAGTGGTGCCGGGAATCAGGTGATCAAAAATCACCATTGCTATAGTAACCCACTCATTAAGTTACAATGGGAGCGGTGGTAACAGTTATGTCACCACTTACCAACCCACAGTCTTTGCTCACTCATTGAGTGATTAGACAGCGCGGGGAGCAGAAGCGTTCTTCCTCCCCGTGTGCTTTCTGATATAGTAGAGCTGCATCGGTTGAAGAAGACAGAATAAAGAAGAAAGAAGACCAGGATCGTGGAGGGGCGAGAGGGAGTAATAAAGATGGAGTCCCTAAGTGTGTCTGTGCATTTATTTCTAATAAGGTATTTTTTCTCTGTGTAGTGTTTTTTTTTAACCCTTTATTGGAGATTCTTAATGGCCGGGTCAAACTTGGCCTGACATTAAGAATCTCAGGCTTAATATCGCCTGGTAAAACAAAACTGGTATTTACCCCTTATTAACCAATGAGCCACCCAGCACCAGGGCAGCTGGAAGAGTTGATACAGCACCAGAAGATGGCACTTCTATGAAATCACCATTTTCTGGGGCGGCTGCAGACTGCAATTCACAGCGGGGGGGGGGCAGAAATCTTGAGTCACCCTGCGCTGCGAAATCCAGTTCCCAGCTGCCTAGTTGTACCTGGCTGGACACAAAAATTGGGCGAAGCCCGCATAATTTTTTTTAATTATTTCATGAAATTCATGAAATAATTAAAAGAAGGGCTTACCTATATTTTTGGGTCCCAGCCAGGTACAAATAGGCAGATGGGCACTGGGGGCAGTCAGTAAATGCCTGCTGTACCTGGCTGGCATACAAAAATATGGCGAAGCCCACGTTTGTTTGTTTGTTTTTTATTTTTTTGGCAAAAAAAAAATAAAAAAGGGCTTCCCTGGATTTTCCATTGCCAGTGAAGGTAACACCAAACAGTTGGGGTTAGCAGCCAATAACTGCTTGGGTTACCCTTAGCTAGCAATAGAAAATGCAGCGGGAGCCCAAGCATTTTTTAAAAAAAAATTTGTGTTTGATTTGTTTGTTTTTTTTAATTTTTTTATGAATTAAAAAAAAAATCAACATGGGCGTCGCCATATTTTTGTATGCCAGCCAAGTACAGCTGACAGGTACAGGCTGCCCCAACCACCAGCTGCCTACTTGTACCCAGCTGGGAACCAAAAATATAGGGAAGCCCTTTTTTTTAATTATTTCATGAATTTCATGAAATAATTTAAAAAAAAAACAACGTGGGCTTCGCCCAATTTTTGTGTCCAGCCAGGTACAACTAGGCAGCTGGGGACTGGAATCCGCAGTACAGGGAGCCCCAAGCTTTCTGGTCCCCCTTCTGCAAATTGCATCATAGAAGCGCCATCTTCTGGCGCTATATCCAACTCTTCCAGCGGCCCTGGTGCCAGGTGGCTTGCTGGGTAATAATGTGGTTAGGGCCAGCTGTGTATTATCAGCTGGCCCTAAGCCCGAAGTTCATGGTGTCATGCAAATATTAGGCATGGCCACCATGAATTTCTGATAAAGAAACAATACAGAGAAAAATATTTTTATTAGAAATAAAACACAACACAATTAGTAACTTCATCTTTATTGAACTAAAGAACCCCCCCACGCCATAGTCTTGGGTTGAGTGTCCTACGATGTCCAATCCGGATTCAATTTCATCTGATCGGTTTACCGGAAGGCAAACTGATCAGATGATGTGTCAGGTTCAAGGATCTGAATCATATGACACATCAGCTGATTGTTTAAAAGCCATTTAAACAACCAGCTGATGCATCAGTAGAAAAAAACCCTAAACTCACCTCTCTCCAGACTCCCGGGAGATATTTGATCGGCTCCACCTGACAGTATCATCTGATCTTTTAAAGCTGACCAGCTTTTATGAATGATCAGCTTATTCATCATCAGATTGTTTAACAGCCGGAAGGTAAAAAGCCGGCCTGTTTTTCACCACTGGACTTAAACGATCAGATGATGCTGTCAGCTGATCGCTTAAACTGGCTGGGCAGTAAAAAGACAGCTTTTAACAGGACTTAAACAATCAGATGATACTATCAGGTGACAGCATCAGATGATTACTGGGAGGTGCAGGAGCCGATCGGACATGTCCCGGGAGTCTGCAGAGAGGTGAGTATGCTATTGTTTATTTATTCTACTGTTCACTTTTGATTTAGCTTAGCAGCGAATGTACAGGCAGAGAGAAGCTTCCGTACATAAGCTACTAGGCGAAAATGCATGTCACACATGTCACATAGGGGAAGCTTCCTCCCTTCCTTCCTTCTTCCTCCCCCTAATCCTCAGACAACATTGTTCACAGCAGTTACCTGGGAGTCAGAAATGCTTACAGGGGTCTTCCTCATGCTGTTCCCACTTCATTTGAGCACTGTTCTTATACATTTGTGACATGTTTAGGCTTTCTGGAGGCTTCCGGGGGTGCCGCCAGAAAAATGCTTAAGTTTTCCATAGGTTAACATTGGGCTTAGTGCTTGAGTCGAGCACTCGAGCATTTCAATATGCTCGATCAGAGCATTGAGCACCTGAGAATTTTAATGCTCACTCATCCCTATTAATAAACTTATTGGATGTAGTTTTGTGTACTTTCAGGGGTATAGTTTTTGAATAATGTTACTTTGGGTATTTTCTGTCACATAAGTCTCTCAAAGTCACTTCAACTGTGATGTGGTCCCTAAAAAATGGTTTTGTTAATTTTGTTAGAAAAATGAGAAAATGCTGATAAAGTTTAAACCCTTGTAACTTCCTAACAAAACAGTTATGTTTCAAAACTTGTGCTGATGTAAAGTAGAAATGTAGAAAATGTTATATATTAACTATTTCATTTGACACATTTCTCTGGTTTAAGGGCATAAACATTTCAAATTTGAAAATTGCAAATTTTTCAACAAATTTCCATTTTTTTTCAAAAATAAGCACAAAAATGTTGCCCTAAATTTATGACTATTATGAAGTACAATATGTCACAAAACACAGTCTCAGAATCCCTGGTATCTGTTGAAAAGCTTCAGAGTTATTACATCATAAAGAGGCACTGGTAAGATTTCTAAAATTTGGTCTGGTCATTAAGGTCAAAATTGGTTCCATCATTAAGAGGTTAAGGCACCACTCCAGCTCTGAAAGAACAACAATGTTGGAGTTGAGCTTTACTCTGTCAGCATAAAATGATTGTTAAAACTAAGTACTGGTGTTCAGTGTATCATTACGTGGCCAAATATTTAACAGAACCTAACCAACTGTTTGCTTTGCATCTTTCTCTGGCTTTATCATGCCAGAGCTGTCAATCAAAGAGGGGTTGGTGAAGATAGAGAGAAAACAAGAGGGTGGGAAATTGCACTTAACTGTTTGGCCACGCCATGATGTACTGATTGCCTCTTGGTTTGTAGAGTAAAGCCTGCTTTACACGGGACGACCGATTGTGCGATTTCACAATTGATCAAACCGCCCCCGTCGTTTTTGCGTCACGGGCAAATCGTTGCCCGTGGCGCACAAACTCGTTTAACCCCCGTCACACGTACTTACTTTCTGGACAACCTTGCTGTGGGCAACGAACGTCCACTTCCTGAAGTGGGAGGGACATTCGGCGTCACAGCGACATCACACAGCCACCGGCCAATAGAAGCGGAGGGGCGGAGATGAGCGGGGCATAAACATCCCGCCCACCTCCTTCCTTCCGCATAGTCGGCGGGTGCCGTGAGATGGAGGTAAGCTGCTGTTCATCGTTCCCGGGGTGTCACACGGCGTGGCGTGTGCTACCCCGGGAACGATGAGCAACCGGTGCCATTTAAATTAAACGAGATTATGAAACCAAGCGACGAGTACACGACTCACGATTTGTGAGCGATACTGCGTCGCTCAGAGGTGTCACACAGCCCAACGTCGCAAGCGATGCCGGATGTGCGTCACAAAAACCGTGACCCCGACGATCTATTGCACGATAGATCGTCTCGTGTAAAGCACCCTTAAGGCCCACTTTACACGCTGCGACATCGCTAGCATTTGCTGGCGATGTCGAGCGAGATAGCACCCACCTCCGTTGTACGGCCGATATGTGGTGATCGCTGTCGTAGCGAACATTATCGCTATGGCAGTGTCACACACACATACCTGTTCAGCGATGTCGCTGTGACTGCCGAACAATCCCTTCCTCAAGGGGGAGGTGCGTTCTGCATCACCGCGACGTCACCACGACGTCACTAAGCGGCCGGCCAATAGATGCGGAGGGGCGGAGATGAGTGGGACGTAACTTTCCGCCCATCTCCTTCCTTTCTCATTGCCGGAGGATGCAGGTAAGGTGAGGTTCCTCGTTCCTGCGGTGTCACACAGAACAACATCGTACCTGCTGCTGCAACGATAATTGGGAATGGACCCCCATGTCACCGATTAGCGATTTTGAACGTTTTTGCAACAATTCAAAATCGCTCATAGGTGTCACACGCAACGACATCAGTAACGCAGCCGGATGTGCGTCACAAAGTCCGTGCCCCCAATGACATCGCTTTAGCAATGTCATAGCGTGTAAAGCGGCCCTTATTCTCTGCTTACAGAGTCCCTTGAAGAAAGTACAAGTGCTGCTTACTCCCCTCAAAGAAGAAAATAAGATGTTGTGTAATGAAATGCATTGTTTTAAATGTAGTTTTATGTGTTTGGTAAATTGCAGGCATGTGATCAGGCAAATACAGGATTACCAGTGGAGATGAGCTTAGAATGGGCAGTGTTACATGGGCATACAGGGAGCAACTTCCTGGTAATGATGTGTGAAGCCCCGCTAGTATGTGTCGGTGCAGTACCTTCAGGGACTCCACGTGGATGGAACAGTCTGGTCACAGGTAGGGAACCTTCTTTTAGGATTGTCGTGACGCCACTCTCAGTATTGCGGTCAGCGGGGACCGCCACTGCAGATTAAGGGATGCCTGGGGCTGATGGTGGGTGCAGTCAGTATATTAGCCCCCTGAGAGTGAGGCAAGCCCCAGGCCCCGGTGTATGTGTGTGGGACCACAGGTCGCAGAATGACTCAAACACAGTCCAAGAAGTCTTTCAACGTGTTTACTCACTGTTTGGAGGTCACGGTGAGATGCCCGGGCGACACTGTGATAACCAGGTTGAACCAGGAATTCCAGGAGGCCGTTCTGAGGGTAGCTGTCCACTCGCCTTCCTTGCACTCTTTCTGTTTTAGGAGGATCCTTTGCTTGAAGCGTGGTAGGACCCCTCCAGGGAAGCTGTTACCACCCTGCTCCCCTCTCTCTGGCTCGTCTGCCGGCAGCGTGGCCTTGGTGGGATGGCTTCTGGCCCTGTCCCCTTATGGGCCTGGTGATTGCTGCTTGGCTCAAGCTCTGTGTAGTCGTGGTGAGGGCATGAAGCACCCCCCCACCTGTAGGTTAAGCAGCTCTGGATGATCTGCTGCCTGTACTGGGGACCTAGTTCCCCTTGTGTGCTCGGATACCGGGATCTCCGTACTCAGCCACCCTTCTCTCTGGATGATTTTCAGGCCGACCCACGGTACTCCTTTCTCCCCCGCTTTCAGCTACTGCACTCCTCAGGACCTGTCTGACACGAGAGCTCCTCTGCTCCCTTCCACACACTTCAACTTCTTCCTCCAGACTCCCTCCTTCCTCTCTCTCTCTGCCCTGCTTCCTAGCAACTAGCCCCTGAACACACCCCCTAGCTGGGAATTGAAAGTTAACCCCTACTGGCTACCCAAGGGTCCCTTCTTGTGGTGTGGGAGACCTGGTCACTATGTGTTTGTGTGTGCACCTCATCCTGGCCTTTGGAAATTACCTGGAAGCATTGTCCCAGCATGGGTGCAATACTCTGTGGTGCCTGACCAGGTCAGGGGCGCCACAGATGCATGCAGACAGAGCTGAGTATTCAGATAAGATAGATTTAAGGTCTAGTGATTTGCAGGCTTGCATGTAAGAGGCTGTTGTTGTGCAAAGAGGAGGGAGAGCCACACATCAGATAATATGTCCTAAGGACCCAAAAAATGAAACAAGGTATTTAATAGACCAGAACATTGGATAGACCGGAATATTTGAAAGACCTGACCCTGGGCCAGGTAGGCTGATTAAACGGTATGGAACTATACCCAGAGGAAGCAGAAGGTTCATGTAAAGGGGGACTGAAAAAGAAGGACTTGTATCAGCAGGACACTAGTGAACAATTGACTACGTTGAAAAGTTACTCACTTGTGTATATTGAAATAAAGCTATGGTTGCCATATTGCGACATGAGGTTCCTTCCCCTACTGGGAGCTGAGGATCCATTACAGCCTGAAGTCTGTGACCCTCCAAAAATAAACTTTGTTATTATCATTGAGGCATTATATTGATGTGACCTCTCTCTATTGGAGGCCTCAAGTCAATTAGGAACTGAAAGTTGCTGTGAGCAGCTGTAGTATTATATCTTGACTCGTGTGGACCCACATGGGACAATGAGGTCTCCGGGAATTGTTGGTTGGATTGTTGTAGGATACAAGAGTATGAAGTGCAATGAGAATGGAGTGTCATTATATGTACCTGTGAAGTGCCCATACCTGCTTAATGCACGTGAAGTGTCCTTGAAGCACTGTGCCTGTTATCTGATGTATATAGTTCCTATTAAGTTGCAGTTCAGAAAAAAAATGTATTTTTGGTATTTGGTCTTCCTCAATTTGTTGTAAACCATGTGGTCCTGGTCTGTCGTATCGAAAGGTAACATGCAGTTTGAGAAGGTGTATTACCAGGTTAACAACCATGATAAGGACACTCAGATCTAGCTGGGACCGGCATTTTCATGTAGTGTGGTGGGGAGTAGGAGACAAGTACTTCACCCACACCTAACGCCTCCAGTCACGTTACAATAACAGACTTCATGAACACATACAGTTAGGTCCAGAAATATTTGGACAGTGACACAATTTTCGCGAGTTGGGCTCTGCTTGCCACCACATTGGATTTGAAATGAAACCTCTACAACAGAATTCAAGTGCAGATTGTAACGTTTAATTTGAAGGTTTGAACAAAAATATGTGATAGAAATTGTAGGAATTGTACACATTTCTTTACAAACACTCCACATTTTAGGAGGTCAAAAGTAATTGGACAAATAAACCAAACCCAAACAAAATATTTTTATTTTCAATATTTTGTTGCGAATCCTTTGGAGGCAATCACTGCCTTAAGTCTGGAACCCATGGACATCACCAAACGCTGGGTTTCCTCCTTCTTAATGCTTTGCCAGGCCTTTACAGCCGCAGCCTTCAGGTCTTGCTTGTTTGTGGGTCTTTCCGTCTTAAGTCTGGATTTGAGCAAGTGAAATGCATGCTCAATTGGGTTAAGATCTGGTGATTGACTTGGCCATTGCAGAATGTTCCACTTTTTTGCACTCATGTCATGAACTCCTGGGTAGCTTTGGCTGTATGCTTGGGGTCATTGTCCATCTGTACTATGAAGCGCCGTCCGATCAACTTTGCGGCATTTGGCTGAATCTGGGCTGAAAGTATATCCCGGTACACTTCAGAATTTATCCGGCTACTCTTGTCTGCTGTTATGCCATCAATAAACACAAGTGACCCAGTGCCATTGAAAGCCATGCATGCCCATGCCATCACGTTGCCTCCACCATGTTTTACAGAGGATGTGGTGTGCCTTGGATCATGTGCCGTTCCCTTTCTTCTCCAAACTTTTTTCTTCCCATCATTCTGGTACAGGTTGATCTTTGTCTCATCTGTCCATAAAATACTTTTCCAGAACTGAGCTGGCTTCATGAGGTGTTTTTCAGCAAATTTAACTCTGGCCTGTCTATTTTTGGAATTAATGAATGGTTTGCATCTAGATGTGAACCCTTTGTATTTACTTTCATGGAGTCTTCTCTTTACTGTTGACTTAGAGACAGATACACCTACTTCACTGACAGTGTTCTGGACTTCAGTTGATGTTGTGAACGGGTTCTTCTTCACAAAAGAAAGTATGCGGCGATCATCCACCACTGTTGTCATCCGTGGACGCCCAGGCCTTTTTGAGTTCCCAAGCTCACCAGTCAATTCCTTTTTTCTCAGAATGTACCCGACTGTTGATTTTGCTACTCCAAGCATGTCTGCTATCTCTCTGATGGATTTTTTCTTTTTTTTTCAGCCTCAGGATGTTCTGCTTCACCTCAATTGAGAGTTCCTTAGACCGCATGTTGTCTGGTCACAGCAACAGCTTCCAAATGCAAAACCACACACCTGTAATCAACCCCAGACCTTTTAACTACTTCATTGATTACAGGTTAACGAGGGAGATGCCTTCAGAGTTAATTGCAGCCCTTAGAGTCCCTTTTCCAATTACTTTTGGTCCCTTGAAAAAGAGTAGGCTATGCATTACAGAGCTATGATTCCTAAACCCTTTCTCCGATTTGGATGTGAAAACTCTCATATTGCAGCTGGGAGTGTTCACTTTCAGCCCATATTATATATATAATTGTATTTCTGAACATGTTTTTGTAAACAGCTAAAATAACAAAACTTGTGTCACTGTCCAAATATTTCTGGACCTAACTGTAGCCCTAGATTCCTTCAATAGACCTTAAACTGCCAACCCATGCATGTTCTGAACTGCAAGACTATGAAAAGATTTGCTTATTCCTTTGAATGTCACAAACAACTTAGATAGCAGCATACAACAGTTTAAGGGGAACCTGTCTCATAATTCATGCTCCCCAAGTTATGGACAGTATGACTTAGTCTATTGCTGCACAATTATGACCAAGTACATTTCTGTCACCAATACTCCAGCATTTCAGAGAAAATATATTTTAAAGATCCCACTGGACACCATAACCAGAGATGGGACTAATCTGGTGCCGTCCCCAGCCTGCTTTCTTTAGTGCTGCTAATGGTGATTGACAGGTCTCTCCAATAGTGAGAGACATGTCAATCACCTGGAGGAGGGCTGTGAGAAGCCAGCCAGGGGTGGAGTTGGACCAATCTTGTCTC
This sequence comes from Anomaloglossus baeobatrachus, assembly GCF_048569485.1. Lineage (NCBI taxonomy): Eukaryota > Metazoa > Chordata > Amphibia > Anura > Aromobatidae > Anomaloglossus > Anomaloglossus baeobatrachus. Next base: position 537,526,484 of record NC_134355.1, read on the forward strand.
TGACTATGGTCTCCAGTCAGATGTTTAAAATATATTTTCTCAGAAACATTTCAGGGAAATATATAGTTGGCTACAATTGGGCAGCCTGCCTCTGATTCAAGCTGCTCACAGCTTGGCCAGCTTAAATCAGGTGAGACGTTTTCTAAAAGCAGTGAAAATTCTTATAGATAGAGGAAATGGTATATAAATCTATATTACAGAGCCATAGGCACCTGCTGTGCAAATACATATACTGCATATAAACATATACTGTATAATGCTTCCGTAGAAGGAAGAAGCATACATCTAGGTATGCAGTCAGAAACATACAGTGGTACATCATAATCCTATAGATATAGATTTCTATAGGTACCCAATTAAAGATAAATACATCACAGATCCATAATATAACTATGTGCATGTAGCCTTAAGGTTGCTGTTCTGACTTTAGATTTAACAGATTCACAATTTCACATTTTGGGTGGAAATTTGTTTCCTCCATCCCCCGAAAAAGACCAAGTATATTGATAAAATAATTATCTATTACTAATTATGAGCATAGCTTCCCTTCCATTAGCACATGTAATCCAATTTAGGATAATTTTTGGAATATAAAGTGTTTTGAAATCTTCTTGTTCTTTCCATTCTTCCGGTAATGATAATATATGGATATCACTGTACTGATGAGGCTTGTTTGCAAAGCTAAAAGACATAAAAGACATTAGAAATCTGTTATAGTGTGACAATCAAAGGCGCGCTTCACCTCTGAAGTTTGTGTGAAGTGATTGTTGGTTTAGGTGGGGCTTTCTTTAATTGGTGGCAGCTTTTAAACGAGCATGTCATTGCAGTTAGTGCACATGTGCAAATTGCAAGTGTGATGATGAGATTTAATTACCACAAGGTGTCATTTTCACACTTAAGTTAAACTTGTCTAGCAAGCAGCTAATACATCATTTATCACATCACTGCCTTTCTATCCTTTGTGTTTTACTAGCAAAGAAGATAAAAACCAGAGGCATGTAAAACCAAAGCGGCATTGTCATAACAGAGCTTTGTGCCAGTCATTGTCCTGAATGGGAATGAGACACTGATGTGTGAATAACATGAAAGTGTGTATGGGGAGAAGTGTGTCTGCCAGCACAATCCTCACTAATAGTCTCTGGTACATATGCTGAGGAATTTTTTGAAGTTGGTAATTCCAATATGACCCTTTTCCAGTAGTACAGAAAGAGCTGTCTGTATGCATCTAGGTACATCATAGAGTACAAGGCATGGTGAACCTCATTTAGTTGCAAATGCGTATATGAATTTCTTCTACAAAAGTTTTTTTTTCTTACAACAGAGGTATCAAGGCTTCGCTCAGGGAAAATATTCAGTTTGCTGCCCTGATTTTGTATCTAAATCCTATGAGAAGGCAAAACTGATTCTTGGCTCTCCCTCTAGCACCCAGAACTGAGGCCATATGTCCCTGACCATCTAGATCTCTGACATACAGATTGTTTTACTAATGATAACGCCATAGTAATCTATTACACATTTTATTATTATTTATTATAGCACCATTTATTCCATGGTGCTTTACATGTGATAAAGTGGTATACATAGATAAGTACAATAATCATGAACAATACAAGGCACAGACTGGTACAGGAAAGAGGACCCTGCCCGCGAGGGCTCACAGTCTACCAGAGGGGGTTGAGAATACAGTAGGTGAGGGTAGAGATGGTCGTGCAGCGGTATAGTGGACTGAGGATTACTGCACGTTGTAGTTGTCTTCATGTTTCTTTTGAAGGTTTCCATGGTTGACGAGAGTCTGATATGGTGTGTTAGAGAGTTCCAGAGTATGGGGAAGACACAGGAGAAATCTTATATGCGATTGTGAGAAGAGGAGATAAGAGAGCAGGAGAGAAGGAGGTCTTGTGAAGATCGGAGGTTGTGTGCAGGTAGGTAACATCCTCCTCTGTGGCCTCCCTGCCAACACGCTTGCCCCTCTCCAGTCCATCCTTAACTCTGCTGCCCGACTTATCCACCTCTCTCCTCAATACCACCCCGCTTCTCCTCTCTGCATGTCCCTCCACTGGCTTCCAATCTTCCACCGTATCCAATTCAAACTTCTAACACTGACCTACAAAGCTGTGCATAATCTTTCCCCTCCGTACATCTCTGAACTACTCTCCCACTACACTCCAACACGTCACCTCCGGTCCTCCCAAGATCTCCTCCTCTCCTCCTCTCTCATTCGCTCCTCACACAACCGACTCCAAGACTTCTCCCGAGCATCCCCAGTCTCCTGGAACTCGCTGCCTCAACACGTCAGACTATCCCCTACCCTTGCAAACTTCAAACGGAACCTGAAAACGCACCTGTTCCGAAATGCCTACAATCTACAATGAACTCGCTGCCGCCCGACCACCGTGCGGAGCTGCCGCCCGACCACCGTGCGGAGCTGCCGCCCGACCACCGTGCGGAGCTGCCGCCCGACCACCGTGCGGAGCTGCCGCCCGACCACCGTGCGGAGCTGCCGCCCGACCACCGTGCGGAGCTGCCGCCCGACCACCGTGCGGAGCTGCCGCCTGACCTACACCCCACCTATTGTCTCCTCCCCATAATCCTATAGAATGTAAGCCCGCAAGGGTAGGGCCCTCTTCCCTCTGTACTAGTCTGTCTACTGTAACTTGTATACGTATTTTGTATGTAACCCCCTTCTCATGTACAGCACCATGGAATTAATGGTGCTCTATAAATAAATAATAATAATAATAATAATAAAGGTACCTGGAAATTAGGTCACAGATGTATGGAGAAGACAGGTTGTGGATGGCTTTGTATGTCATGGTTAGTGTTTTGAGCCTTGTGCTATTTCTTTAACCATCTAAGATTTCTTCAAGCAAGTTACTTTGCAAAATAACAGGTTAAAGTCTTAAGGTGACCAAACTCTTTTACTTGCCTGAACAACCATTCATACCAGAGTTTTTGTTTAGACTCCCCAGCATGCATGCACACTTGGGTCAACTGAGAGTGTATGCATTTACAAAGGAGAGCATAAATAAGTAACTTTAGTGTTGTCTTGTCTTCAGAAGTAAAGAAAGGATCAGACTTGAAAATTCAACATGTCATATTCTTCTTTCCTCTAACAATATCCTGCAGAGAAAAGTTAATAGAGGTAAGATATACCCATAAGTCACATACAAATAAGGTAATTTGATGTCAACACCAATTTCATTAAGTTTGTTTTTTGGTCTTATGTGTTTCACATGATCTCATAGAGAGTGTCGCTTCTACCTCAGCACTATTTTTAGTTACTTTATTTATCTTCTGCTTTCTCTTCATTAGTGGTCCGTTTGATCAGATGGAAATCAAGGATTGTGGACCAAACCATCAAGCATATGAAAAAAATTGGATTTGGTTCCATTGAAAGCAGGCATCTACTTGCTGTATTGGAATGCCAATTTCTTTACCCCTAATTTGCTTGTATGTGTAAAAGGGTGATGTATTTCAAAATCCTTAGCTATTCCAACCAGTTTGTTTATTGAATAGCACTAATATTGCCAATACAATGGACCACATGTAATGGTGGTTTTCAGTGCTACTTATTCCGGGAGATAAACAGTGCTGATGTCTGCAGATACCCTCTATGTGCATGATTGGCAGATATGGTGGGCACATTTAGTTTTAATGCTGATGCAAAGTCGTTAACACCACTAACCTACAGTTGCAGAATATAGTGATGCTAGACCACCCTGGATACATTGACAGATGGAAACTGAACAGCTCTGCTATGAAAATTCCAAAAGAAACCAAATTGGTGTTTGGTTTCTGGTTATAGTGACTTCTGATGAGCAAGCACTAAAATGCTTGAGTGCTCGGTACTCAAATTGAGGAATTTTCAGTGCTATAGTGATCACCTCGAGTAACGAGCATAATGGGAGTCAATGGGAAACAAGCATTTTACCAGCAGACCCTCCCAAAAGGTTTCGGAGGGACAGGAAAATAGCTGAAATGGATGGAAGATGTGCTCAAATGGAATGGGAACAGCATGAGGAAGCAGCCTGGATGCTTTTCTGACAACTCCAATGACATTGGTTGGAACAATGTTGTCAGAGTATTACGCCACTTTTTCAGACTGAATAAAAAGTTCCAAGATACCATGGATCATACACGAAATATTCTTTCCTGTATAATGATTTGTATGTAAGGCAAATTTAACTGGAGAGAAAAACTGCCACCTTCATCCATTAGGCTATGTTCACATGTAGCATTTTTGCTGTGTTTTTGAATTCTCGTTTCTTTCAATGGTGAAAAATGCTGCAAAAACACTGAAAGCATTGACATGCTCCTCCTTTCAAAAATGCAACATTTTTCTATTTCACTTAGGGAAAAAAGCAATGGTGTGAATGAGATTTCACAATTTTTTTTCCCCGTTTGTAAGGAGTAGGATTCCTAAACTAGTGAAGCCTATGCACTATGCACAAAGCCTCTCAAAAATTGAATGGAGGGTTTTAAATGCACCCTGGAATACACATAGAGGATGGCATCAGAAAACAGTTTTTCAACATTTGAAAGGAAAGGGAATCCTAGGCTGGTAAAGGATATCCATTATGTGCAAGGGCTGCCAAAAATTAAAGTGAAATGCTCTAATACACCCTGGAACACATGTAGAGCCTCAGAAAACATTTACATTTAGAAGGAGTGAGCCACTACTCAGAGTACAAGTGGCCGAACAACAACCTTCAGACATGCAACTCCATTTTGTTAAAGGCTTGGTGGCAGGGGTGGGATTCAAATTTTTAGCAACAGGTTCTCTGTAAACCCCACCCATTTGAAAACCACACCCATTGAGTAACAACACCCATTATGTTAGCCACACCCATTTCACGCACTTTCCTCAACCAAAAGTCCAAGTAATTTAAAGTAAAATCTCTTTCCCCTTCTTGCCCTCCTATACCTACCCTCCTATACCTGCACCAGTTGTTCCAGTCACTGTCAGTCATATTGTATTAAACAGTTTTTCTACAGTTTTTAAAAATTATTACTAAAGGAGTCCTGCTAAAATTTGAACAGACGACTATCCCCATACAGATCGCATTCCATGTGGCTCCTTTCGCCCTACAGATCCCATCCCATAATGGCCCCTATCCCTTGCAGATCCCATCCCATTATGGCCTCTTTCCCTTGCAGATCCCATCCCATTATGGCCTCTTTCCCTTGCAGATCCCATCCCATTATGGCTTCTTTCCCTTGCAGATCCCATCCCATTATGGCCTCTTTCCCTTGCAGATCCCATCCCATTATGGCCTCTTTCCCTTGCAGATCTCATCCCATTATGGCCTCTTTCCCCTGCAGATCCCATTCCATTATGGCCTCTTTCCCCTGCAGATCCCATCCCATTATGGCCTCTTTCCCTTGCAGATCCCATCCCATTATGGCCTCTTTCCCTTGCAGATCCCATCCCATTAAGGCCTCTTTCCCTTGCAGATCCCATCCCATTATGGCCTCTTTCCCCTGCAGATTCCATCCCATTATGGCCTCTTTCCCTTGCAGATCCCACCCCATTATGGCCTCTTTCCCTTGCAAATCCCATCCCATTATGGCCTCTTTCCCATGCAGATCCCATCCCATTATGGCCTCTTTCCCCTGCAGATCCCATCCCATTATGGCCTCTTTCCCCTGCAGATCCCATCCCATTATGGCCTTTTTCCCTTGCAGATCCCATCCCATTATGACCTCTTTCCCCCTGCAGATTCCATCCCATTATGGCCTCTTTCCCTTGCAGATCTCATCCCATTACGGCCTCTTTCCCTTGCAGATCTCATCCCATTATGGCCTCTTTCCCCTGCAGATCCCATCCCATTATGGCCTCTTTCCCTTGCAGATCCCATCCCATTATGGCCTCTTTCCTTGCATATCCCATCCCATTATGGCCTCTTTCCGCTTACAGATCCCATCCCATTATGGCCTCTTTCCCCCTGCAGATCCCATAGCTTTATGGCCTCTTTCCCCCTACAGATTCCACCCCATTATGGCCTCTTTCCCCCTGCAGATCCCATAGCTTTATGGCCTCTTTCTCCTTGCAGATCCCATCCCATTATGGCCCCTTTCCCCCTGGAGATCCCATCCCATTATGGCCCCTTTCCCCCTGCAGATACCATAACATTATGGCCCCTTTCCCCCTGCAGATACCATCACATTATGGCCCCTTTCCCCCTGCATATACCATCACATTATGGCCCCTTTCCCCCTGCAGATACCATCCTATTATGGCCCCTTTCCCCCTGAAGATACCATCCTATTATGGCCTCTTTCCCCTGCAGATACCATCCTATTATTGCCTCTTTCCCCTGCAGATACCATCCTATTATGGCCTCTTTCCCCTGCAGATACCGTCCTATTCTGGCCTCTTTCCCCCTGCAGATACCATCTTATTATGGCCTCTTTCCCCCTGCAGATACCATCCTATTATGGCCTCTTTCTCCAGCAGATCTTATCCCATGTGCTCCTTTTCCTCTGCAGATCCTATCCCATATGGCTCCTTTTCCCATATACAGTTAGGTCCAGAAATATTTGGACAGTGACACAAGTTTTGTTATTTTAGCTGTTTACAAAAACATGTTCAGAAATACAATTATATATATAATATGGGCTGAAAGTGCACACTCCCAGCTGCAATATGAGAGTTTTCACATCCAAATCGGAGAAAGGGTTTAGGAATCATAGCTCTGTAATGCATAGCCTCCTCTTTTTAAAGGGACGAAAAGTAATTGGACAAGGGACTCTAAGGGCTGCAATTAACTCTGAAGGCGTCTCCCTCGTTAACTTGTAATCAATGAAGTAGTTAAAAGGTCTGGGGTTGATTACAGGTGTGTGGTTTTGCATTTGGAAGCTGTTGCTGTGACCAGACAACATGCGGTCTAAGGAACTCTCAATTGAGGTGAAGCAGAACATCCTGAGGCTGAAAAAAAAGAAAAAATCCATCAGAGAGATAGCAGACATGCTTGGAGTAGCAAAATCAACAGTCGGGTACATTCTGAGAAAAAAGGAATTGACTGGTGAGCTTGGGAACTCAAAAAGGCCTGGGCGCCCACGGATGACAACAGTGGTGGATGATCGCCGCATACTTTCTTTGGTGAAGAAGAACCCGTTCACAACATCAACAGAAGTCCAGAACACTCTCAGTGAAGTAGGTGTATCTGTCTCTAAGTCAACAGTAAAGAGAAGACTCCATGAAAGTAAATACAAAGGGTTCACATCTAGATGCAAACCATTCATCAATTCCAAAAATAGACAGGCCAGAGTTAAATTTGCTGAAAAACACCTCATGAAGCCAGCTCAGTTCTGGAAAAGTATTCTATGGATAGATGAGACAAAGATCAACCTGTACCAGAATGATGGGAAGAAAAAAGTTTGGAGAAGAAAGGGAACGGCACATGATCCAAGGCACACCACATCCTCTGTAAAACATGGTGGAGGCAACGTGATGGCATGGGCATGCATGGCTTTCAATGGCACTGGGTCACTTGTGTTTATTGATGACATAACAGCAGACAAGAGTAGCCGGATGAATTCTGAAGTGTACCGGGATATACTTTCAGCCCAGATTCAGCCAAATGCCGCAAAGTTGATCGGACGGCGCTTCATAGTACAGATGGACAATGACCCCAAGCATACAGCCAAAGCTACCCAGGAGTTCATGAGTGCAAAAAAGTGGAACATTCTGCAATGGCCAAGTCAATCACCAGATCTTAACCCAATTGAGCATGCATTTCACTTGCTCAAATCCAGACTTAAGACGGAAAGACCCACAAACAAGCAAGACCTGAAGGCTGCGGCTGTAAAGGCCTGGCAAAGCATTAAGAAGGAGGAAACCCAGCGTTTGGTGATGTCCATGGGTTCCAGACTTAAGGCAGTGATTGCCTCCAAAGGATTCGCAACAAAATATTGAAAATGAAAAAAAAATTTTTGGGTTTGGTTTATTTGTCCAATTACTTTTGACCTCCTAAAATGTGGAGTGTTTGTAAAGAAATGTGTACAATTCCTACAATTTCTATCAGATATTTTTGTTCAAACCTTCAAATTAAACGTTACAATCTGCACTTGAATTCTGTTGTAGAAGTTTCATTTCAAATCCAATGGGGTGGCATGCAGAGCCCAACTCGCGAAAATTGTGTCACTGTCCAAATATTTCTGGACCTAACTGTAGCTCCCATCTTATGTGGCCTCTCCCTATATAGCAACATATAGCTGCCATCTTTTGTGGCCACTCTCCCTGCATCTTCAGCCCACGGAGCGCTTACCTGCTCCAGGCACTGGCGGCCTCTCCTGTGTCTCCTGTCCTCCTCCGCAACACTCTGCACAGTGCACGCTGACGCTGACAGACGGCAGGAGGAGGAGCTACTGTGATGCCCTGGACTAGCCAGGTAGTCACATACATACCAACATACACACCCCCCACCCTAGGCAGTTACAACAGTCAGACAAAAACCCTTGTTGCCTCCCTCCAGGGCCTGATGTCCACACCAGGTGGGGCGGAGCCAGGCGGTTGGCCCCACCCACCGAGGAGTTCACAGGCCTGGAGGCGGGAAAAGTGTCAGTTCAGTCTTGGAGGTGAAAGTGAGAGGAGTAAACACTTGAGGTGTCTGAGTAGGAGCCCAGGCACTGACAGCAAGGTTGGCAGATGGTGGTGGCCGTCTGCAGGAGTTGGTGGAACTCCGCAGAGCCGTAAGGACCAAGGTCGGGCGTCGGCCCGCCGGTACCGGACCGGGGAACGGAGTGAAGCTAAGCACACAGGCAGGGCCATCGGATCCCGACCAGGCTTGGAGCTGCCACCAATAGTCAAATTCGAATGTGACAGGAACCCCAGGGGTTTCCTAACAACCAAGTTCCGATTGAAGGCAACCGTCCACCCAGAGAGGATATACAGCCACCGCTACAGGCTTGAGATCCAAGGGCCAGCGCCTGCGGGCAAAACGGGCTCCTACGGCACCTATACGCCGGGGAGCAGACTAACGGTGGGAAACCACAGGAGTCAGAACATTTCTAAAAGGTGCAGGGAAAGACAGCCACCATCAGCCATCCGGGGAGAGCACAACAACAACACTGCAGCCGATTGCGGGACCCGTCCATCCGGCCGTTTTGGTTTACCAACGACTCTGTCAGTGATTGTCTGAGTGAGTACACCAGTGCCGTCCGGCACCGCGCCGCACAGTCCCTGCACCTCAGCCATTCGGCCTCCCCATTACACCACCAGGCCCCGGGATCAGCAACCCCCTACCTAGGGAGGGGACAACATCCTAGCTGCACCCTACCATCTCTCCCGGAATCCCCGTTACCAGCAGAGGTGGTGCCATCATCACCACGTCCCGTGGGTGGCATCACGAACAATTTCCCTAACCAAACCATCCCTTTTTCACTCACGGGCGAGGAGAGCTGCTCGAGTCCCTGGGTCCGGTCCACCTCTCGAGCCACCGAGCAGCAGCAGTAGAAGCTCCGGACCCGAGCATGCTGAGCGCATCCCCACCGCCCGTGACACTACCTCCTCACACTGCCGTCACCTCTGCAGCGTCAGCACGTCACTGCTCGCCAGGTCAGGAAGCAGACAGGCTCCACTGTACCCGGAAGTGCGGCGCGGAGGTATGGGGATTAATTTGTGCTAGTGTCTTAAAGAGACACTAACACAAATGAATACAGGGAGGAACCATATCGCAGGAGCTGTTTTTTGCCGGTTCTGGGAACTGGCTGCTATTTTAACAACTGGTTCTCCCGAACCGGACAGAACCGGCTGAATCCCACCCCTGCTTGGTGGGCATCAGTTCCTCCCGTGCTGGCTCATAGCATCAGGCATATTGAAACAATAGTTACCAAACTTTTTTATCTCCTTGCAGACTTTTGCAAATGGAAACTCATGAACCAGTGGGGGAGACTGCTCCATTCCATTCTGGAGGAAAGAACACCGCAAGTCCATTTATTAACACAAGAGGTGTATTTCGGTCTTTCTCCCATTGTATGAATGGATCTTTCCTTTTTTTTTTTTTACAAGGAGTTGAGATAAAATTGAGACTCACAGGCTGCAGTCACTGCTCCCTTCCTGCTTAAAAGGAATCTGTAAGGAGGATTTTGCCATGTAAGCTGAGGACAACATGATATAGGAGTTAAAAAACAAAAATACAGTTAGGTCCAGAAATATTTGGACACTGACACAAGTTTTTTTATTTTAGCTGTTTACAAAAACATGTTCAGAAATACAATTATATATATAATATGGGCTGAAAGTGCACACTCCCAGCTGCAATATGAGAGTTTTCACATCCAAATCGGAGAAAGGGTTTAGGAATCATAGCTCTGTAATGCATAGCCTTCTCTTTTTCAAGGGACCAAAAGTAATTGGACAAGGGACTTTAAGGGCTGCAATTAACTCTGAAGGCGTCTCCCTCGTTAACCTGTAATCAATGAAGTAGTTAAAAGGTCTGTGGTTGATTACAGGTGTGTGGTTTTGCATTTGGAAGCTGTTGCTGTGACCAGACAACATGCGGTCTAAGGAACTCTCAATTGAGGTGAAGCAGAACATCCTGAGGCTGAAAATAAAGAAAAAATCCATCAGAGAGATAGCAGACATGCTTGGAGTAGCAAAATCAACAGTCGGGTACATTCTAAGAAAAAAGGAATTGACTGGTGAGCTTGGGAACTCAAAAAGGCCTGGGCGTCCACGGATGACAACAGTGGTGGATGATCGCCGCATACTTTCTTTGGTGAAGAAGAACCCGTTCACAACATCAACAGAAGTCCAGAACACTCTCAGTGAAGTAGGTGTATCTGTCTCTAAGTCAACAGTAAAGAGAAGACTGCATGAAAGTAAATACAAAGGGTTCACATCTAGATGCAAACCATTCATCAATTCCAAAAATAGACAGGCCAGAGTTAAATTTGCTGAAAAACACCTCATGAAGCCAGCTCAGTTCTGGAAAAGTATTCTATGGACAGATGAGACAAAGATCAACCTGTACCAGAATGATGGGAAGAAAAAAGTTTGGAGAAGAAAGGGAACGGCACATGATCCAAGGCACACCACATCCTCTGTAAAACATGGTGGAGGCAACGTGATGGCATGGGCATGCATGGCTTTCAATGGCACTGGGTCACTTGTGTTTATTGATGACATAGCAGCAGACAAGAGTAGCCGGATGAATTCTGAAGTGTACCGGGATATACTTTCAGCCCAGATTCAGCCAAATGCCGCAAAGTTGATCGGACGGCGCTTCATAGTACAGATGGACAATGACCCCAAGCATACAGCCAAAGCTACCCAGGAGTTCATGAGTGCAAAACAGTGGAACATTCTGCAATGGCCAAGTCAATCACCAGATCTTAACCCAATTGAGCATGCATTTCACTTGCTCAAATCCAGACTTAAGACGGAAAGACCCACAAACAAGCAAGACCTGAAGGCTGCGGCTGTAAAGGCCTGGCAAAGCATTAAGAAGGAGGAAACCCAGCGTTTGGTGATGTCCATGGGTTTCAGACTTAAGGCAGTGATTTCCTCCAAAGGATTCGCAACAAAATATTGAAAATGAAAAAAAATTTTTTGGGTTTGGTTTATTTGTCCAATTACTTTTGACCTCCTAAAATGTGGAGTGTTTGTAAAGAAATGTGTACAATTCCTACAATTTCTATCAGATATTTTTGTTCAAACCTTCAAATTAAACGTTACAATCTGCACTTGAATTCTGTTGTAGAGGTTTCATTTCAAATCCAATGGGGTGGCATGCAGAGCTCAACTCGCGAAAATTGTGTCACTGTCCAAATATTTCTGGACCTAACTGTAGCTCCCATCTTATGTGGCCTGTCCCTATATAGCAACATATAGCTGCCATCTTTTGTGGCCACTCTCCCTTCATCTTCAGCCCACGGAGCGCTTACCTGCTCCAGGCACTGGCGGCCTCTCCTGTGTCTCCTGTCCTCCTCCGCAACACTCTGCACAGTGCACGCTGACGCTGACAGACGGCAGGAGGAGGAGCTACTGTGACGCCCTGGACTAGCCAGGTAGTCACATACATACCAACATACACACCCCCCACCCTAGGCAGTTACAACAGTCAGACAAAAACCCTTGTTGCCTCCCTCCAGGGCCTGATGTCCACACCAGGTGGGGCGGAGCCAGGCGGTTGGTCCCACCCACCGAGGAGTTCACAGGCCTGGAGGCGGGAAAAGTGTCAGTCCAGTCTTGGAGGTGAAAGTGAGAGGAGTAAACACTTGAGGTGTCTGAGTAGGAGCCCAGGCACTGACAGCAAGGTTGGCAGATGGTGGTGGCCGTCTGCAGGAGTTGGTGGAACTCCGCAGAGCCGTAAGGACCAAGGTCGGGCGTCGGCCCGCCGGTACCGTACCGGGGAACGGAGTGAAGCTAAGCACACAGGCAGGGCCATCGGATGCCGACCAGGCTTGGAGCTGCCATCAATAGTCAAATTCGAATGTGACAGGAACCCCAGGGGTTTCCTAACAACCAAGTTCCGATTGAAGGCAACCGTCCACCCAGAGAGGATATACAGCCACCGCTACAGGCTGGAGATCCAAGGGCCAGCGCCTGCGGGCAAAACGGGCTCCTACGGCACCTATACGCCGGGGAGCGGACTAACGGTGGGAAACCACAGGAGTCAGAACATTTCTAAAAGGTGCAGGGAAAGACAGCCACCATCAGCCATCCGGGGAGAGCACAACAACAACACTGCAGCCGATTGCGGGACCCGTCCATCCGGCCGTTTTGGTTTACCAACGACTCTGTCAGTGATTGTCTGAGTGAGTACACCAGTGCCGTCCGGCACCGCGCCGCACAGTCCCTGCACCTCAGCCATTCGGCCTCCCCGTTACACCACCAGGCCCCGGGATCAGCAACCCCCTACCTACGGAGGGGACAACATCCTAGCTGCACCCTACCATCTCTCCCGGAATCCCCGTTACCAGCAGAGGTGGTGCCATCATCACCACGTCCCGTGGGTGGCATCACGAACAATCTCCCTAACCAAACCATCCCTTTTTCACTCACGGGCGAGGAGCGCTGCTCGAGTCCCGGGGTCCGGTCCACCTCTCGAGCCACCGAGCAGCAGCAGTAGAAGCTCCGGACCCGAGCATGCTGAGCGCATCCCCACCGCCCGTGACACTACCTCCTCACACTGCCGTCACCTCTGCAGCGTCAGCACGTCACTGCTCGCCAGGTCAGGAAGCAGACAGGCTCCACTGTACCCGGAAGTGCGGCGCGGAGGTATGGGGATTAATTTGTGCTAGTGTCTTAAAGAGACACTTACACAAATGAATACAGGGAGGAACCATATCGCAGGAGCTGTTTTTTGCCGGTTCTGGGAACTGGCTGCTATTTTAACAACTGGTTCTCCCGAACCGGACAGAACCGGCTGAATCCCACCCCTGCTTGGTGGGCATCAGTTCCTCCCGTGCTGGCTCATAGCATCAGGCATATTGAAACAATAGTTACCAAACTTTTTTATCTCCTTGCAGACTTTTGCAAATGGAAACTCATGAACCAGTGGGGGAGACTGCTCCATTCCATTCTGGAGGAAAGAACACCGCAAGTCCATTTATTAACACAAGAGGTGTATTTCGGTCTTTCTGCCATTGTATGAATGGATCTTTCCTTTTTTTTTTTACAAGGAGTTGAGATAAAATTGAGACTCACAGGCTGCAGTCACTGCTCCCTTCCTGCTTAAAAGGAATCTGTAAGGAGGATTTTGCCATGTAAGCTGAGGACAACATGATATAGGAGTTAAAAAACAAAAATACAGTTAGGTCCAGAAATATTTGGACACTGACACAAGTTTTGTTATTTTAGCTGTTTACAAAAACATGTTCAGAAATACAATTATATATAATATGGGCTGAAAGTGCACACTCCCAGCTGCAATATGAGAGTTTTCACATCCAAATCGGAGAAAGGGTTTAGGAATCATAGCTCTGTAATGCATAGCCTTCTCTTTTTCAAGGGACCAAAAGTAATTGGACAAGGGACTTTAAGGGCTGCAATTAACTCTGAAGGCGTCTCCCTCGTTAACCTGTAATCAATGAAGTAGTTAAAAGGTCTGGGGTTGATTACAGGTGTGTGGTTTTGCATTTGGAAGCTGTTGCTGTGACCAGACAACATGCGGTCTAAGGAACTCTCAATTGAGGTGAAGCAGAACATCCTGAGGCTGAAAATAAAGAAAAAATCCATCAGAGAGATAGCAGACATGCTTGGAGTAGCAAAATCAACAGTCGGGTACATTCTAAGAAAAAAGGAATTGACTGGTGAGCTTGGGAACTCAAAAAGGCCTGGGCGTCCACGGATGACAACAGTGGTGGATGATCGCCGCATACTTTCTTTGGTGAAGAAGAACCCGTTCACAACATCAACAGAAGTCCAGAACACTCTCAGGGAAGTAGGTGTATCTGTCTCTAAGTCAACAGTAAAGAGAAGACTGCATGAAAGTAAATACAAAGGGTTCACATCTAGATGCAAACCATTCATCAATTCCAAAAATAGACAGGCCAGAGTTAAATTTGCTGAAAAACACCTCATGAAGCCAGCTCAGTTCTGGAAAAGTATTCTATGGACAGATGAGACAAAGATCAACCTGTACCAGAATGATGGGAAGAAAAAAGTTTGGAGAAGAAAGGGAACGGCACATGATCCAAGGCACACCACATCCTCTGTAAAACATGGTGGAGGCAACGTGATGGCATGGGCATGCATGGCTTTCAATGGCACTGGGTCACTTGTGTTTATTGATGACATAACAGCAGACAAGAGTAGCCGGATGAATTCTGAAGTGTATCGGGATATACTTTCAGCCCAGATTCAGCCAAATGCCGCAAAGTTGATCGGACGGCGCTTCATAGTACAGATGGACAATGACCCCAAGCATACAGCCAAAGCTACCCAGGAGTTCATGAGTGCAAAAAAGTGGAACATTCTGCAATGGCCAAGTCAATCACCAGATCTTAACCCAATTGAGCATGCATTTCACTTGCTCAAATCCAGACTTAAGACGGAAAGACCCACAAACAAGCAAGACCTGAAGGCTGCGGCTGTAAAGGCCTTGCAAAGCATTAAGAAGGAGGAAACCCAGCGTTTGGTGATGTCCATGGGTTCCAGACTTAAGGCAGTGATTGCCTCCACAGGATTCGCAACAAAATATTGAAAATGAAAAAAAATTTTTTGGGTTTGGTTTATTTGTCCAATTACTTTTGACCTCCTAAAATGTGGAGTGTTTGTAAAGAAATGTGTACAATTCCTACAATTTCTATCAGATATTTTTGTTCAAACCTTCAAATTAAACGTTACAATCTGCACTTGAATTCTGTTGTAGAGGTTTCATTTCAAATCCAATGGGGTGGCATGCAGAGCTCAACTCGCGAAAATTGTGTCACTGTCCAAATATTTCTGGACCTAACTGTAGCTCCCATCTTATGTGGCCTGTCCCTATATAGCAACATATAGCTGCCATCTTTTGTGGCCACTCTCCCTGCATCTTCAGCCCACGGAGCGCTTACCTGCTCCAGGCACTGGCGGCCTCTCCTGTGTCTCCTGTCCTCCTCCGCAACACTCTGCACAGTGCACACTGACGCTGACAGACGGCAGGAGGAGGAGCTACTGTGACGCCCTGGACTAGCCAGGTAGTCACATACATACCAACATACACACCCCCCACCCTAGGCAGTTACAACAGTCAGACAAAAACCCTTGTTGCCTCCCTCCAGGGCCTGATGTCCACACCAGGTGGGGCGGAGCCAGGCGGTTGGCCCCACCCACCGAGGAGTTCACAGGCCTGGAGGCGGGAAAAGTGTCAGTTCAGTCATGGAGGTGAAAGTGAGAGGAGTAAACACTTGAGGTGTCTGAGTAGGAGCCCAGGCACTGACAGCAAGGTTGGCAGATGGTGGTGGCCGTCTGCAGGAGTTGGTGGAACTCCGCAGAGCCGTAAGTACCAAGGTCGGGCGTCGGCCCGCCGGTACCGGACCGGGGAACGGAGTGAAGCTAAGCACACAGGCAGGGCCATCGGATCCCGACCAGGCTTGGAGCTGCCATCAATAGTCAAATTCGAATGTGACAGGAACCCCAGGGGTTTCCTAACAACCAAGTTCCGATTGAAGGCAACCGTCCACCCAGAGAGGATATACAGCCACCGCTACAGGCTGGAGATCCAAGGGCCAGCGCCTGCGGGCAAAACGGGCTCCTACGGCACCTATACGCCGGGGAGCGGACTAACGGTGGGAAACCACAGGAGTCAGAACATTTCTAAAAGGTGCAGGGAAAGACAGCCACCATCAGCCATCCGGGGAGAGCACAACAACAACACTGCAGCCGATTGCGGGACCCGTCCATCCGGCCGTTTTGGTTTACCAACGACTCTGTCAGTGATTGTCTGAGTGAGTACACCAGTGCCGTCCGGCACCGCGCCGCACAGTCCCTGCACCTCAGCCATTCGGCCTCCCCGTTACACCACCAGGCCCCGGGATCAGCAACCCCCTACCTACGGAGGGGACAACATCCTAGCTGCACCCTACCATCTCTCCCGGAATCCCCGTTACCAGCAGAGGTGGTGCCATCATCACCACGTCCCGTGGGTGGCATCACGAACAATCTCCCTAACCAAACCATCCCTTTTTCACTCACGGGCGAGGAGCGCTGCTCGAGTCCCTGGGTCCGGTCCACCGCTCGAGCCACCGAGCAGCAGCAGTAGAAGCTCCGGACCCGAGCATGCTGAGCGCATCCCCACCGCCCGCGACACTACCTCCTCACACTGCCGTCACCTCTGCAGCGTCAGCACGTCACTGCTCGCCAGGTCAGGAAGCAGACAGGCTCCACTGTACCCGGAAGTGCGGCGCGGAGGTATGGGGATTAATTTGTGCTAGTGTCTTAAAGAGACACTTACACAAATGAATACAGGGAGGAACCATATCGCAGGAGCTGTTTTTTGCCGGTTCTGGGAACTGGCTGCTATTTTAACAACTGGTTCTCCCGAACCGGACAGAACCGGCTGAATCCCACCCCTGCTTGGTGGGCATCAGTTCCTCCCGTGCTGGCTCATAGCATCAGGCATATTGAAACAATAGTTACCAAACTTTTTTATCTCCTTGCAGACTTTTGCAAATGGAAACTCATGAACCAGTGGGGGAGACTGCTCCATTCCATTCTGGAGGAAAGAACACCGCAAGTCCATTTATTAACACAAGAGGTGTATTTCGGTCTTTCTGCCATTGTATGAATGGATCTTTCCTTTTTTTTTTTACAAGGAGTTGAGATAAAATTGAGACTCACAGGCTGCAGTCACTGCTCCCTTCCTGCTTAAAAGGAATCTGTAAGGAGGATTTTGCCATGTAAGCTGAGGACAACATGATATAGGAGTTAAAAAACAAAAATACAGTTAGGTCCAGAAATATTTGGACACTGACACAAGTTTTGTTATTTTAGCTGTTTACAAAAACATGTTCAGAAATACAATTATATATAATATGGGCTGAAAGTGCACACTCCCAGCTGCAATATGAGAGTTTTCACATCCAAATCGGAGAAAGGGTTTAGGAATCATAGCTCTGTAATGCATAGCCTTCTCTTTTTCAAGGGACCAAAAGTAATTGGACAAGGGACTTTAAGGGCTGCAATTAACTCTGAAGGCGTCTCCCTCGTTAACCTGTAATCAATGAAGTAGTTAAAAGGTCTGGGGTTGATTACAGGTGTGTGGTTTTGCATTTGGAAGCTGTTGCTGTGACCAGACAACATGCGGTCTAAGGAACTCTCAATTGAGGTGAAGCAGAACATCCTGAGGCTGAAAATAAAGAAAAAATCCATCAGAGAGATAGCAGACATGCTTGGAGTAGCAAAATCAACAGTCGGGTACATTCTAAGAAAAAAGGAATTGACTGGTGAGCTTGGGAACTCAAAAAGGCCTGGGCGTCCACGGATGACAACAGTGGTGGATGATCGCCGCATACTTTCTTTGGTGAAGAAGAACCCGTTCACAACATCAACAGAAGTCCAGAACACTCTCAGGGAAGTAGGTGTATCTGTCTCTAAGTCAACAGTAAAGAGAAGACTGCATGAAAGTAAATACAAAGGGTTCACATCTAGATGCAAACCATTCATCAATTCCAAAAATAGACAGGCCAGAGTTAAATTTGCTGAAAAACACCTCATGAAGCCAGCTCAGTTCTGGAAAAGTATTCTATGGACAGATGAGACAAAGATCAACCTGTACCAGAATGATGGGAAGAAAAAAGTTTGGAGAAGAAAGGGAACGGCACATGATCCAAGGCACACCACATCCTCTGTAAAACATGGTGGAGGCAACGTGATGGCATGGGCATGCATGGCTTTCAATGGCACTGGGTCACTTGTGTTTATTGATGACATAACAGCAGACAAGAGTAGCCGGATGAATTCTGAAGTGTATCGGGATATACTTTCAGCCCAGATTCAGCCAAATGCCGCAAAGTTGATCGGACGGCGCTTCATAGTACAGATGGACAATGACCCCAAGCATACAGCCAAAGCTACCCAGGAGTTCATGAGTGCAAAAAAGTGGAACATTCTGCAATGGCCAAGTCAATCACCAGATCTTAACCCAATTGAGCATGCATTTCACTTGCTCAAATCCAGACTTAAGACGGAAAGACCCACAAACAAGCAAGACCTGAAGGCTGCGGCTGTAAAGGCCTTGCAAAGCATTAAGAAGGAGGAAACCCAGCGTTTGGTGATGTCCATGGGTTCCAGACTTAAGGCAGTGATTGCCTCCACAGGATTCGCAACAAAATATTGAAAATGAAAAAAAATTTTTTGGGTTTGGTTTATTTGTCCAATTACTTTTGACCTCCTAAAATGTGGAGTGTTTGTAAAGAAATGTGTACAATTCCTACAATTTCTATCAGATATTTTTGTTCAAACCTTCAAATTAAACGTTACAATCTGCACTTGAATTCTGTTGTAGAGGTTTCATTTCAAATCCAATGGGGTGGCATGCAGAGCTCAACTCGCGAAAATTGTGTCACTGTCCAAATATTTCTGGACCTAACTGTAGCTCCCATCTTATGTGGCCTGTCCCTATATAGCAACATATAGCTGCCATCTTTTGTGGCCACTCTCCCTGCATCTTCAGCCCACGGAGCGCTTACCTGCTCCAGGCACTGGCGGCCTCTCCTGTGTCTCCTGTCCTCCTCCGCAACACTCTGCACAGTGCACACTGACGCTGACAGACGGCAGGAGGAGGAGCTACTGTGACGCCCTGGACTAGCCAGGTAGTCACATACATACCAACATACACACCCCCCACCCTAGGCAGTTACAACAGTCAGACAAAAACCCTTGTTGCCTCCCTCCAGGGCCTGATGTCCACACCAGGTGGGGCGGAGCCAGGCGGTTGGCCCCACCCACCGAGGAGTTCACAGGCCTGGAGGCGGGAAAAGTGTCAGTTCAGTCATGGAGGTGAAAGTGAGAGGAGTAAACACTTGAGGTGTCTGAGTAGGAGCCCAGGCACTGACAGCAAGGTTGGCAGATGGTGGTGGCCGTCTGCAGGAGTTGGTGGAACTCCGCAGAGCCGTAAGTACCAAGGTCGGGCGTCGGCCCGCCGGTACCGGACCGGGGAACGGAGTGAAGCTAAGCACACAGGCAGGGCCATCGGATCCCGACCAGGCTTGGAGCTGCCATCAATAGTCAAATTCGAATGTGACAGGAACCCCAGGGGTTTCCTAACAACCAAGTTCCGATTGAAGGCAACCGTCCACCCAGAGAGGATATACAGCCACCGCTACAGGCTGGAGATCCAAGGGCCAGCGCCTGCGGGCAAAACGGGCTCCTACGGCACCTATACGCCGGGGAGCGGACTAACGGTGGGAAACCACAGGAGTCAGAACATTTCTAAAAGGTGCAGGGAAAGACAGCCACCATCAGCCATCCGGGGAGAGCACAACAACAACACTGCAGCCGATTGCGGGACCCGTCCATCCGGCCGTTTTGGTTTACCAACGACTCTGTCAGTGATTGTCTGAGTGAGTACACCAGTGCCGTCCGGCACCGCGCCGCACAGTCCCTGCACCTCAGCCATTCGGCCTCCCCGTTACACCACCAGGCCCCGGGATCAGCAACCCCCTACCTACGGAGGGGACAACATCCTAGCTGCACCCTACCATCTCTCCCGGAATCCCCGTTACCAGCAGAGGTGGTGCCATCATCACCACGTCCCGTGGGTGGCATCACGAACAATCTCCCTAACCAAACCATCCCTTTTTCACTCACGGGCGAGGAGCGCTGCTCGAGTCCCTGGGTCCGGTCCACCGCTCGAGCCACCGAGCAGCAGCAGTAGAAGCTCCGGACCCGAGCATGCTGAGCGCATCCCCACCGCCCGCGACACTACCTCCTCACACTGCCGTCACCTCTGCAGCGTCAGCACGTCACTGCTCGCCAGGTCAGGAAGCAGACAGGCTCCACTGTACCCGGAAGTGCGGCGCGGAGGTATGGGGATTAATTTGTGCTAGTGTCTTAAAGAGACACTAACACAAATGAATACAGGGAGGAACCATATCGCAGGAGCTGTTTTTTGCCGGTTCTGGGAACTGGCTGCTATTTTAACAACTGGTTCTCCTGAACCGGACAGAACCGGCTGAATCCCACCCCTGCTTGGTGGGCATCAGTTCCTCCCGTGCTGGCTCATAGCATCAGGCATATTGAAACAATAGTTACCAAACTTTTTTATCTCCTTGCAGACTTTTGCAAATGGAAACTCATGAACCAGTGGGGGAGACTGCTCCATTCCATTCTGGAGGAAAGAACACCACAAGTCCATTTATTAACACAAGAGGTGTATTTCGGTCTTTCTCCCATTGTATGAATGGATCTTTCCTTTTTTTTTTACAAGGAGTTGAGATAAAATTGAGACTCACAGGCTGCAGTCACTGCTCCCTTCCTGCTTAAAAGGAATCTGTAAGGAGGATTTTGCCATGTAAGCTGAGGACAACATGATATAGGAGTTAAAAAACAAAAATACAGTTAGGTCCAGAAATATTTGGACACTGACACAAGTTTTGTTATTTTAGCTGTTTACAAAAACATGTTCAGAAATACAATTATATATATAATATGGGCTGAAAGTGCACACTCCCAGCTGCAATATGAGAGTTTTCACATCCAAATCGGAGAAAGGGTTTAGGAATCATAGCTCTTTAATGCATAGCCTTCTCTTTTTCAAGGGACCAAAAGTAATTGGACAAGGGACTTTAAGGGCTGCAATTAACTCTGAAGGCGTCTCCCTCGTTAACCTGTAATCAATGAAGTAGTTAAAAGGTCTGTGGTTGATTACAGGTGTGTGGTTTTGCATTTGGAAGCTGTTGCTGTGACCAGACAACATGCGGTCTAAGGAACTCTCAATTGAGGTGAAGCAGAACATCCTGAGGCTGAAAATAAAGAAAAAATCCATCAGAGAGATAGCAGACATGCTTGGAGTAGCAAAATCAACAGTCGGGTACATTCTAAGAAAAAAGGAATTGACTGGTGAGCTTGGGAACTCAAAAAGGCCTGGGCGTCCACGGATGACAACAGTGGTGGATGATCGCCGCATACTTTCTTTGGTGAAGAAGAACCCGTTCACAACATCAACAGAAGTCCAGAACACTCTCAGTGAAGTAGGTGTATCTGTCTCTAAGTCAACAGTAAAGAGAAGACTGCATGAAAGTAAATACAAAGGGTTCACATCTAGATGCAAACCATTCATCAATTCCAAAAATAGACAGGCCAGAGTTAAATTTGCTGAAAAACACCTCATGAAGCCAGCTCAGTTCTGGAAAAGTATTCTATGGACAGATGAGACAAAGATCAACCTGTACCAGAATGATGGGAAGAAAAAAGTTTGGAGAAGAAAGGGAACGGCACATGATCCAAGGCACACCACATCCTCTGTAAAACATGGTGGAGGCAACATGATGGCATGGGCATGCATGGCTTTCAATGGTACTGGGTCACTTGTGTTTATTGATGACATAACAGCAGACAAGAGTAGCCGGATGAATTCTGAAGTGTACCGAGATATACTTTCAGCCCAGATTCAGCCAAATGCCGCAAAGTTGATCGGACGGCGCTTCATAGTACAGATGGACAATGACCCCAAGCATACAGCCAAAGCTACCCAGGAGTTCATGAGTGCAAAAAAGTGGAACATTCTGCAATGGCCAAGTCAATCACCAGATCTTAACCCAATTGAGCATGCATTTCACTTGCTCAAATCCAGACTTAAGACGGAAAGACCCACAAACAAGCAAGACCTGAAGGCTGCGGCTGTAAAGGCCTGGCAAAGCATTAAGAAGGAGGAAACCCAGCGTTTGGTGATGTCCATGGGTTCCAGACTTAAGGCAGTGATTGCCTCCAAAGGATTCGCAACAAAATATTGAAAATAAAAATATTTTGTTTGGGTTTGGTTTATTTGTCCAATTACTTTTGACCTCCTAAAATGTGGAGTGTTTGTAAAGAAATGTGTACAATTCCTACAATTTCTATCAGATATTTTTGTTCAAACCTTCAAATTAAACGTTACAATCTGCACTTGAATTCTGTTGTAGAGGTTTCATTTCAAATCCAATGTGGTGGCATGCAGAGCCCAACTCGCGAAAATTGTGTCACTGTCCAAATATTTCTGGACCTAACTGTACATCTATGCCTCTCTTATCTGTGTTTGAGCAATTGCTTACTTAAACATTAAACTAATGGTGTTTTTACCCTGTGCTTTTTCAGGATTAGAAACTCAGAGCAGAACAGTCTGCCCTGCTCTCTGCTGTGATTGACACTTCACAGTCAATGCCCAATCTCTATTGAGAGCCTTGGGTGGTTGGGGCAGCTCACTGTGCTCACCTACATATTTAAAAATCAATTCTTTGATTATGTGAGAGCGGCGATACCCAGCAATCTAAATGATACACCGTTGGACCCAGCATCTCCTTGCCTATATTAGATTTCTGTCAGATGAGGTAGTAAAAATCTGCTAATAGATTCCCCTAGGCTGATTCCATGGGTATTTAGTGCCACCGGGGGTATAATAAGTACTAGGCGTATCCGTCTGTGAAATTAAAATGCTGACTGTTTTTAAAATGAACAGGGCCTGGATTGGCCCTGGCCCCTGACTTCTCAACCCCAGCGGTTTGCATAAGTGGAACAAAAAGCCACATCATTTTTTTTGTGTATTCCTATATACCCCTTCCCAGCCCAAAAAGGGTATACAGTTCATGGTTTATTATATTTCTTGTCCTTCTTCTTCTGCTCCACAATATCAAAAGGGCTATCATGTGGCCCTTGCTCCAAATTTTTACAGGGCCATCAGATAGCCCTTTATCATAAGTTTACTCATCACAGATTTGATCTAAATCAAAGCCTTGAAGGTCACAGTCACAGCTCCCTCCATGATCAAGTTGATTCTGTTGGTATTTAGTGCCACCAAGGGCATAATAATTGATAATCGCATCCACCTGTCAAATGAAAATGCTGACTGGCTGACTGTTCTAAAAAATGAACAAGGCTTGGGTTGGCCTCGTCTTTTCAACTCTAGCGGATGACAGCTGCAGGACATAAAGCTAATTCAAAAGTTATTTTTTTCTGGTATATTCCCATGCATCCCTTGAAACCCAAAAAAGGGTATATGGTTCATTTTTTTATTTGTATTGTGCTCCTCCTCCTCCACCATATCCAAATAGTCATCATGTAGCCCTCGCTCATAATTTTTAGAGGGCCAGAAGCTGTCCCTCACTCATAATTCTTATCGGATCAGCAAGCAGCCCTTACTCATAATTTTTAGAAGGCCAGCAGCTGAGCCTTTTAATTTTTAAAGGGTCAGCAGTGGCTCTCAGTTAATTTTGAGAGGTCCATCAGAGGCAGTGTGGTGGCCAGAGGGAAAAGGAGTGCAAATGTTCCCAAGAGCATCAATATGAGGCAAGTTTTGATGCTAAAGGTTTGGTTTTCCCCAGTATAGCAATTTGTGAAAGGTAGTGTGGGTGGCCCATGAAAGAACGGTCATTTGAAACCTATGCAGGACCAACATCAGCAGGGGTCTGAACCATATCAGCATGACCATCACTAGCATGCTCATGCACATGTAAACAAAGCACCCGACTAGGTGGGCTAAATGCTTGGGTCCACAATCAATGTCTGACAGTGACCCTACTGCCTCTTCTCCTGTGCTACATGCTTTCCAATCCTCTCTACAGGATGCAGGTGCAGATGTCACCCATTCTGTACGTGTTGTTCTACATTCACAAGCACCATCAGCAACATTCTCAGATTGTTTGTCCCAGGGCAACATTCAGCTGTCCTTACCCCTGGCCTTGGAATGCAAAAGATAATGCCCAGCCACTCACACACCCATTCACAGGCCTACTTCTATTGGTTCCAGTGCTTCTAATCTAAGTTACCTTGCCCTATTCTCAAACTGACCTGCCGCCATCTTCAATTTTTATTCCCGCTGCTCCTGTCGGTCTCCAGCAGTATGTGACCTGCCGGATCTCTCCAGTGTTGGCAGGAGCGAGTCATAGGTCTCTTTTCAATGGAAAGTCTCGTTCTGGCCAAAAAAAGGGGAAGACACTGGCAGGTAAGCATAATACTAGGGTTAGGGACCTTAGATTGGAGGAACAGTTCCAGTTCTGAAAAAAACAACAATGCCTGAGTGGTTCTGTAAACTGAAACTTATGGTTAATTTATATAGCTGTATATGTTTGTATGAAGTGGCAATAGGGCTGTCAGAGATTTTGCAGCTCAGTAGGCTTCTGCATTTATGTGGAAGAATATGAAAGTTTTTCTAGATCTGAATTGTGAGAAATTCCTAGAAAAAAAAAAGTAAAGAAAAAAATATGCTCTATTTGACTGTCTCTATACAGTATTACCAGATGTAATTATTACCATATAAAAACATTGCTATGTGGAGGAGCCTTCAAAAAATGTAAACAATGTGATGCGGAGTTTCGCAATTCTATTTAGTAGTAGGGAATATCATATTAAATCATGCCATGAAATATATTCTGTAAAGTAAAATGAAAATTGTTTTTTTACCAGAGACGAACAAATAAATTGAGTGGAATTTCATGTTTCTTGATCTTTGCAAAAATGTACATTTTGTGGAATTATAAATAGCTATCAAAAGATTTAAAAAAAAATCCATATATTCAGCTTCCCTCTCCTCACTGTCACCTCATTGTATCTTCTGATCACAGACACTTGCGCTGAAATCTTCAGACCACACATGTTAAGCCATCACTTCCGCCTCTAATGAGGCCCTGGATGGTTCTGGTCATGCACGTGGATGGTTGCAGCACACATTGTGTCATGATCATGGAATCTATATTTGAGCAGCTATGATTGGAAGAAGCGACAAGGACCGGACAGGTGATGGTGAGGAACAGAAGGACTGGATATGTGACGCCCTGGCAAAACCAGGTAGTCACAGTTAGGCCCCCGCATTACACCTTCCCTCATTAGGAAACACACAGCCGACCAGAAAACCTAGTCACCCCCCCTTAGGGAAAGATAGACCCACCAGTGGGGGTGTCCATGCGGTTGGGACACGCCTACCCAGGGGTCCAGACAGCCCGGGGTGGGAAAAAAAGCAGTGAAGCTTTAGAGTTCAAGTTGGAGAGGAGTGTGGGCTGGAGCTCAGTGTGGCTCCAGCAGAAGAAGTCCAGATTGAATGGTACCAGGGTAGAAGCCCTGGTGCCACTGGCTAGGAGGCAGACGGTGGTTTCCATCAGCAGGAGATGGGAAGACGGCTTGGTGGAACCGAGGAGGACCGGGACAGGGTTGTAGCCCAACAGTACCGACACGGGGAACCGACCCGGAAACCGGAGCACAAAGGGGGTACTCGGACCCTTAAGCCAGGACCAGAACCAACTGGAGCTGGTTAATTAACTGATTGAGACCAGGACTAGAGGTCCTGTCCTACCCAAAGTCCCTCATAGAAGACAGCAGCCCACTGATTAGGGATAAGAGGTCACATCCAGGGCCCATAGATCCCACGGGCCAGCGTCTGTGGGCACGGCTCCTTAAGCCACATCCAGCCGGGAGTGGACTCCTGAGTTTCACACTAGGAAAGTCCACCTTTCACACAGCAGTGCAGGACAAGGATAGAGACCACCAGTCGGGTGGGGGACCAGAACACAGCCGGCCACTGCACCAGCCACCATCACCTTGGTTTACCAGAGACTTGTGTGTTTTACTAACAGTAGTGAGTACACCAGCACCCCCTGAGGTCGCCATCCCCTGCACACACCAACCGGGTCCCGGGGCCACCATCCCTACCCACGGAGCGGTTAACAACTTGCTGCACAACATCTCCCCCGGGTGCACCGTAACAGCAGCGGTGGTGTCCCACCTCACCACACACCGTGGGTGGCGTCACGAACTTACTATGGCCCAGCCCGTACATCTACGTCCACCCATTTATTCGGCATGTCCACGAGACCCCCTGGGTCCGGAGACCCTCAAGACACCACCCCTGAAGGCCCAGATCCGAGCAGCGCGACCGGCTGCTGGCACGGGAGCGGCACACCCCAGCGAGAGGTAAGGTGAGTAGAAGGATTTGTTTTATGGTTCTAGAGCTACTTTAGCTAGTTTAGTAATAAAGGACATTCAATTCACAAATAATATATTTTCTAAGAATCATTTTTCTTGGGAAAATCTGGGCAAACAGGCAAATTCAAATGTGGCCTGATCCTCTCATCTCTATTTTTTATATTTTAAAAATAGACAAATTGTGCAACAGAAAGCCATAGGTAATATGTACAATTAAAATGATTGAGTTCACTCATTTTTTTTAATAATTGTCAGCTCCATAAATAATAAAACTAATACAACCCTATAACTATAAGTAATCTTCATTGCTTTTTTTGGAGTCTTAACTGTTCATTACTTTTATTACTTTTTTGGATATGGAAATATATCTTATGCTTAAGTAATGCTTATACAAATGCAGCCATCTTTACATCTGACTGAGAAGCAGGATTTCAGTGTCTGCATGACTGTGCGTCTATCTACAGGAATGTCGAGAAGATAATTTTTTAAATTGCATGACAGTGATAATACATCATAATATGTTTGATTGGCATATCACTAGTCTGCTGGAGAGGCTCTTGGGATCGCAGAATGTAACTAGCCATCTATGTTTTTCCTGTCTGCTATTTGAAGTGCTAACCTTTATTTATTCACGTACAGTACTTCTAATGTAAATTAATATGCAATACCTTCAGGCATTATTGTTTGAAATGTTAGATATATATCTACTACTGCTCCAAAGGCTGAGTTATTCCTGGAGTCAACTCTTGCTGTTTGCTGAAATTTACCCAAAAACTTGTCAAAAATTTTACCAAAAAATTATTAATTCTAGTCGTAGAAATCAGCACACACTGAGCTCATGTGTCCCAAGTACTAAACAGCAAAAATTGTATTTGATATCTGCATTATATCTAAGTTTTAATGTATTAAAGTCCCATTCTGGTGATTTTTTTTATTTGCCCATTTTTTAGGGATCATGTGTGTAAATGTTGTGATTATAGTAACATACTGAATATGGTGACTTTCTTCTGCCATTCTTGCTGTTTGGAATAGAGGTCTCTTTTTTAATTTCCTGAATGCAAGTCCATGGGACTCATAATGAGACTACATTCACATGACTCTACAATCACAATGAGTCAAATATACTTACATTTAGAAATGACCTCTACACAATAAGCTGGCAGGATTGCAAATTATGTCAACGTTTCTGGAAACATTTCTTTAATAACCTAGTGACTACGAAAAGTGTGGGGGAGTCTTTATTAGAATAAACTATTTTTTTCCTATGTGTGTTTTTTAACTTTAGGGTCTCAGCACAAACGGCGAGTAATACAGAGAGAGTGAAATGCAATAAAAGATCGCATTCCATTCGGACCAATATTACTCTATGAGCCAGCTCCCATGAGCGATTTTTTTTCTCAGTCCTAATGGGACTGAGAAAATAATCGCAGCATGCTGTGCGGGTGCAATGCCTTCCTATTTCACTAGCACCCATTCAAGTCTATGGGGGTGAGAGAAACATCGCATTGCATTCGCATTACACCGGTGTAACGCAAGTGCAGTGCGATTCTCGCATCAGCCAGCAACGGAGGAGATGGGCAGATAAATCCCTCCACTCCGCAATGCCGGGCCTCCCCTCGGTAGTGCCGGGCCTCCCCTCTGCACCGCCGGCCTTCCTCTCCGCAGCTGTGGTCTGATTGCACGATCGGGCCACAGTCGCATGACACTCACATGACACTCAGCTCCTGCTGTGCTGCCAGCGTGAGCCGAGTGTCATGCAAGGACTCACAGTAGTCCCTGTGGCGCCTCAGCCTTACACTCACACGGTTAGTAATTGGGGTGTCTGATAGACGCCTATCCATTACTAACCACTGAGCTTGATGCCATCTGACAATACACAGATGGCAGTTCAACCTCATGAACCTATTACCTTGGTTGACACCACTCCAGATGAATCAGGAAGATTCAGAGCCAAGCACCAGAATTGCCAGATCTAATGTGATGCACTGATTTTGGGATGGCTGCGGGCTGCTATTTTTAGGCTGGGAAGGGTCAATTAACCATGGACCTTCCCAGCCTGATAATATAAGCTCACAGTTGTCTGCTTTACCTTGGCTGGTTCTCAAAAATCTAAGGGATCCATGCTGGGTTTTTTTTATCATATATTTATTAAGCTAAACAAAACAAAGGCTAAACTCCCATTACTAACTAAGTATACACTTAAAAAAAACACAGGAAAAAACTGTTTATTTGAATAAAGACTCCCCCACACTATCCATTGTTCACCAAATTATTAAAAAAAAGCAAACAAAAAAAATGAAGATCTGATGTAATCCATCATGCAGTGGTCACACAAAGTTCCTCAAATCTGTACTCCAACCTATGGAGCCGTGTTTGGAAAATGAGGCTTCATAGGTCAAACCAGGTCAGCGCAAGATCCGGGATTTCTTACTAGTGGTGACTTCACTGAGTTACTAATGTCATGGCAAGTAAGAAATTCCAGGTCTAGCACAGTCCGGGAGTGATGTTTGGAGTCACTCTCGGTCAGCATCTGACCCATAACTGCTCACATGCAGTGGCTTCACTGACTTACTGATGTCACGAATAGTGAGAAATTTTGGGTCTGATGCTGACTAAGAGAGACTTCTGGAGTCACTCCCAAACAACACCTCATCTAGAATTTCTCATGAGCAGTAACTTCACTGAGTGGTAACATAACTGAGTTACTGACATCACTGCACATGAGAAACTCCAGGTCTGGTGCTGACCTGAAGTTACATATAAAGTCTCAATTTGGCAGACGTCTTGAGTAGAGTTGAGCGCGGTTCGCGGTTCGAGGTTCTCCAGTTCTAAGCTCGAGTGATTTTTGGGGCTGTTCGAGATCGAACTAGAACTCGAGCTTTTTGCAAAAGCTCGATAGTTCTAGATACGTTCGAGAACGGTTCTAGCAGCAAAAAGCAGGGCTTTTTACAGCTACAGTGTGCAGGAGCCATCGCTGGCAGCCTGCCACAAGCTGGTAACCAAGATAAACATCGGGTATCCAAGCAAAGCGCTTTGGTTAGTAACCCGATGTTTATCTTAGTTACGTGCAGGAAGCCCACACTTCCCCGCTCAGCTCACTCCGCCCCCTCCTTCCCGCGGCATGTACACATATACACACACACACATACACATACATACACACACACACACACACACACACATCTCCCCCCCCCCGCTCGGCTTACCTGCGGTGATGAAGTCCCGCCATCCCGACCTCAGCGCTGTCACTGTCCTCCATGGCCGCCGCTTGTCACATCACCTCTCGCTTCCGACCCGAGACTGACTAGCGGTGACGTCACGGACCTCTCGCGATATTTGGCTGTGAAGGCGCCGGTCACTGAACTCATATAATAAGGTAAGCTCGGGCACACAAAATGAAAGTCTGAGACAAAATGATGCTGGTGAAACAATCCGCTTATTTTTTATTTTGGTGCAAAGCTCAAAAATAATAGATGCAATTTTTTCTAACGTTTCGGCCCCTGTCTATAGGCCTTCGTCAGAGAAATCTACAATGAAGCAATACAGAAAGAAAAAAAAGGATGTTCATAAAAGCATTATCATAATATCGCACATCTGCAGCATATAGAATAAATGAGAACGGTTTACATGATATGCACCAGAGTAAATCTGGATATTTGAACACGTCATGAAATAGAGAATTTACACATTCCATATAAAACATGTTAGTTTTTCTTGATTTTACATTACATATAACAAGAGAGACAGACCACAACAAGGTAAATTCGAGAACGTACCTATATGGTCAAAAAGGATAAATATGTAAGGTTCCCACAGAGAGGAGATCCAAATATAACAAATGAAATGCCTAAAAAATAGACACGGATTTTATTACAATGAAACCCAACATATATTACAAAGAGAAATTTATTTTCGGGAAAGAGTGTATTTCTCTGCATAGTGTAGCGGCGACGGAAAACCAGAGGAATAGCAACAGAGATACAGGAACGAGGTCAGAAAATTGTACCAGGTGGTTAGAGAGAGGTAAATAAGGTAGAAAAAAAGATAGAAAAAGGAAGTAAAGAGAGGGTGAATAGAAAAAGATAAATAGAGATAGAATGCTCTGAAAAAAAGATAGATCAAGATGGATCAGAATAGAACTACCTTTGCTGTTGATCAAATGTTGATATGTCAGAGAACGGAGATAAGGACTCCTGCTCCAGAGGTAAGTATAAGTATTATGATATCCACTAGTCAGTGCTGTGATAAGAGATATACAACAATAAAAGTTATGTAATCGGATCCCGTTCTAGAGACCATCAATAATAGTACAAGAAAATGTACGTACCCACAGGGTATCTTATACTACAAGGTCGATAACCGCCTCCAAATACAGGGATGACATGATGTCCATGTACTCAAACCTACTAGTATAAACATATATCAATATATAGGTGTATATCTGCAAAGATGGACAACCATGTGATGATGTAAAGACCACAAACCGCATAAGTGTGAGTTGGAATGGATCTACGTAGGTCTGCTGGTGGTACTGCAATCCTAGTAACTGATTCAACGATAGAAGCTTGGTATGGCTGATGAATGCACTATAGAAGAAATGTACCGACAGAAAAATATATATATCAAATGTGTACATCCAATGATCCAAAATAGGGAGTCTCAAGTATTCAAAGGTAATACATACCGCCCAAAAAGTGAGCTAATTGCACATAGGTAACTACAAGAGTAGTCACCCGGAGGGTTACAATACTACCATATACCGCAATGTATTGCCTGCAAGACGTATAAAAAGAAATCTGTCACAGACCAGCAGCATAGGGGAAAAAAGAAGTGCAAAATCAATTCAACACACCTGATCAGCTGTTAAAGGTAAAGATGAGAAATTTAAGTAGGGCTCGTCACATGCCTGAAAGTAAAGGATACGTGAGAGATAGGAATCAACCAACATATATAGAAAGATAGTAAGAGGCCATGGACGTAACTGTACCTGAGGAACGAGAGAATCTCAAAAGTATAGGTTGTGACCGCTGTCTCCCAGTGAATCTCCGTGGTGTGTAAGGTAATGGGATGCCCGCCTTTTTATACAAATCGAATCAGCTGTGAGTACGGATTAGTGACGTCAAGACTTGCCGTGGTGCGTGCTGCCCATGCGCGGAGGAACCAACGGGGCTCATCGGCGCATGCGCCTGCCGCATCCACAGACAGCCCATATGTATGACAAGCGACGTGACGATAACGGTGGGGCGGGACATCCGGTCTGTGAACCGCACCGTGGAACGCTCCATCGCCCATGCGCAGAAGGGCCCCCAGGCCGATCGGCGCATGCGCAAGTGGCGATTATCCGAAAACATAAGGAAAAGGAGAAACGGGCCAGGCGCACGCGCAGACTGGCCGTGTAAAGGACATGACCGCGCATGAGCGGGTTCACTTCTCCCCAGTGCATGAGGCCGGCCAGGCATTCCGTGTAGTCAATATAACATCTGTGATGTGTGATCGTGCAACAGTCACTGCGCCTGTAAAAAAGAAGAATACTAGAATTAGTCACTGAAAGGCGGTGAAATGACCAGATCAACACCAGTAAAAGCCATGAAGGAGACTTATAGGGTTTCTTTTAACCCTATAAGTCTCCTTCATGTCTTTTACTGGTGTTGATCTGGTCATTTCACCGCCTTTCAGTGACTAATTCTAGTATTCTTCTTTTTTACAGGCGCAGTGACTGTTGCACGATCACACATCACAGATGTTATATTGACTACACGGAATGCCTGGCCGGCCTCACGCACTGGGGAGAAGTGAGCCCGCTCATGCGCGGTCATGTCCTTTACACGGCCAGTCTGCGCGTGCGCCCGGCCCGTTTCTCCTTTTCCTTATGTTTTCGGATAATCGCCACTTGCGCATGCGCCGATCGGCCTGGGGGCCCTTCTGCGCATGGGCGATGGAGCGTTCCACGGTGCGGTTCACAGACCGGATGTCCCGCCCCACCGTTATCGTCACGTCGCTTGTCATACATATGGGCTGTCTGTGGATGCGGCAGGCGCATGCGCCGATGAGCCCCGTTGGTTCCTCCGTGCATGGGCAGCACGCACCACGGCAAGTCTTGACGTCACTAATCCGTACTCACAGCTGATTTGATTTGTATAAAAAGGCGGGAATCCCATTACCTCACACACCACGGAGATTCACTGGGAGACAGCGGTCACAACCTATACTTTTGAGATTCTCTCGTTCCTCAGGTACAGTTACGTCCATGGCCTCTTACTATCTTTCTATTCATGTTGGTTGATTCCTATCTCTCACGTATCCTTTACTTTCAGGCATGTGACGAGCCCTACTTAAATTTCTCATCTTTACCTTTAACAGCTGATCAGGTGTGTTGA
Organism: Anomaloglossus baeobatrachus; assembly: GCF_048569485.1. Lineage (NCBI taxonomy): Eukaryota > Metazoa > Chordata > Amphibia > Anura > Aromobatidae > Anomaloglossus > Anomaloglossus baeobatrachus. The sequence continues at coordinate 537,559,400 of NC_134355.1, forward strand.
ATTGATTTTGCACTTCTTTTTTCCCCTATGCTGCTGGTCTGTGACATATTTCTTTTTATACGTCTTGCAGGCAATACATTGCGGTATATGGTAGTATTGTAACCCTCCGGGTGACTACTCTTGTAGTTACCTATGTGCAATTAGCTCACTTTTTGGGCGGTATGTATTACCTTTGAATACTTGAGACTCCCTATTTTGGATCATTGGATGTACACATTTGATATATATATTTTTCTGTCGGTACATTTCTTCTATAGTGCATTCATCAGCCATACCAAGCTTCTATCGTTGAATCAGTTACTAGGATTGCAGTACCACCAGCAGACCTACGTAGATCCATTCCAACTCACACTTATGCGGTTTGTGGTCTTTACATCATCACATGGTTGTCCATCTTTGCAGATATACACCTATATATTGATATATGTTTATACTAGTAGGTTTGAGTACATGGACATCATGTCATCCCTGTATTTGGAGGCGGTTATCGACCTTGTAGTATAAGATACCCTGTGGGTACGTACATTTTCTTGTACTATTATTGATGGTCTCTAGAACGGGATCCGATTACATAACTTTTATTGTTGTATATCTCTTATCACAGCACTGACTAGTGGATATCATAATACTTATACTTACCTCTGGAGCAGGAGTCCTTATCTCCGTTCTCTGACATATCAACATTTGATCAACAGCAAAGGTAGTTCTATTCTGATCCATCTTGATCTATCTTTTTTTCAGAGCATTCTATCTCTATTTATCTTTTTCTATTCACCCTCTCTTTACTTCCTTTTTTTATCTTTTTTCTACCTTATTTACCTCTCTCTAACCACCTGGTACAATTTTCTGACCTCGTTCCTGTATCTCTGTTGCTATTCCTCTGGTTTTCCGTCGCCGCTACACTATGCAGAGAAATACACTCTTTCCCGAAAATAAATTTCTCTTTGTAATATATGTTGGGTTTCATTGTAATAAAATCCGTGTCTATTTTTTAGGCATTTCATTTGTTATATTTGGATCTCCTCTCTGTGGGAACCTTACATATTTATCCTTTTTGACCATATAGGTACGTTCTCGAATTTACCTTGTTGTGGTCTGTCTCTCTTGTTATATGTAATGTAAAATCAAGAAAAACTAACATGTTTTATATGGAATGTGTAAATTCTCTATTTCATGACGTGTTCAAATATCCAGATTTACTCTGGTGCATATCATGTAAACCGTTCTCATTTATTCTATATGCTGCAGATGTGCGATATTATGATAATGCTTTTATGAACATCCTTTTTTTTCTTTCTGTATTGCTTCATTGTAGATTTCTCTGACGAAGGCCTATAGACAGGGGCCGAAACGTTAGAAAAAATTGCATCTATTATTTTTGACCTTTGCACCAAAATAAAAAATAAGCGGATTGTTTCACCAGCATCATTTTGTCTCAGACTTTCATTTTGTGTGCCCGAGCTTACCTTATTATATGCTGATTTTTCTCGGTGCACCTACCTGACCAGTGAGCCAGACTCTAGCATTTGGAAGGTCACTGAACTCAGTGACAGGGGCTGTCGGCAGTGCTGGAGATCAGCACAGGTAATGTACCTCGCTGACAGCAGCACTTGTCATCCCCTGCAGTGACCTGGGCTGACCCATTGATGTTAGCTCAGGTCACTGCATTGCTCTCCCAGCCAATGGGGAACATCCTGCTCTTCATTGACTGGGACAGTGTGGATCGTCATGGCAACCCCTTGGATTACAGCAGACCTGGATTTGTTTTTCATTCTAATAAATTGGTTAAAGAGGGAATGTTTTGGGGAGTGTTTTTTCAAATAAAAATGTGTTTGTCGTCTATTTTTTTTTATTACTGACTGGGTTGGTGATGTCGGGTATCTGATAGACGCCTGACCTCACCAACCCCAGGGCTTGATGCCAGGTGACATTACACATCTGGTATTAACCCCATATATTAGCCCGTTTGCCACCGCACCAGGGCGCGGGATGAGCTGGGGCGAAGCACCAGGATTGGCGCATCTAATGGATGTGCCACTTCTGGGGCGGCTGCGGCCTGCTATTTTTAGGCTTGGGAGAGTCCAATAACCATGGACCTCCCTAGTCTGAGAATATCAGGCCCCAGCTGTCTGCTTTACCTTGGCTGGTGATCCAATTTTGGGGGACCCCTACGTTTTGTTTTTTTTAAATTATTTATTTAATTTAAAATAACAGCGTGGGGTGCCCTCAGTTTTGGATTACCAGCCAAGGTGAGGTTGCCAGCTGTGGTCTGCAGGCTGCAGCCGTCTGCTTTACCCTAGCTAGCTACAAAACTAGGGGGAACCCTACGTCATTTTTTTTTCATTTTTTTGGCAAAATACAAAGCTAAGCACCCCTTAGTGCCACATGAAAGGCACCAAAGGGTGCTCCACTTTTTCTCCACTTTTTCTCAATTTTTCCTCCACTTTTGCTCAACTTTTTCTCCACTTTTTCTCCACTTTTTCTCCACTTTTTCTCCATTTATTCTCCACTTTTTCTCCACTTTTTCTCCACTTTTTCTCCATTTTTTTCTCCACTTTTTCTCCACTTTTTCTCCATTTATTCTCCACTTTTTCTCCACTTTTTCTCCACTTTTTCTCCACTTTTTCTCCATTTTTTTCTCCACTTTTTCTCCATTTATTCTCCACTTTTTCTCCACTTTTTCTCCATTTTTGCTCCACTTTTTCTCCACTTTTTCTCCACTTTTTCTCCACTTTTTCTCCACTTTTTCTCCACTTTTTCTCCACTTTTTCTCCACTTATTCTCCACTTTTTCTCCACTTTTTCTCCATTTTTTTCTCCACTTATTCTCCACTTTTTCTCCACTTTTTCTCCACTTTTTCTCCATTTTTTTCTCCACTTTTTCTCCACTTTTTCTCCACTTTTTCTCCACTTTTTCTCCACTTTTTCTCCACTTTTTCTCCACTTATTCTCCACTTATTCTCCACTTTTTCTCCACTTTTTCTCCATTTTTTTCTCCACTTTTTCTCCACTTTTTCTCCACTTTTTCTCCACTTTTTCTCCACTTTTTCTCCATTTTTTTCTCCACTTATTCTCCACTTTTTCTCCACTTTTTCTCCACTTTTTCTCCACTTATTCTCCACTTATTCTCCACTTTTTCTCCACTTTTTCTCCATTTTTTTCTCCACTTTTTCTCCACTTTTTCTCCACTTTTTCTCCACTTTTTCTCCACTTTTTCTCCACTTATTCTCCACTTATTCTCCACTTATTCTCCACTTTTTCTCCACTTTTTCTCCATTTTTTTCTCCACTTTTTCTCCACTTTTTCTCCACTTTTTCTCCACTTTTTCTCCACTTTTTCTCCATTTTTTTCTCCACTTATTCTCCACTTTTTCTCCACTTTTTCTCCACTTTTTCTCCACTTATTCTCCACTTATTCTCCACTTATTCTCCACTTTTTCTCCACTTTTTCTCCATTTTTTTCTCCACTTTTTCTCCACTTTTTCTCCACTTTTTCTCCACTTTTTCTCCACTTTTTCTCCACTTATTCTCCACTTATTCTCCACTTATTCTCCACTTTTTCTCCACTTTTTCTCCATTTTTTTCTCAACTTTTTCTCCACTTTTTCTCCACTTTTTCTCCACTTTTTCTCCACTTTTTCTCCATTTTTTTCTCCACTTTTTCTCCACTTTTTCTCCACTTTTTCTCCACTTATTCTCCACTTATTCTCCACTTATTCTCCACTTTTTCTCCACTTTTTCTCCATTTTTTTCTCCACTTTTTCTCCACTTTTTCTCCACTTTTTCTCCACTTTTTCTCCACTTTTTCTCCACTTTTTCTCCACTTTTTCTCCACTTTTTCTCCACTTATTCTCCACTTTTTCTCCACTTTTTCTCCGTTCTTTTTCTATGGTCGGTCTACCCATTAGCTCTGCCATGCATACTGTAGCTCTACACCTACTGCACATGTTACTTTATGATTGACATCTCTTTCGTACCAGAGCTGTCTAAGTCTACTCTGACCCCATATTTGTCATTACTATATTGTCCTTGTACTGTATTATGACATTTGTATCATGTGTTTCATTTCTTGCTGTGTTGCAATTTTTTTGCTGCATCCCAATTGTACCTCTACATTGTTCGAGTTTATGTTATTGTTCTCTCACTCTTATGTGATACTGATTATTGTCATTTTTCATGATTACATGCAGATAAGTCCAATCTGACGAAGGCTCAGGCCGAAACGTCATTTGTAACTTGTTTTGGACAAAAACATATATGCTTATGAAAAAAAAATGTTCTTAATACGGACCAATAAAGAGTGATTTTGCATTACTATCCATTGTGACTTACTGACTTAGTCTGGGAGATTTAGAGTGCCGAGGTTACTCACTAATTTTATCTATTATTACCTCTGAGCACCTATATACCAATGAGCAGAGCTTCCTCTACAGTAGTTCTCCTGATTAGGCATGCCCTTACCTCATGAGCAGGGCATTGCAGCTTTGGTAGCAACCATTACGACATGGACTCTGCTGCTGTGGACCCGGGGAGAGTGAGTGCAGATTCATTGCACCCACACTCCTCACATGAAGGGTCCGCACTCCTAGAAAATGGGGGATACGTTCCCTGAGTGTCTCCCCCCCATATTCTAGATGGTCCAGAGTCATCGTGGGACCCCTTTATTTTTTTTCTTACAATAAATTGGTGAAAGAGGAAATGTTTTGGGGACTGTTTTTTCAAATAAATTTCTTTTGTCGATTTTTTGTTTTTGTTAGTACTGACAGTTTATGATGTTGGGTATCTAATAGACGCCATGACATCACAAACTGCTGGGCTTGATCTCAGGTGACTTTACAGCTAGTATCAACCCGATTTATTACCCCGTTTGTCACTACACCAGGGCACGGGATGAGCTGGGGTGAAGTGCCAGGATTGGCGCATCTAGTGGATGCGCCACGTCTGGGGTGCCTGCGGCCTGCTATTTTTAGGCTGTGAAGGCCCAATAACTATGGACCTTCCCGCTCTGAGAATACCAGACCACAGCTGTCCGCTTTACCTTGGCTGGTGATCCAATTTGGAGGGGACCCTACTTTTTTTGTGTAATTATTAATATTTATAAAATAATTATAAAAAAGAGCCTGAGGGGACCTCCACATTGGATCCCCAACCACGGTAAAGCTGCCAGCTGTGGTTTTCAGGCTACAGCCGTCTGCTTTACCCTAGCTGGCTATCAAAAATGGAGGGACCCAACGTCATTTTTTTTTTTTAACTATTTTTTAAATAGAAAAAATTAATGGGCTTCCCTGTATTTTGATTGCCAATCAAGGTAACGGCAGGCAGATGGGGGTGGCAACCCATAGCTGTCTGCTTTATCTGCGCTGAGAATCAAAAATACCGCGGAGCGCTACGTCATTTTTTCAAAGATTTATTTTTACAGCACTGTGATGTCCAGCAATCAAAATACAGGGAAGCCCCTTTTATTTTTAGTTATTTAAATAAATAATTAAAAAAAATATATATGGGCTCCCGCTGCATTTTTTGTATTGCTAGCTAAGGGTAATCCAAGCAGCTACTGGCTGCTAACCCCCACTGCTTGGTGTTACCTTCACTGGCAATGGAAAATCCAGGGAAGCATTTTTTATTTTTTTTGCCAAAAAACTACAAAAAAAGGACGTGAGTTTCGCCATATTTTTGTATGCTAGCCAGGTATAGCAGGCAGGTGCTGGAAGAGTTGGATACAGCGCCAGAAGATGGCGCTTCTATGAAAATGCCATTTTCTGAGGCGGCTGCAGACTGAAATTCGCAGCAGTGGAGCACAGAAAGCTCAGGCCAACCTGTGGTGCGGATTCCAATCCCCAGCTGCCTAGTTGTACCTGGCTGGACACAAAAATGGGGCAAAGCCTACGTCATTTGTTTTCTAATTATTTCATGAAATTCATGAAATAATAAAAAAAGGGCTTCCCTTTATTTTTGGTTCCCAGCTGGGTACAAATAGGCAACTGGGGGTTGGGGGCAGCCGTACCTGCCTGCTGTACCTGGCTAGCATACAAAAATATGGCGAAGCCCACATAATTTTTTCAGGGGGCAAATAACTTCTGCATACAGTCCTGGATGGAGTATGCTGAGCCTTGTAGTTCTGCAGCTGCTGTCTGTCTGTATGGAGAAGAGCAGACAGCAGCTGCAGAACTACAAGGCTCAGCATACTCCATCCAGGACTGTATGCAGAAGTTTTTTGCCCACCAAAAAAATGACATGGGCTTCGCCATATTTTTGTATGCTAGCCAGGTACAGCTGGCAGCCATGGGCTGCCTCCAACCCCCAGTTGCCTATTTGTACCCGGCTGGGAACCAAAAATATAGGGAAGCCCGTTTTTTTTTAATTATTTCACTTATTTCATGAAATAATTAAAAAACAAATGACTAGGGCTTCGCCCCATTTTTGTGTCCAGCCGGGTACAACTAGGCAGCTGGGGATTGGAATCCGCAGCACAGGTTAGCCCGAGGTTTGTGGGCGCCTCTGCTGCGGATTTCAGTCCGCAGCCGTCCCAGAAAATGGCGCTCTCATAGAAGCACCATCATCTGGCGCTGTATCCAACTCTTCCAACAGCCCTGGAGCCGGGTGGCTTGTTGGGTAATCATGAGTTAATACTGGCTTTGTTTTACCAGCCAGTATTAAGCCAGAGATTCTTAATGTCAGGCACGTTTGACCCGGCCATTAAGAATCTCCAATAAAGGGTTAAAAAAAAGACACCACACAGAGAAAAAATACTTTAATAGAAATAAATACACAGACACATTAGAGACTCCATCTTTATTACCCCCTGTCAGCCCTCCACGATCCTGCTCTTCTGTCTTCTTTCTTTCTAGTGTAGTAGTAGTGACGATTGTAGTGAGGATGAGATTCACCAGCTCATCACTTGGGGCTGGGGAACCTCCATCCTCACTACAATCATCACTACAATCGGAAAGCAGCGTGCAGCCTTCACTCCGTGAGTGATCAGTGCTGGCTGCTAGCGGTAACGCTGACAGACGCGTTACCATAGCAACGGTGCTCTCGGAGCCACGGTTAGCGGTGACGTCACCGCTAACTGCGTTGCTATGGCAACGGTGATCTCCGTTAATGACCGGCTGTGTCAGCCGGTCCCTAACGGAACGGGGAGTCGACCGTGTGCTAGAGCATGTCGCCGGTACACGGCGATACACATATGTTCACCGTGTACCGGAGAGATGCACTCGCAGGTCCTACATGACGTGTCATAGTCATGTGACCAGTCTGTAGCCAATGAGATAATAGCCACGTGACTGGTCACATGGCTATTTTGACGTCACGATAGGTCCTGCATCTCTGCTGGCAGTGCAGGTCACCGGGAGGATTCAGCGATCATCGGATGGAATAGCGGCAGGAGACAGAGTGCAGAAGGGATCGCGAGGACCAGTAAGTGTTATGGCAATGTTTATTAACTGTTTGTGTACATTTATAATGCATTTTTATGTGTTTGTGATTGCCTCCCATTATAGCCTATACGTTCGAGTTCGGTTCGTCGAACATTCGACGAACCATACTCGAACGGGACCCCCGTTCGGCGAGCCGACCTCGAGCCGAACCGGGACCGGTTCGCTCATCTCTAGTCTTGAGACCACTACAAAATGGAATACATTTGACCTTCATGTTTGCTTGTTTTTAAATAAATTGGTGAATGAGGAAAAGTGTCGTAGAGTCTTTATTCAAATTAACAATTTTTTCTGTATGTGTTTTTTAACTTTACACTTACTGGATTAGTAATGGGGGGTTGATAGACCACCCCTCTCCATTATTGACCCCTGGGCTTGATACTAGCTGACAATTCAGAGTTGACATCCACCCCCAAAAATATTAATCTGATTACCACCGAACCAGGGCAATTGGGAAGTGCAGGAATTGGTGCAACTAATGTGATGCGCCAATTCTGTGGTGACTGAGAGCTACTATTTTTAGACTGGGAAGGGCCAAATAACCATGAACTTTCCCAGCCTGATAATATCAGCCCTCAGATATGAGCTTTAACTTGTCTGGTTATAATAAATGGGGGCACCAAACAACTTTATAATTTTTTTTTAATTTATAAATAGAAGGCCAGGGGTCCCCTCTATTTTTGATAACTAGCCAAGGTAAAGCAGGCAACTTTCTGCTTTACCTAGGCTGGTGATAAAAAATAGAGGTGACCTCATACCATTTTTTTTTAAACCATTTATTAAAATAAACCAGCCTGAAAACACCCTTTAGTGCCACATGAAAAGTACAAAGTGTGCAAGTGTAAAACCCTGCCTATATGTCCGATCTAATCTAAGCTGTCCCTTCTACACCAACTCTTCCTGAACTGCGGTGTGTTGAGCATCACACCCCTGGGTCTCATATAAGACCCCATGATGTGGCTTGGCAATCACAGTAATGCCAGTAGCCAACATGGCTATACATTACTGTGATGACAGCTGTAATTCTGAATGGACCAATGAACCGAGCACCTAACTTAAGTGAGGGTACCTTAAGCTTAATATTTTTATGGTTAACTACACAAGATCACATACATAGCTCCAGACCAAGCAGACATCCACAGTCAGCCACACGTTTATACCTAGTGCCCAGGCTAAGCAAGTGCTGCAGAAACATTTCTCATGTAGATTATAATGTAGAGCCCAAATGGTCCTCTTCAGGTACCCCAGAAGAGTGCCCTTTCAGAAAAGTACAGAACTGGGGATAGTGATCATAAACACAAAAGAAAGGGGACACACCAGATAACTCACAACAGTTGTTATTGATAGCAAATTTAGCTAGGGGAAGAAACGAGGACCACCACTCCTGATTATCTGACACAAAACAGCGCAAATACTGCTGCAAATTATGGTTCATGCGCTCTTATTGCCCATTAGATGGTGGATGGAATGCCGATGAGTGAGACAATTTAATCCCTAAACAGAAGCAGAATGCCCTCCAAAAATTGGCAATAAATTGAGCAACCCTATCAGATACAGTGCTGGATGGGACCCCATGGAGTCTGACAATTTCATGAATAAATACCTGCTCTAAAGCCTTAGCATTGGGTAAAGATGGTGGAACGATAAAATGTCTCATTTTGTAAAACCTGTCAGCCACAACAAAAATAAGAGTATTACCAGCAGAGGGAGGAAGATCTGTAATAAAATCCATGAAAATATCCATCAATGGTTTATGGGAACACTCATTGGTAGCAAACAACCTGACGGACAAGAGTGTGGTGCTTTAGAACGCGCGCAGGGAGCACAAGCCGACAAGTAGAACACCACATCCCTCCAGACTTTGGGCAATTGACGTAATACAAGATCCAGAGTTCCATTCACCCCAGTGTGAGCAGCTAGGACTGAATCATGATGGTTACCTAGAACCTTAGGGTAAAGATTCAGAGGGACAACACTTGTTAGCAAGATCCCTGATGGTGATTCCTCTTGAGCTTCTGCAATCTAACATTCCACCTCTGTATGGAGCGCCAATACTACCACTCCCTTTGCAGGATGGACAACGGTTCCTCACAAGGTCCTCCCCCTGGAAAACTCCTGGACAAGGCATCAGCCTTTGTGTTTTTATGACCTGGATGATAAGTAACAAAAAATTAAACCTATTAAAACATAAAGACCACCTAGCTTGTCTCAGTGTGAGACGTTTTGCTGACTCGAGATAAAGGAGATTTTTCCTCAAAAGCCCACTTAATAGTGAGCACTCAGCAGAGCTTTCACTGTGTCCCAGTAAAGATGGCTATCTTCTTCATGCTGTTTATTATCCACAGCATACGTCTCCCACCACATTTTTAATAATTTCTGGAAATTTTCATCCTGGACCATGAATGTTGGAATGCATGGCCTCTTTCAGTAGAACATATGGTGACGCCGATCCATTTTTTTAGCACTGATATACACATTGAGCACTATATCCCTTTATATAAGGAATGTCTTATATGCTATGTTTCAATTTTAATATATCGATTAAAAGTTATATTTTATATACCTATTTTATCCCTGCTTTTCTGATGTATATGTCTTGGATTCACTAGTGTTCCTTTTATAGAAGGCTCTCTAATCAAAAGAAAAGCTGGGGATGCTGTCAGGTAAGAGGCTGAACAAACGGCTCCCACCTGACAGCTACAGATCACTAACCAAGCCATTGGACTGGACCCTGCAATTCAATTTGCACAATCCCTACTAGAGATCAACAGATTAAGCAAAATCCAAATTTGTCTGTTACTACAGATTTTTCCGGGAAGTTCAATAATTACTTTGATGCAAATTGTCCTTAATATGTAAAGTATAAAAAAATCCTTATACTCACCTCACTGTTCACCTATCATAATATCTATATTTTACTGGATATATTCCTTAGATTATTTAGCTATGTCATTGAAGCAGATATTCTTTACAATGCCACTGTTGTTATTGTCTTTGATAAAATTATGGATCATATATTAAATATTTTAAAGAGATGCTAAGTCACAGCATGAATGCTGAAGCCACCGGTGGCTTTAGTCTCTGCTGACACAACGTCTCTTCACATGAGTGATGCCCCTTCACACAAAAATGTCTATGCTCCAGAAAATCTACAGGGGGTGGAGGAGATCAACTTTTTTTTTTAAGAGCTTACTTAATTTAGTAGCCAAGTAATAATGCTGAGCAGATGGCAGGAACAACAGAAGTGGGCAAGCTCTGAAAGAGAAATGTCAAGAGTTGAAACTTCACGATAACAGATGCGTCCAGAAAACAGGTAAAGACTTTCATCTGGGGATGAACTATTGGTAATGGTAATGACAATTTTTACAAACCTAAGTAGCTCTATTTTATTTGCATTCAGAATTACTGGGTAAAATATACAATACAGCACAATGGGGGACTGTTATCAAAAGCAAATATGAAAGCGCTTCACTAATTTGAAGAAAAAAAAGTGCATTTTTGTGTGATCATGTTTATCAAAGGAAACATCTGTGTAATTTCACCAAATCTGGCTGCAATTGAATGGACATTTTCATGAAGACTATTCATCTGATTAGGTTATATTTATGAGACATACTATGTCTAATAATGTCCTTTTTTTAGGATTCCAAAATTGTAGGAAAAGCAGTTAACCAACTATATCTTCCACACGATGGTGTCCTCACCCATTACATTCCATAATTATCTTTTTTTATTAAATAGCTAATTATTTTCTTATTGGGCTTTAACACAACATACTGACAGCTTCTGATTCCAGTTGTGTTTCTGGTCAGATTGTAAAGCTGGGTTCACACTAAGCGACAGCGACAACGACGTCGCTGTTACGTCACCATTTTCTGTGACGTAACAGCGACCTTGTAAGTCGCTGTTATGATCGCTGCTTAGCTGTCAAACACAGCGACGCAGCAGCGATCATAACGTTGCTGTGCTACATGTGCAGAGAGCAGGGAGCCGCGCATAGCGCTGGCTCCTTGCTCTCCTAGGTACAGTACACATCGGGTTAATTAACCCGATGTGTGCTGCAGCTACATGTCACAGTGCAGAGAGCAGGGAGCCACGCGCACTGCTTAGCGCTGGCTCCTTGCTCTCCTTGCTACAGTATACATCGGGTTAATTACCCGATGCGTACTGCAGCCACATGTCACAGTGCAGGAGCCGGCGCTGGCAGCAAGAGCGGAGGCTGGTAACGAAGGTAAATATCGGGTAACCAGGGAAAGGTCTTCCCTTGGTTACCCGATGTTTACGCTGGTTACAGCTTACCGCAGCTGCCAGTGCCGGCTCCTGCTCGCTTCATTTCGTCGCTCTCTCGCTGTCACACACAGCGATGTGTGTGTCACAGCAGGAGAGTGACGACCAAAAAATGAAGCTGGACATTCAGCAACGACCGGTGACCTCACAGCAGGGGCCAGGTCGTTGCTGGATGTCACACACAGCGACAGCGACGGGACGTCGCTGCAACGTCACAGAAAATGGTGACGTAGCAGCGACGTCGCTGTCGTTGTCGCTGTGTGTGACACCAGCTTAACTCTTGTCCTAAGCACAATCTTAGTTAGGAGAGTGTTAATGATAAGAATAATAATCTTTATTTCTATAGCACCAATATATTCTGCAACGCTTAACAATTTAGAGGTTCATATATAAACGGTTATAAGTAACAGTTATAGAAAATACAATAATTAAGGCACAAATAATGAGAACCCTGCTCGTGAGCGCTTACAACCTACAATGAGGTGGGGGTGACACAAGGTACATGTGCTTATTTACAATGATGGTCCAGCCATCCTGAAGAAATGGGGGATAGATGAAGGCTGCATAAGCCAGTTACCAGCCAATCTTCGTAATGCTTGTAGGTGTGGTGGAGTTTGATGGATAATTATGTTCAGAGAAAGAGTAATTGGTCTGTATATGAAAGGACTTCAGTTAGGGAACGTGATAGATGTGTTAAATTTAAGAATAGAGATGAACGGATAAGGCCAAATTCAAATGTATCTATTCACGTGTTGTTTTTTTCCTGCGAAATTAGATTTGCAGAGTATATATTATCTACAAATTTATTGTGCCTTATTATGTTCAAGGCTCTCTCCAGACAAGAAAGCAACATCAGTGTAATATGTGAAAAATTAAAATAGATAAATAATATATAAAAATATAAAATATGTGAAAAATTAAAACAAACATTATATTCACCCTCTTCTCACCTCTCTGCCGCCTCTGCTACTCACTGCTCACTGCCACCTGTACAGTCCTTGCTAAAACTTCTGATCCCTTGCTACTTGCATTGGAATCTTTTGTGTTCTCACACTGTGCCAAACTTCCAAGCATCATGGCACCCACTAGGATTCTGCACAGGTGCCTGGGAGGTCATTGTGCATTCCCGGATACCATGATGAAGCAGATCAGGAACAAAGTAGATGTGGAATTGTTACTGCACTACTGAAGATATGACATAAATCCACAAAAACTGAATGAAGGTGGTTTTATTCAATGCGTTTCAAAGTGTCACCCAACTTCTTCATCAGGAAATCCACCGATATAATGTTGAATAAAACCACCTTCATTTGGTTTTCATGGATTTATGTCATATCTTCAGTAGTGCAGTAACAGTTTCACATCTACTTTGTTACTCATCTGTTTTGGCTTTTTTAGCACGTGGACTCTGCAGCAGCTGGTTAAATGCTTTAATTCTTGTGTGACACACAACTCCATAAGGTGAGCTCATTCTCTTATTAGTCTTATATGTTCGTTAGGTAAGACCCTATTGGGTTTTTTCACTTCAGCTTTTATCCTGATATCATGACGTACACTGTGACCTCCCACATGCTTGTGCAGAACCCAACTGGGTGCCACAACATTCAAAAGTTCAACAAAATGTGAAAGGCCCGAAGATTGAGCAGTGAGGGATCAGAAGATACTTCAAGGATTGAACAGGTGGTGGTGAGATTGGTATACAGATTTTATGGATTTATTTAAACTTTGTGATGGCCCATTATGGTTCAGAAAAATTGTGGCCAACAGCTGCCATGTTGCCCAATATGTGCATGAATGAATTAAAAAAATCTGCATCTGACTCACCCACCCCAGGGCTATGGGACCCCCGGTGCCGGGCCGGACTAGTCCGGTGGTTGTCAGTGGTGGCGGGGCCCGACTTCGTGGCCCTGGTGGGTGTCAGTTTAAATATGGCTGATGACTTGGTGATGAATAAAGTTGTGTTCGTGACGCCACCTGTGGTATGCGGCTATTAAGCCGCCGCTGCTATGTAAGGCCTCCGGGGTGATGATATGGCAGCAATGATGGTACTGCTCCCCACAGGTGGAGCAATGCCCCGGGGCACACTGTTGGTGCTCGTGAGAGTCTATGGTGTAGTGGAAAGCTAAGCAGACGGAATAACAGAGGCAACTCCAAGGGTGCAGTTTCAAGTTCTTTACTCACACGTCCTGGTATACACACACTGGTGCCCTCAGACGACTGGAACCCACTGTCAGGGACCTCCGCCGTTTCTGGGTGATTCTTGGAGTAAATACCGGTACCCTTCTCTCTAAGGTGTCTCTGTCTTCAGCTGTCTTCCTAAGCCTAGCTCTTTTAGGATGAACCTGCTCGGCCTCCACTACAGCCTCCAGGCTGGGGGGTCACCTGTCGGATGATTCTCCCTTTTCTAGAGGTTCTGCTGTGGGCTGTGGCCCGGGGAGTTTACAACTTTCCCTGGGCCTCGGTTTTTACTGTTTGGAGATGATTTTGCACTCCTCCGGTTTCTAGGGACCGTCCCCTGTTGCAGCTTGATCCCTCCACTGATGTTCCTGTGGAGCAGGCCACCACAGCTCTACAGCTATCCGTGGCCCTGGGATCCCTTCTTTTCTCTGCTTGGTGTCACCTGGACCCTCTGAGTCCCAGGATCTTCACCAGGAAGCGTCTCTTTCTTCTTCTCAGCTCCTGACTGACTTGGAGCTCTCTTTCCTTCTCTCCTCCTTGCCTGCCTCCTGCAGACCTCCTCCTCCTTCCCCACTCTCTCTCTTTCTTCTGTTGCTTTCTCTGTGCGGACACGCTGAGCTCACAGAGCTCCTTCTCTTTCACAGCTACATGCTGTCTCCTCACTCTCTCACTCTCTGAGGTAAACTGAAACTAACTTGACCTTCCTTTCCTTGTCTGCTCTCTGATGGCTCCTCCCACCTCCTCAGTTGCTAAGCTGTAACCTATAGGAGCAGGTATGGGTCTTACGGCCCCTCCCAGCATGCAGCATGGGAGGGTTACTGCCACTGTCCCTGGTCCCAGTATGTACCTAACAATGGGTGTTGTGTAGATTTACCAGGGGACCAGTGTTCACTCCTTTCCTCACCCAGAATGGGGCATCACACCGCTGGATGGGGTGCAATGTCCTGTGGCGACGGAAGCCTCAGGGGCGCCACACTCCCCCACAGCGAATCCCAGCACGTCCTCGGGCTGAAAAGACAACAAAAACATGTGGAAGAACTGCAAAAACATTTTTGTTATGCATAACAGTAAAACAATAAACATTTCTTCCCTTTATGGGAGGCACAAGTATTTTAACGTTGCAAACTTTCTTATGAAGAAACTCAATATGTGCACTTTCAGTCTATTGCACAGTTTGGGCACATCCCCCATAATTCTGGTAGGGGGCACAACGGGTGCAACTAATTACATTTTTGGCTACAACAAGTCCAGTAGCCCGACAGTTCGTTCAGCTTCCTCAAGCTACAAAAACAACATACCAGCCACTAAGTCCAGTGGCCTGGTAAAACAGGACACATTACACATTCACCGGGGACCACATTCCAGTTCCGTGGCCCGGTACATATAAACATGGGGGGTGACTTCTTCAAAAAGCACAAGGGGCAGTAAGGCAGGGTAGGGTGTCATCTTCAAAAAGAACATTAGGGCAGCACAAAAGGGACATCTTCACAAAGAATGAGGGGCAGACAGGGGCTATGTACAGTTCAGCATCTTCTTTTCCTTTTCACTCACGAGGATAGATGCAAGGGTCCCACTCTGGCATTGCTCCGGGCAACAGGTATGCCGACGAGATTATTGTCTGGGTCCCCTGGGCGCTGGTCACTGACCTACTGCGAGGCGCTGCAGCCTGGGGAGGAATGGGGCTTCTTGCATGCTCAGCTCGGCGTTCCTGCAAAGGGCTGCTGGTTTGCAGGGGGCTGTTGCTGTGATCTTTGGGGTCTTGCTTTGGCCGTGCACCTTGCATCAAACAAGCCATGGAGATCCGGGTCTGTGTTTCCTGCATGGCTGTTGCAGGCCCGCTGCACAGTTCTGCGGCTTGGGCCTGCTTTGAGGGAGTGCTGCGGCTGCTGCTGACAGGGGAGACGCTGCACGCTGGCATAGTACGGCGCCACTCCGGTTCTTCTGGGGCCGCTTCCTCCCACAGGATGTGTACATGCAGAGCGTACCAGCCCCGACTCCCCATCAGCCGGGTGTACTCCACGGTGTCACCAGGCTTGGCATCCCGCCCTGGGTGGCCTTTGGGCAAATGCTCCTCGATATCCCGGCGGGCCACAAAAACATCTTTGCCCAGGCCGGGCTCTCTAATGAAGCCCCAAACTCCTTTCTGCCGAAAGTCTATCACTAGGCCCCGTCTTACTGGGCCCTCTGACCCCTTGAGGGCCTTTCGAATTTGTTCCTTGGAGGCCAGGTTGGACGCCTCCTCAGCTTTCCGCTTCTCCTCCCGGGCCTCCCGCTCCCGCTGGTACTCCTTCACCAATCTCTGGCAGGTCAGCTCATTTGCCAGGGGAGTCTCCTTGCTGCAGTCTCCCACTCTCTATGGGCGCTGCGTCCCAGTTCACTCCCGGGGATGTCGTTCCCAGGAGGCTCACAGGGGGACTCGGTAGGGGGCCCACTAGCTGCTCGGGGTCCACCCCTCCCCAGGCTCCGTCTTCGGGAGTTTCAGGCAGGCCTGCGGTGCCCCACCGGGCATCAGCGGGGCTGGCGGGGAAGGCTTGCGGGACGGTGGAGGGACTGGGCGGTGGCGCTTGGTGGGGCAGTGGGTCCGGACGGGTCAGGGTTTCAAATAGCTCACCCGGTTGCTGCTCAGCGGCCTCCATCCTGTGGCCCACGCTCTCCGGCACCATCGGATTTTCTCTCCGCCGGTCGACCTCCGTCTGCATACTGCTCAGCCTCCGGGCCAAGATCTTCATCTCCTCCCTGAGCAGGTCCAGCTCCGGATCCATCTTCCCGGTCCCTGGTGCGCACTTCTGCAGCCTCTCTGCCATGCTGCCGACCTGGGGAACGCTTGCTGGATCACTGCTCGGGTGCTCGACCACGCCACTCGGCTGCACCCTTTCCCTTCTCGGAGGCGGGGCCGGAGGCTGCACTAGTATCTGGCGCCACACTGGCGCCCAGCCCATCACGGCCGGCACCGCTCCGCTTGCGATGAGGTACATTTTGGTTCTTGTCTGGTCTGGCATCTAGGCTTGTTCTGCCAGCCGGCCAGCTTTTCTAGTCGCCATTTCTTCTTCTTCCGCCTTCCATGGTGGGCACTGCTTTGCGCTATTTTCTTAAACAAGGGGGCGGGGCTTCTCTTCGTGCCCTTTCTTCTTGCACGCCCCCCTTCTTCCCGCGCTCAGTGGCTTCAATGGCGGCAGTTTCTCACAGTAAAACACAGGCTATTTCACGATTCTTCAGGCGCACAGTACCCGGTGTAACCGGGCACGAAATCCTGTTCGTGACGCCAAAATTGACTCGCCCACCCCAGGGCTATGGGACACCCGGTGCTGGGCCGGACTAGTCCGGTGGTTGTCAGTGGTGGCGGGGCCCGACTCCGTGGCCCTGGTGGGTGTCAGTTTAAATGTGGCTGATGACTTGGTGATGAATAAAGTTGTGTTCGTGACGCCACCTGTGGTATGCGGCTATTTAGCCGCCGCTGCTGTGTAAGGCCTCCGGGGTGATGATATGGCAGCAATGATGGTACTGCTCCCCACAGGTGGAGCAATGCCCCGGGGCACACTGTTGGTGCTCGTGAGAGTCTATGGTGTAGTGGAAAGCTAAGCAGACGGAATAACAGAGGCAACTCCAAGGGTGCAGTTTCAAGTTCTTTACTCACACGTCCTGGTATGCGCACACTGGTGCCCTCAGACGACTGGAACCCACTGTCAGGGACCTCCGCCGTTTCTGGGTGATTCTTGGAGTAAATACCGGTACCCTTCTCTCTAAGGTGTCTCTGTCTTCAGCTGTCTTCCTAAGCCTAGCTCTTTTAGGATGAACCTGCTCGGCCTCCACTACAGCCTCAAGGCTGGGGGGTCACCTGTCGGATGATTCTCCCTTTTCTAGAGGTTCTACTGTGGGCTGTGGCCCGGGGAGTTTACAACTTTCCCTGGGCCTCGGTTTTTACTGTTTGGAGATGATTTTGCACTCCTCCGGTTTCTAGGGACCGTCCCCTGTTGCAGCTTGATCCCTCCAGCGATGTTCCTGTGGAGCAGGCCACCACAGCTCTACAGCTATCCGTGGCCCTGGGATCCCTTCTTTTCTCTGCTTGGTGTCACCTGGACCCTCTGAGTCCCCTCACTCTCTCACTCTCTGAGGTAAACTGAAACTAACTTGACCTTCCTTTCCTTGTCTGCTCTCTGATGGCTCCTCCCACCTCCCCAGTTGCTAAGCTGTAACCTATAGGAGCAGGTATGGGTCTTACGGCCCCTCCCAGCATGCAGCATGGGAGGGTTACTGCCACTGTCTCTGGTCCCAGTATGTACCTAACAATGGGTGTTGTGTAGATTTACCAGGGGACCAGTGTTCACACCTTTCCTCACCCAGAATGGGGCATCACACCGCTGGATGGGGTGCAATGTCCTGTGGCGACGGAAGCCTCAGGGGTGCCACACTCCCCCACAGCGAATCCTAGCACGTCCTCGGGCTGAAAAGACAACAAAAACATGTGGAAGAACTGCAAAAACATTTTTGTTATGCACAACAGTAAAACAATAAACATTTCTTCCCTTTATGGGAGGCACAAGTATTTTAATGTTGCAAACTTTCTTATGAAGAAACTCAATATGTGCACTTTCAGTCTATTGCACAGTTTGGACACATCCCCCATAATTCTGGTAGGGGGCACAACGGGTGCAACTAATTACATTTTTGGCTACAACAAGTCCAGTAGCCCGACAGTTCGTTCAGCTTCCTCAAGCTACAAAAACAACATTCCAGCCACTAAGTCCAGTGGCCTGGTAACACAGGACACATTACACATTCACCGGGGACCACATTCCAGTTCCGTGGCCCGGTACATATAAACATGGGGGGTGACTTCTTCAAAAAGCACAAGGGGCAGTAAGGCAGGGTAGGGTGTCATCTTCAAAAAGAACATTAGGGCAGCACAAAAGGGACATCTTCACAAAGAATGAGGGGCAGACAGGGGCTATGTACAGTTCAGCATCTTCTTTTCCTTTTCACTCACGAGGATAGATGCAGGGGTCCCACTCTGGCATTGCTCCGGGCAACAGGTATGCCGACGAGATTATTGTCTGGGTCCCCTGGGCGCTGGTCACTGACCTACTGCGAGGCGCTGCAGCCTGGGCAGGAATGGGGCTTCTTGCATGCTCAGCTCGGCGTTCCTGCAAAGGGCTGCTGGTTTGCAGGGGGCTGTTGCTGTGATCTTTGGGGTCTTGCTTTGGCCGTGCACCTTGCATCAAACAAGCCATGGAGATCCGGGTCTGTGTTTCCTGCATGGCTGTTGCAGGCCCGCTGCACAGTTCTGCGGCTTGGGCCTGCTTTGAGGGAGTGCTGCGGCTGCTGCTGACAGGGGAGACGCTGCACGCTGGCATAGTGCGGCGCCACTCCGGTTCTTCTGGGGCCGCTTCCTCCCACAGGATGTGTACATGCAGAGCGTACCAGCCCCGACTCCCCATCAGCCGGGTGTACTCCACGGTGTCACCAGGCTTGGCATCCCGCCCTGGGTGGCCTTTGGGCAAATGCTCCTCGATATCCCGGCGGGCCACAAAAACATCTTTGCCCAGGCCGGGCTCTCTAATGAAGCCCCAAACTCCTTTCTGCCGAAAGTCTATCACTAGGCCCCGTCTTACTGGGCCCTCTGACCCCTTGAGGGCCTTTCGAATTTGTTCCTTGGAGGCCAGGTTGGACGCCTCCTCGGCTTTCCGCTTCTCCTCCTGGGCCTCCCGCTCCCGCTGGTACTCCTTCACCAATCTCTGGCAGGTCAGCTCATTTGCCAGGGGAGTCTCCTTGGGCCGCAGTGGCTGCTGCAGTCTCCCACTCTCTATGGGCGCTGCGTCCCAGTTCACTCCCGGGGATGTCGTTCCCAGGAGGCTCACAGGGGGACTCGGTAGGGGGCCCACTAGCTGCTCGGGGTCCACCCCTCCCCAGGCTCCGTCTTCGGGAGTTTCAGGCAGGCCTCCGGTGCCCCACCGGGCATCAGCGGGGCTGGCGGGGAAGGCTTGCGGGACGGTGGAGGGACTGGGCGGTGGCGCTTGGTGGGGCAGTGGGTCCGGACGGGTCAGGGTTTCAAATAGCTCACCCGGTCGCTGCTCAGCGGCCTCCACCCTGTGGCCCACGCTCTCCGGCACCATCGGATTTTCTCTCCGCCGGTCGACCTCCGTCTGCATACTGCTCAGCCTCCGGGCCAAGATCTTCATCTCCTCCCTGAGCAGGTCCAGCTCCGGATCCATCTTCCCGGTCCCTGGTGCGCACTTCTGCAGCCTCTCTGCCATGCTGCCGACCTGGGGAACGCTTGCTGGATCACTGCTCGGGTGCTCGACCACGCCACTCGGCTGCACCCTTTCCCTTCTCGGAGGCGGGGCCGGAGGCTGCACTAGTATCTGGCGCCACATTGGCGCCCAGCCCATCACGGCCGGCACCGCTCCGCTTGCGATGAGGTACATTTTAGTTCTTGTCTGGTCTGGCATCTAGGCTTGTTCTGCCAGCCGGCCAGCTTTTCTAGTCGCCATTTCTTCTTCTTCCGCCTTCCATGGCGGGCACTGCTTTGCGCTATTTTCTTAAACAAGGGGGCGGGGCTTCTCTTCGCGCCCTTTCTTCTTGCACGCCCCCCTTCTTCCCGCGCTCAGTGGCTTCAATGGCGGCAGTTTCTCACAGTAAAACACAGGCTATTTCACGATTCTTCAGGCGCACAGTACCCGGTGTAACCGGGCACGAAATCCTGTTCGTGACGCAAAAATTGACTCGCCCACCCCAGGGCTATGGGACACCCGGTGCCGGGCCGGACTAGTCCGGTGGTTGTCAGTGGTGGCGGGGCCCGACTCCGTGGCCCTGGTGGGTGTCAGTTTAAATGTGGCTGATGACTTGGTGATGAATAAAGTTGTGTTCGTGACGCCACCTGTGGTATGCGGCTATTTAGCCGCCGCTGCTGTGTAAGGCCTCCGGGGTGATGATATGGCAGCAATGATGGTACTGCTCCCCACAGGTGGAGCAATGCCCCGGGGCACACTGTTGGTGCTCGTGAGAGTCTATGGTGTAGTGGAAAGCTAAGCAGACGGAATAACAGAGGCAACTCCAAGGGTGCAGTTTCAAGTTCTTTACTCACACGTCCTGGTATGCGCACACTGGTGCCCTCAGACGACTGGAACCCACTGTCAGGGACCTCCGCCGTTTCTGGGTGATTCTTGGAGTAAATACCGGTACCCTTCTCTCTAAGGTGTCTCTGTCTTCAGCTGTCTTCCTAAGCCTAGCTCTTTTAGGATGAACCTGCTCGGCCTCCACTACAGCCTCCAGGCTGGGGGGTCACCTGTCGGATGATTCTCCCTTTTCTAGAGATTCTACTGTGGGCTGTGGCCCGGGGAGTTTACAACTTTCCCTGGGCCTCGGTTTTTACTGTTTGGAGATGATTTTGCACTCCTCCGGTTTCTAGGGACCGTCCCCTGTTGCAGCTTGATCCCTCCAGCGATGTTCCTGTGGAGCAGGCCACCACAGCTCTACAGCTATCCGTGGCCCTGGGATCCCTTCTTTTCTCTGCTTGGTGTCACCTGGACCCTCTGAGTCCCAGGATCTTCACCAGGAAGCATCTCTTTCTTCTTCTCAGCTCCTGACTGTCTTGGAGCTCTCTTTCCTTCTCTCCTCCTTGCCTGCCTCCTGCAGACCTCCTCCTCCTTCCCCACTCTCTCTCTTTCTTCTGTTGCTTTCTCTGTGCGGACACTCTGAGCTCACAGAGCTCCTTCTCTTTCACAGCTACATGCTGTCTCCTCACTCTCTCACTCTCTGAGGTAAACTGAAACTAACTTGACCTTCCTTTCCTTGTCTGCTCTCTGATGGCTCCTCCCACCTCCCCAGTTGCTAAGCTGTAACCTATAGGAGCAGGTATGGGTCTTACGGCCCCTCCCAGCATGCAGCATGGGAGGGTTACTGCCACTGTCCCTGGTCCCAGTATGTACCTAACAATGGGTGTTGTGTAGATTTACCAGGGGACCGGTGTTCACTCCTTTCCTCACCCAGAATGGGGCATCACACCGCTGGATGGGGTGCAATGTCCTGTGGCGACGGAAGCCTCAGGGGCGCCACACATCCTCTCAAGTCTACTTGGCAGTTAAAAAGTAAGTTAAGGTTCAATTCTCATGCACATTTTTAAAGGAATTGTCTAAAAGTGGTTTATCAGTACTGCTCATTTTCTGCCACATACTTGATCCTTCATGTTATGGAGAAGTTCAATCTTTTATACTTAATATTAAGTTTGCGCTTCTTTCAGAAGTTTAAAGACAAAATGCTAACATGCTTAAATATTCCTTGAAGTTCTTCTTTATCAAGGGAATACTAAACCCCAAATTCAATTGACTATTAAAATATCTGTAAAATAATTAAAATCAGATGCTGATGAGTATTTTTTTTCAATGTGTTTTATTGTAAGTTTTTGCACACTTTTTTCTGTAAAATAATATTTGGGAGTTACAACTTAGCTTGAGTTGTTATTGCTAACAACATTCAAAGATATGCTTTATGGCAGCCACATGAACCATAGGCAGCAATAATCTAGAGCTGAGTGATTGACTTTTAGGCAGGGTATTCTAGACATGCCCTTTGACCTGTCCAGACGTTACTGTACAGGGATGTTGAAGAGTTGAATTATGACCACTACCATAGATATTACCTTTAATTGAAATCCTGTCTTTTAGGGCTCATTAATAAGACCGTATTTTCGAGTGTTATCTGTGAACAAAATGGACAGCACTTGGATCAAACGTTATTCAATGGAGTTGTACAAATGACTAATTTCTTAACTAACAAAATCTCTGTGTGAAAAAATATTGTCGCTTGCTGCGATTTGACTCTGAAGTCACATGAGACTCACCCATTCAAGTCTATGGGTGCAGGAAAAAATTGGATACCACAATATGATATCCGATTTGAAAGGATTCATAGCAATTCTGTTACATAAGAAAACTATGGGGAAATAGGGGACAATCGATGCAACTGTCCAGCTGTCTGCCTGAAATGTTCTTAAATCTCAAAACTCCAAGATGGATCTCCAAGGTGTGTCTTGTTTGTACTGGTAGAGTTGTGGGAGCAAAAGGCCTAATCCTGTCACTCATCCCTCTTTTTATTTTAAAAATTGAAATGCTAGGCCACATCCTGTGTGTTGCATTGACAATACTTCACTGGTGTGTAAATACACTATGGGGAAATGGGGGGAGCAATTGATGCCACTGTCCTGTTGTCTGCCTGAAATGTTTTTTATGTTTTTAAATCTCAGACTCCAAAATGTGGGAGCACCAGCCCTATACCTATCTCTCAACCACCTCAATATTTCTTATGTTAATAGTCTAGGGAGGTAATGGCTATCCGAAAATAGTGGGGTGCACTGAAAAATGTATTTTTGCTGTTTTGGAAGCTTTTCAACCCCCATATTGGTGTTTTCTTTGTCTTAGGTTTGGTCTCCCATTAAATCCAATGGAGTTTGAAAAGGTTTGGCGTTCAGTTTGATAAACAGTTTGGTGAACGTATCATTCGTGTTTGTTCTGCAATGCTCGGTGAACCTGCCAGACCTGCTGTGACGATTTTTATGTGACAGCGTGTTCCATGTCTTCTTCTCTTTTGTCGTAGATTTCCTCTGGACTGACTTTATTTTTGTGAACACTGTAACACAGAGCCTCCGTGGATCAGCATTTTTCCTCCTTCCATTTGCTGCTTCCTACCCAGGTAACACGGCGGTGCAGCACCGCACCTGTCTGTCCTTTATCACTCATCTCTAATGCTAAACACAAAAAAACTGGGCATAAAACAGGTTCAAACACAATGATGAATAGGAACCAATATGTATTTTGTTACATCAGAGTTCATATCAAGTATATATTTAATAGATAGAAATATCAATAATGCCCTAAAATTAAGATAAATTACAAACTTTAGACTAGGAACACATTATGAATTCAAGAAAAACCACAAGCCATCATATTTTGTCAAACTGGAAAAGCTAACTTTGGAAAATTAACTTTTTGAATGGTAAGAAAGACTTCAATGTCAACAATACAAAGAACATACAAGCGATTTCTGGTGTGAAGGTTTGTTATTATTTCTCATTTAGTTTGATTTATTAGATGTTTTATAGGTAAAATTAAAAACTGAAATATGTCCTAAATCTAATACAATTTTATATATAAATATCATATATTTTTGCACTGTGACGTTATTGTCTTCATTTTGTCACATTAAAACTCATTAAGGTCTTTTACTTTTAAAAAGTGAAAGCTTTTCTTTCATAGGTCTGCCAAGGCTGACATGAAATCCTTTACAGTCCAGCAACTCTAAATCACTAACAAAAGGCTTAAGGAAATAATTGGTTTGATTTCATTTCTGCTTCTTAAGGAAGCTATAATTTGCTGGGTGGGCAATCTGCTGTGATAGGTAAAAAGAAAAAGATATTTCTTACACATGATTTCACTCGAAAGAAAATTAATAAAGGAAGAATGTTATTTTTGGGGATAAGTGTCTATGTTTAAAAACAAACTCATTTTCTTACATTGTATATATAGATAGTCTAGCAGAATAAACAAAATTAGAGATAGTTCATATGTTCAAATCTTAAAATAAATAAAACACTAACGAAGCCCTAGCACAATGTAATGAAGTAGAAAAGATAGCTCTGTCATCTTATTTCTGTGCTTTGGTGGCCCTCAACAGAAATGACAGAAAGAATGACACATTATGCGGCCAATGGTTGATTGCACCAGTTACTTTTATGTATGGGTGCACTGCTTGCGCAATATAAACAAAGACCATTGATGACAAACAAAGTATTAAAGCTGGAGGGGTGAGTTTATTTAAGTGGTAAGTATTTACATAGTTACCTAGATCCAATAAATTCGACTTTTCTCCTCCAATTCTACACTTTTTTAATTATCTATAACACACAATGTTTTGTGTACTGAGGAAATCATCCAGTCCTTTTTTAAAAGCTGTTATACTGCCTACCTTTTCTACTTCATGTGGTAGGGCATTCCACAGTCTGACTGCTCTAACTGTAAAGAACTCTTTCCAATTTAGCTGCCAGAATTGCTATTCTACCACTCGCAGTGAGTGCCCCCTGGTCCTTAGTATTGTCTTTGGAAGTAACAAGTCGTGTGCCAGTCCTTTGTATTGACCACATACATATTTATACATATAAAGCAGATTTCATCTGAGATGTCATTTTTCCAAGATAAAGAAGCCTAATTTTAAAACCTCTCATCATATGGGAGGCCTTCCAACCCTTGAAATAATATAGTTGCCCACCTTTTAACTGACTCTAACTTATGAAAATCCTGTTTAAAATATGGAGCCCAAAACTGCATCCGTATTCTAGATGTGGCCTTACAACTTATTTATAGTTGGGTAATGATATGTTGGTATCACGGGATTTAATTTATTTTTATACAATATAGAATCTTGTTTTCTATTGAAGCTGCTGCTTGAAATAGAGCACTATTGCTCAGCCTACTTGTAACCAGCATACCAAAGTCCTCCTGTTCTGTAGTCCAAAGTTTACTTCCATTTAAAATATACGCAGCAAAAAGATTACACTAGCCTAGGTATCTCAAACTTTTCTTTGTCCTCTAAAATTTTCTGTTATCATCTCTTGAGGCCAAAACCATCTGTGTTGATATATTTAGAAAAAATTGAGGGATTTATTTTAATGTCGATGGCAATTTCTGTTTCAATAGCCAACTTTGCTAGCTTGATTTCTTTTTTACATTTCCTATTGAGATCTTTATACTCCTGAAATGCAAATTTGTATCATTGGCCTTCAACATTTTGAACGCCCTTTGTTTTCGTCTTATTAAAATTTTTACTGTCTTATTTATCCATAGTGTAAAGCCAACATATATCCGTGAAACACATGTCAGGAAGTTAGTCTCAGTGACATCAGTTGTTTAGGGATTCATAACATGCTTTAAATTCCCATTGTTTATCCTAAATCTATGGAACGCCACAAATCAATGTTAATCAAGTATAATTCTTTTAACTGGTGCTAGTATGTTATATTTCGATTCAAGTGTGTATATACTAAGAACCTTAGAGCAGTGGTATATCGATGTTCAGCATTCTCACATAAGAGCATTTCAACAACCAAGTGGTACGTTACTTGTGACAAATCTATATAGCGAGCACCTGTTCCCAGCATTTAGACCAAATAATTCACATGTTGGTTAATTTTGATTGTGCTGTAATAACAGCATATACTTGCACACTATCGGGGCACCTACATGACCGTATGGAACACCACTCTTGAAAAACAGCTTAATCAAGCCCTTGTCTCAGCGCTAAGGTCTAATAAAAGCCCCCAGACCGTAACCCAGCGCAAAGGAAAGCAGGGACGGCTGACCCCATGCACCCTTCCGGACCGCAACACGCTTAACCGAAGATTTTCGAGCAGTGGCAACGGAAGCAACGGAAAGGGAAGGACAGTCAGAAGCAGGACTGGAATCCCGGACGACCGGATCGGGCGTCTCGGACCAGGTATCGGTCATAGTCTCATCCTCAGTAGCCGCTGGACTCAAAGTCTCAACTCTAGAAGGCGGTGAAATCAAAGTCTCATCTCCAGAAGATGGTAGAATCAAGGTCTCGGATGCCTGGGGCGGTGGAACGTCACTGGATAGCATAGTCGCTTCTTCAGGATCCTGCAGCTTGACTGAGTCAAGTGCCAGGGGCTGAGGAACAGGCTGCAAGCAGGTTTCGTGGCACAAGGGACTCCAGCGGGTAATCGCGCCAGAGCGCCAACTAATAACAGGGTCATGGAGTTTCAGCCAGGGCAGGCCCAACAGGAGCTCAGGAGCCATCCTCGAGATCACATAGATGGCGATGGTCTCTGTATCTGAAGTGCCAACCTGGAGGTTCACGGGCTCGGTGCTATACCGGACAGGTTCGTAGAGTGGTTTGCCGTCTACAGAGGCGAACCAGAGAGGCTTCTTCAGCGGGGTGACAGGGACCTGGTATTTGTCTACTGTGGCCTGGTGGATAAAGTTGCCTGCCGCCCCAGAATCGATGTGTGCCTCAGCTGAAAACCGGGTCCCCTCTGTCATCACCCGGACAGTCTGTTTAACTGGAACCAAAGGGATTTCAGTGGCAAGGGTGGCGGTTCCCACCATCCCTTGGACCTGGGGTCTACCTAGTTTCTCCGGGCAAGAACGGAGCATATGTGAACCGTCTCCGCAATAGAAGCACAGGCCCCGGGCGAGCCGTTCTGCAAAGCGTTGCTTGGCTTGGTTCAGACGGTCCACTTGCATGAGTTCTGGTGATGATTCGCGGAAAGGCAGGGACGAGGGTGCGGTAGGTCTCTGCAGGGGCAAGGCGTGGCAAGGTGGTCGCTTCTCCCGGACTACCTCCTGGGCACGCTCCTGAAAACAGAGGTCAATCCGAGTGGCCAGGGAAATCAAAGCGTCCAAAGTGCGGGGAACGTCCCGGCCGGCGAGTTTGTCTTTGATGCGTCCAGAGAGACCCTCCCAAAAGGCCGCCGTTAAGGCCTCATTGTTCCAGCCCAGCTCCGAAGCAAGCGTGCGGAACTGTATGGCATACTGGCCGACTGTTTGGGTCCCTTGGCGTAGCCGGAGGAGCGTAGAGGTCACTGCGGTAGTTCGTCCGGGTTCGTCGAAGGTGCCCCTGAAGGCTTGCAGGAACTCCTGGATGTCGGTGATCATCGGGTCCTCGTTCTCCCACAGGGGGTTAATCCAGGCCAGGCCTTCACCTTCCAGGTGTGACATAAGGAACGCCACTTTAGCCTGGTCTGAGGTGAACAAGTGCGGGAGCAACTGGAAGTGCAAGGAGCACTGGTTCAGGAAGCCTCGGCAGGACTTGGGATCCCCTGCGTAGCGAGGCGGAGCAGCAAGGCAAAGTTGCGAGGCTGTGGAGGAACCTGGTTCAGACCTGGAGACTGGTTGCTGCGTGGACGAGGCAGCGGTCTGCAGTGTATGCAACCGGTGGTCCACGGACGTCATGAACTTCAGCATCCGGTTCAGGGTTCCACGCTGTTGCGCCAGCTCCTGGCGCAGCTCAGCCAGCTCTGATTTCTGTGCCTCAGCGGGATCCATGGCCTGTGCTCCAGCGGGATCCATGGCCTGATCATACTGTGAGGGCCGGGGAGGACTGGTAGGCCCAGGAGGTGGATCCACTGGACCGAGCACCCTACCTGGAGAGCAGGGTATACGGTAGCTGGAAGACCTGAGCACTTAGCTCACAAGACAAGGCATAGAAACACAAGCGATGATCAGGCGCCGCCCACATGGAGAGGCCAGTCTTATATACTCAGCACAGCCTCAGGTCATTTCCTGTTGCAGCAGTGCTGGGGCTATAAGACCAGGTGAGTGGGCGCGGCCCGGTCCTATACAGAACATTAGTCAGAATCAGACTCCTGAGACCAGGAACAGGACTCTGGGGAGCATGAGCGGGAATGGCAGGCGTGACCGGTGGACACATGGACTGGACCAGTGAGGAAGGAGCGGTGGTATGCTGGCGAGGCTGGATCAGTGGGTACAGAGCGGTGGCGTGACACAGGTATGACTGGCTCAGTAGGTAAGGAGCGCTGCTGGGACACCGGGAGCGTGACAGATGTACAAATTATAGACAGCCTGAAACGGATAAGAAATGTGCGGATATGTAGTTGTTTACACTGCTTTTACCTGTACCTATACTTAATAAGAGGACTTTGATCTGCACTGCAATAATAAAAAATACTTGGATACATAGTGACAGAAGCAATAGATATTGCAACCTGTTACTTTGAATCCAAGTATTTTGTGAACTTTTAAACATGTTTACTCTTGACATGAATTTTAATGCCAGTATTAATAATTTTTCACCTGCCAATTAAATCCAACTCAGTTCTGGACATAATATATTAACTAGTGGCTTTCTCACAATAATTTCTAAGCCAATCTATTTAAAGGGATATTAGTGGAAATCTACATAGACAGATATTATTCTATATCTTCTGTCTTACTACACTGAGAATCTTATTCTAATAACTATGGTGTCATTTACACCAAACAATTTTAGTAAAGGATTTATATTTGTAGTTTAACCTATTACAATAATAAAAGTTATATTTTAATTCACATACTATTCCCCCCTAGCTTGCTCTTTCCCTTACTATGAATCATTTAGCCAAGTGTGAATAAAACATTTTTTTTCAATACACTTCTAATACTAATAATTAGACATAACCGAACCCAAGGTTAGGTGTTTGTCCCAGATGGAGACTTTACAAAACAAACAGAGTTCACGTTCAGAGTTTGGGTGCTTTACATATGCAAACCACTCATGCGAACATTGCTGTACTGAGGTATGCTTGGTGTTCACCCAAGTGCAAGCCACTTTCAATGTTTGAAACTTTCGCACTGTTGGTAATCACAACATGATTGGATGTTGTGGGTAACCCCCAAAAATGGAAAAACCCTCCCATTTTCTCCAGGACGTGTTTTGTGTATGGCTGGCTGCATGCGGCTGAGACCTGAGCTGCCCAGTTACTGATTTCCATTGGGGTTCAGGTCAAGTTTGAGTCCTAAATTGAACTTTATCTAAAGTCCTGCTGAACTCTCCGAACCGGACTTCTATGGGTCCTCTTATGTCTACTAATAATACATAGTAAAAGCCTCTTATGGACTACACAGAGAGCGCAGTGTGACCAGGTGAGTCTGAAGTTCGATAATGTCACTAAGAAGATGAGCAAAACAGCACTGGATCCATGAGATGAAAATGAGATAAAATAATAGGTCATAGCACAGATCCTTGCATTATCGCACTGACTATAGCCCAATTGGAGAATATACCATTTATGACTACTCTTTGTTTTCTATCTTTTATCCAATTTGTTACCCATCTGCTTATACTTTCCCTTAGTCCCTGCTTCTAGAGCTTCATTACAAGACTGTTATATGGCATAGTATCAGATGCCTTTGCAAAGTCCAAATAAAGCACATCAGCTGCATTACCAATATCCAGATTTGCACTTAACTCCTCATAGAAACCCAACAGGTTGGTTAGACACAACTTATCTTTCATGAATCCATGCTGTTTATCAATTACACAGGTCTGAGACTAAAAATAAAAAACTGTTTGATTATTTTCATCTAATTTCCATGTATTTTGGTGTGCTGAAAATGAAAAAAAAATATTGAAAAAAATCCTGGACGTCAGGATTTGCCACAAAATTCAAAATTCTCTTCAAATTTAGTAAATTTTTCATAATTTTTTTTTTTAATTTTTTTTAGGGTTTTGAAAGTCAAAATTACTATTAATTCACATCAATGCATTGAAGATATATAATGCCAAAAAAATATAACTTTCAAAGAAAAGAACTTTCAAAGTGAGCTAATGAAACCAGCATCAATATTTTGCAAGCTGAATGAGAGGGCTCTGACATGCCCGGGCTTGTTAAAATTGTTTCATCTTTGTTCTCGCCTGTTCACACTTTTTAATCTCAGTTCGTGTTAGCTCTTCATATTCAACCGTGTTTCCCAAAATTAGCACTACGGCTCAGCGGAAGTGTATTAATTTGCCTGACAGTTTCTGTTACATTTGTGGTGAATTTACAGTGTTGAAGCAACAGCTGAATATTACAGACTTTTTGAAAAAAGTATACTTCGCAAATTTCAGACTAAAGCTTGGAGATCAGGATAAAGCTTAGGCGCCTCATAAAGTGTGCAAATGGGTGTGTTGAGGACCTCCGAAATTGGTTCAAGGGTAAGAAAAAAGCTTTCCGTTATGGGATTCCTATGGTATGGCGAGAGCAAAAGAACCATAGTGACGATTATTACTTTTGTTCATACGATGTGAAATGGTATAATTCAAAATGGAAGCATTCCATTTCATACCCCAATATTCACTGACCAATTTGTCTCATCCCCCATGGCACAGATATACCAGTACCCAAGGCCCCTGCTTCCTTGGAAGAGATAACTATGTTCGATGAAGGTGGAGTCATACCTGAACCAGATGAATCAAGTTCTGACTTTGAAGATGATACAAGACCAAAATTGTTTTCCCAGGAGGAGATGAATGATTTGGTAAGAGAGTTAAATCTTCCCAAAGATGCCGCTGAGTTAATTGTCCCAAGACTCAAAAGCAAGAATTTATTGTTGCCAGGAGTGTCTTTTTCATGGTTCAGACATCGTGAAGACGAGTTCGTTCCTTACTTTGCCCAGGAAGATAAGTTGGTTTATTGCATTGATGTCGAAGGTTTGATGGGTCAATTCAAAATCCAATATGATTCAGCGCAATGGCGTCTTTTTATAGATTCTTCAAAAAGAAGTCTCAAAGCAGTTTTACTCCACAAAGGTGTTTTTTAAGCTTCCATCCCTGTAGGTCATTCCGTACACCTCAAGGGAACCTACGAGAACTTGGAATTGGTTCTTCATAAACTTAAATATGAAGACCATGGTTGGCAAGTGTGCCGGGATTTGAAAGTCTTGTTCATGTTGCTCGGGCAAGAAGCTGGGTATATCAAATACCCTTGTTTTCTGTGTCTATGGGACAGTCGAAACCGACAAAATTACTGGACCAAGAAGAATTGGCAGCCGAGGGTGCTCACAGTTGGTGAAAAAAATGTCCTCCGAGAAACTTTGGTTCCTCCCCATAAAGTTCTTCTACCACCTCTCCACATCAAATTGGAATTGATGAAGCAATTCGTAAAATCACTTCCAAAAGATGGAGAAGGCTTCAAATACTTGGTCGCCAAGTTTCCAGGCCTCTCAGGGGAAAAATTAAAGGAAGGTGTGTTCGTCGGACTAGACATTAGAAGGCTTATTCCACCAGGACATTAAAGAGATGGAAAGAAGATACTAGGGAAGATGGAGCATTACAATGAAGGCAGACTACTGTTGGATGCTTCAGAGAGACATTACAGATGCTACTCATAAGCGTAGATGTACCAAGAGAAGCCTCACAGGGAAGAAGAATTGATTTTAATGTGTTTTAGTGAGCTCATTGCAGTTAAAAAAATGATTTTCATGAAACATTTGTTATAAAAAATTAATTTTATGAGTCTATTTTAATTTATTTTGAGGTATTGTCTTATTTTTTACATAGTTACATAGTTACTTAGGTTGAAAAAAGACCTAGGTCCATCTAGTTCAACCTTCCTCCACCAGTTCTACATTTAGTCACTAAGTCATTTATAACCAACAATGTTTTGTGTACTGAGGAAATCATCCAGCCCTTTTTTAAAAGATGTTATAGTATCTGCCATTACTACCTCTTGTGGTAGGGCATTCCACAGTCTGACTGCTCTAACTGTAAAAGAACCCTTTCCTATTTAGCTGTTGGAATCGCTTTTCTTCCACTCGCAGTGAGTGCCCCCTGGTCCTTAGTACTGTCTTTGGAAGAAATAAGTCATGTGCCAGTCCTTTAACATAGTTACTTAAATTGACAGAAAACGTGATATCCTATGACAAAACGGAGGTCATTTTCGGATTCAGCACACTCAAAAACATAAAGATTACGTGGAATAACCAAAGCAGCTCTCGAAAAAATTTTTTTGCAGACCTGTGTTATTAATTATATTATTCTCTCTAATATATTGTTGCATGTCATTTGTTAAAATGCCTGAACAATATGTAACACTGATCTCTTTTCCTCACATGCTCATCTTCATTGCTGGGCTGTCACACACTATCTTCAAAAATTGTGAGTGCATTGATATTTTTTCCTATTATCACTGTTAAACTGCTGTTTAAAGTTATGGAAAAATGATGTATTTTTATGTAATTGTTGAAAAAAATGCAACTCAACCACAACTTGTGAATGTAGCCTGTCTTCTTTAACTCTATTACTAAGTTGTAAACCTTGATATCTTATCGCTATCCAGGTTCACTCAAACATGCTTGCTGCAGTCCTATTGTCTCTTCAGGGAGGAAGGAGATGAACTCCAGTGCCACCTATTGGAAGTAACAATCCTAAAAGTCAAAAATGGCTCTTTAACAAGATTTTTCATATGAGCTAGGATTTATGCCAGGTCAGAACCTCAAGTTGAAGACACGATGTGTCGGGGTGATTATCCTCCCTCGTCAGTGCAAAGTATGAGGTCTGATCTAGCTGTATGAGAATCTATAGTGGGGTCTAAGGGGAAAACGTTTCTCCTTGTGTTCCCTTCCTTTGCTTTTATAGACTCTATTATAGTCCCTCCTGAGTGGCTGTGCTGTACCATATGACAAAATAGCTACAATGCATAATGGTACAGTGGCCAATGTCATTTGAGCCTTCTCTGGCTGATACAGTCTTCTGCATTGTGTTATTCAGTGAATACCCAAACAATTGACATGAATTTGATTTGCATCAAACTCAGTACTTATAAACCTGGTAATAGCATTTGTCAACAAAATGGTGTCTTCAATTTTTAGTTGACAGGTCTCTAATAGTTAAATCCAATATATTGTTATCTAAGACAGGCTGCTGGTAAAATATGCATTTGTATTACATTGGGAATAGGTGACTTACTTTGTACCCATACACAGAAGTAGTTCTTATTAGAGTTGAGTGAGTATCGAAATATTCGTGTTCGCAATACTCGTAATAAGTACTGTGTAATACTTGCGTACTTGTTCCAAATAGTGAGTACAATGCAAGTCAATGGGAAATGTGGGTAATTTTCCGCTGGAATCCAACAGAAATTTACTCACATTTTCCAATCAGCTGAAAATACTCGCATATCCCATTGACTTGCATTTTACTCGCTATTAGTAACGAATACGTGAGCATTACACAGTACTCATTACAAGTATCGCGAACACGAATATTTCGATACTCGCTCAACTCTAGTTCCTATATTAACACAAAAATGGACCATTAATATGTATGGGACTAAGGCTATGTCCGCACTTTGCGTCGTCGTAGTTGCAGTTCTAAACGCATCCTCTGGCAGAGATTGCTTTTGCCAAAGTTGCTTTTGACCACAGAAACGCGATAAATACGTATGCATTTTAGCCGCGTTTTTAGCACTTTTACATGCTTTTCCATTGCTTAAAGACAGATGCACTTTGAACATTAAGACACTGCTAAATAAAGTTTAAACAGTCAAACACTATGAAGAAAGGGAAAAAAAAAAGAAAACAAATATAATTAATTAAATCATAACGAAAATAGTTATGTTTAATATAATTTTAGCGGTTTTATACTATTTATCACTAAAATAACAATAAATTAATATTTTCCATTAATTTAATTGTCGGACTATGTGTGTGTGTTAAGGGACATATCATTCCATTATTTTGATGTCAGAAATGCATGCGTTTATGTAGTCCAAAACGCATGCTTTCTGCATCTAAAACGCTGGAATTTTGATGTTGGTTGCTTTTTACAACTTCTCTTTGACTTCAATGTTAGCAAAACGCAGCCCAAATGGCAAAAACAATTGACATGCTGCTTCTTTGAACGCAGAGTTTTTGCCCAAAATTATGCAAATTAAACGCAGCGTTTTGAACTGCAAAGTGCGCACAAGAAATCCACATTTCCCATAGACTATGCAGGACAATCAAAACGCATGCATTTTGGCATGAAAACGCTGCAGTTCAAAACGCTGCTGAAACGCAGGTAAAAACGCAAAGTGCGGACACAGCCTAACATCAGAGAGATCTAGAGATCATTACACTCAGTCACCCCATCTAGCATTTATAAAACTAATTTCTTTTTATATGACAAAGGGTCATTTGGACCTTCTCTGTGCTGGGTGGAAATGCTGCCTTGGTACTCTCTTTTTGTATGCACAAAATATGCAGAACCAGGTCACAGCTGATAACAAAGGGATAAGCAATTAGAAGACCAAGGAACAAAAATAATCCTGTTAAAAATTAACTTTTAATAATAGCATTAAAAGGTCAAGCGACCAACATACACAAAAGTACAGAAAAAGTAGGGTGCAGCGTGTAGAGTGACAGTAACTAGGTAGGAGATGGAGATAGATACAGACTGGCCCTAATTAGGCCCTAATTTGTTTCTCTACATACCACTATACCGCTATACCTGAGGTATCATCCTCTTGCACCATCTATCCGGTACCCCAGGGAGCCTTCTGCATTTGCTGTTTACCCTCTGGTGTTGTCCCCTGATGAACTCCTTGCACCTCTGGGGAGAAAAAAGTCGGAACTGCGTCTCTGGACACTGTCATCAGATAAGTTACTATTTTTTTTCGCCCACCATTGCATTGCTATGGAGGTTATTGATAATTTGTTATATTTGGTTATTTAGTCAGAGTAAGTATAACAGGGTGATTTAGGGATTCCCGTCGGTGAATGGGGGCACCACAACCCTAGGGTGTCATACCCTCCATTGCTAGGTAGGGACGGACAAAATAAGGGCCCAATTAGGGCCAGTCTATATCTATCTCCATCGCCCACCTAATTACTGTCACTATACACTCTGCACCCTACTTTTTCTGCATTTTTGTGTATGTTGGTCACTTGACCTTTTAATGCTATCATTAAAAGTTAATTTTTAACGGGGTTATTTTAGTTCCTTGGTCTTCTTCTATGCACAAAATAGCGCTGTCAAAATATATTTTTAAGCTTCATGAATTCCTTTAGTAAGAGGGAATTGACAAGTTAATTTTAATTTTCTCCATATTTTATCCAATTTGTGATTCTTTAATTTTTTTTTTTTTTCAAATTATTTCTGAATGCTAAAAAAGTTTTGTAATAATAATCCACATGACAAATTTGAGTTAAGGCAATACATTTTGCTACTTTTTTAAGACACTGCTCAGATTGTTCATACACACATTTACAGTGCAAAATGACAGTATAGAGATTAATTTGGAGTACATAGGAGCCCAGAAAGTCACAGTCTGAGTTCATTTAGTCTTTTCATTTGCAGTACTCCATATTATGTGTTGGCGATCCCTCTGAATCTCATTAATATTCATGATCCTCTCTCCAGCTTGAATAACAGAGATAAAGCTTTTGATAGCAATCTCAGGAACTTGATTAACAATGCACTAATCATGAGTACCAGTGACCTGATTCGAAAACGTTTCAATTCATCCATCACTTTTAACTAAAGATGATTGCATTACCTTACCATTTTTTCATTTAGATAAAGTCGCTTCGGGAAAAAAAAATATTGTCAAATGGACATAAAATGAACATTGCGACTATTTGTGAACCACATTTCAAATTGACCGACAGCATAATTACCAATTAGTGCATAAGCACAGGAACCTGTGTCATCGTATCTCGAAATAAAAGCCATTCATTCTAAGTAAATGTTATATTGTGCCATGGGATTTCAATTTTGCAATAAGTTCAAATTGTTATTATAAAATGTAACTAAAGCATATTGCAAGAGGTAATTATCCATATATTAGATTGAATACTGAGTGTGCCCTATGATTAGAGAACAAATCGCCCATTATTTGAATGCTAATTGTAAAGATTATGGGGTACATTGAAAAGACTATCCTGCTGTGTGGATCATTTCCTATATAGCTATGTAGGTGTTGTTTGTATGCAGTGGAACAAGAATGTCATTCCAATCTGTAAGATAGCTTCCATTTTTTGAAATGTTATGTACAGCAGGCAATGTATTTGATGCACTATGTGATGGCTGCAAAAATTCCCACACAATTTGAACGCCCTTTCTTCTCAATACTTCTAGAACAGTAATTATTTCATAAGGTATAATATATATTGTGCAGTGGTCTAGAATTTTTTTGTGATAGACCGCCTTCATCTCTTATTAAACAGGTTGACATTATGGCTAAACATTTTTGATGTTTTCGTAGGACATCTTGCAGCCGTGGTTATATGGAAAAACGTTTATCCAAAATTCTAGTAAGTAAATTGAATGGAGTAGTGACCAAATTATTTTAGAGTTGTCCCTTCCATACATTACCTAATATAGATTTTTTTTTTGTAACAGGGCCTGAAAGAAACATTTCATGTATGAAAATCTAACAATCTATTTTATAGTTGTAGAAAAGCAGCTATTAGAAAGAACTTGTCAACAAAGGATTTTACAGAATTGGAGGCTCCATAGTAGGATTCTGCGCTTAATTTCCTGTAAAATCGCACACAGTAGTGGAAGTCAATGGGATCCTTCTGGAGGAGTTTGTGTCTGGTGTGATGGATCTACTCTTCTGACAATTGTGTTCTTCTGCTTCTATGATGGAGTACAAACTTCAGTACATGACAAATCCAAGTGTGAACAAAGCCTAACTTGGTGCAAGCTAGACCTCACTTATAGTTTAAGGGCTCATGCGCACGTTGCGTAATTGCATGCACTTACTCTGCGTATTGCACTACAGCGTAAATGCATGTGCCCTGCGTCCCCTGCACAATCTATGAAGATTGTGCATGAGACGTGCGCACATTGCTTTTATGAACGCAGCGATTTGGATGCTAAAATTTGAACCCAAATCCGTGCGTTCATAAATGCAGCGTGTCAATTATTTGTGCATTCTGGATGCAGCTCCCACTCTGTCTATGGTTGGGGCAGCATACCGAGCGCATGAATTCGGCTTTTTTTAACAAAATACTGCAGTGTTTCTGCAGCGATTTGAAGCACACATGTGCTGTCAAATCGCTGCAGAATATTATGCAGTTACGTGCGCATGAGCCCTTGTTCTTTTTTGTATCTTCTATAATTTGGATAGTATGGTTATGCAAATGCTCAGCCATATCTGATTTTTAGCTGCTGACCAAACAACACAGAAGTCAAGTCCTCTGTTCTAGGAATTGGATTAGTCCTATCGATCAGATACCTCTAAAACAATCAGAAAAACAGCTAAGAAATTATGTAATATCTGAAATCTAGAAATGGAGTACATCAATTACCTAACAAATTGGCATGATTATTTATGTCAGTAACTTTAGTGAGAAAGTTTAAAAGTTGTAAAAAATTCTGATAGGGAGTGCACTGTCACTGTCAGTCAAAGAACATCAACCACTTTGGAGACCCCACTTGAGAGAGGATGCCCCTTTGTCCACACCTCTGGCATTCAAGGATGAAGCATTACATCTTTGCCTGTGTTAGGCCTCCGACACATATCCGTGCCGCCGGTACATGTTTGGCAGTTTTTTCTCGTACCGGTGGCACCGTGACATGTGGACCTATGTTTTCACTATTGTATGGACACACGTAAGTATTTTGGAACGGAACGTGTGTCCGTTCCGTACTTACGTGTGTCCGTGATTTTTGCACGCTGACATGTCCTCGTATTCTCCAGCAGCACAGGTGTCACACGTCCCGCACCCGTACCACACGGATGTAGTGTGGCTGCGGTTCCGTGTGACACGCGCCGGAGAACGCGTGTCATTAATTTTAAAATAAAAAAACTAATACTCACCTCCACCAGCCCTGTAGATTCTACCGCTGCAAACTGTTCCTGCCGGCCGCCGCTCGTAATGAGCGTGTAAAGGAGGTGGGCGTGCTGTTCCGGGCGCTGATCTCCGCCCCTCCGCTCGGCCGGAAGCAGCGTCAGTGGGACGTGGGCAGGGCTGGAGCCGAAGATCAGGACCCTGGACAGCAGCGCGGACCACGTGAGTATGTAAATTACCTGTTCTCCGTCTGCTACCGCGGATAGCACACGGAGAACACACGTGGACCGCACGTATCCGAGACACGTACTTACCTCATGCAACACGCAGGGAAAATACGTGTCTCGCGGCACGTGCGTGTTTTTAACGGATGCGTGTTTCAGGCCTTAATGGGAGCTTCTAAGATAAATACCTTGGGGTTACGGCTGTACCTCATGCACATTGACTACCCTTACTGGCAATGAATTTTCTTCTTTGATCAGATCTCCTCTATTATAGTAGGCACCAAAAGAAGTGAGTTTGTGTGCAGCAAGTTTTACTTCAAGTGAAAATTGTCTTGTCACAATGCACAAAGCTCCAAAGGCTCGTTTACTCTAACGGCTTAACAGTTTTTCTGCCTTCATCTTACAGTTGCATCACAAGAGAAAGCACAGACGTGTGCTCTAATCACATTTGCCATTAAAGGGGTTGTCCACAAGTTAAACAACCGAAAGGTTAAAAGGGTTATCTAAATCTTTCTTTTTCTTATGGAGATAAGTACTTATAAGCAAGTAGTTGCTTATTACTGTTCTGCCCAGTGTTCTGCTGGCAGCTTCATAATACATGATCAAGCATAAGGGTCTCAGGCATGCACGTTACAAGAACGTTACACGATCAAGTATCACTGGTGCTGGTGAGACATGCGCACATCTCCACCCTACATGTTTCTTGGCTGCAAAAATGCCGTGATTGCCTGCTAATCACAATAATGCCGTAGCCATGGTGAATACTGGCATTACTATGCTTGGCCGGCCACAACGCTTCATCAGGTTTATATAAGACCCTGTGACGTAATGCTGGAAACACTCTACCCCAGAAACAGTGTAGGTATAGCTGCTGGAAGAGAAATAGGTTTGGATTAGATGCATATAAACAGGATTTATTGCCTTACAGTCCTTGCTGTTGTACTTTGAAAAAATGTCCCTCGTCAGGGCTACATATATTCTATTCCCTAGCAATACCAGAACTAGCTGCATT
Source organism: Anomaloglossus baeobatrachus (assembly GCF_048569485.1). Classification (NCBI taxonomy): domain Eukaryota; kingdom Metazoa; phylum Chordata; class Amphibia; order Anura; family Aromobatidae; genus Anomaloglossus; species Anomaloglossus baeobatrachus. The sequence continues at coordinate 537,598,791 of NC_134355.1, forward strand.
CAGTATGGGGAAAATTGCTGGATGAGGGATAGGATTGTATTACAGACATATAGGTAGGGATAATAGCTTTACAGTCCTTGCTGTTGCACCCTAAACCAAAAGTCCCTTGTCAAGGCTACATCCAGAGACACCTTCACGGTTTTACTGCCCTTACTGGTGTATGGGGCCTGATGAGCAAAAGCAAAGAGAGGGGGCCCAGACTGGGTGAGACATGCTGGCAGCATGTCTCAATCAATCTCTGCCCCTCTCTCCATTGCTTCTGTCCCCCAGCCCCAGCAGCAGGCTTTGTCAGTTTCAGGATTCAATTGAAATTGATGCACAATCAGTTGAAATATATTCCTGCACAGCAATAGTAAACAGATGTACCACCCCCGTGCCAGCAGCCGGGCTGCTGCTTGGATTCGAATCCGCGGTGGCTCGAGGGTCTCCGGACCCGGGGGTCGCACGGCCCCTCAGAGTGAAAAAGGGGGGAATATTTACAGGGGAGAAAACGTAAAGTTCGTGACGCCATGGTGCGAGGTAATGTGAGAGACCACCGCTGCCATCGGGGAGCCCGGTGACGATGGTGTGGCAGCCTGATGTTTAACCCCTCCGTGGGTAGGAGGTTTGTGTCACAGGGCCCGTTGGATGTTGTGGTGCTCGGGTGCCGTAGGGGGGTAGGAACAGGGGTTTTTCAGCGTACTCACTCAGTCCAGGAAATAACAACAACGACAGCTTGTAAACCAGAATTCTGAGCACCACTGCAGCTTGTAGGGAGCACGCTTGGGTCTGTGCCCTTGGTGTTGCTGTCAGCCTGTGGCCCTGTCCTTGGCACATCTGTCTCTGTTGGATCCATGGGTATAAAACTCTTCGGGTCCCGCTCACCCGTATGGCCAACGGAGTGAGCTTGCTCTCAGGGTTCACACATAGGATTTCTTTGGACTGTATTGGGAAAGTTCTATCCCATCGGTGCGCTAGTACCCCGATTTTGGAGCGGGTTGAGGATGACAGTTGAAGTCTTCACCCCCATCGGGTTAATTACCGGAACGCGTGAAGCTACTTTCCAGCCTGGGGTCCACGCACCCCGTCGTGACCTGGCTCCTGCCCAGTGATAGCTCAAGGCCGCTGGCTGCCCTCATTGGCTGTCCGTGCCTCCTGACACTATCCCCTGTGACCAAGATTGCAGCTCCTACCAGGCCCAGACCAACGTCTGCCACCTAGTACACAGGAGCTCTCCTCCGTGACCTCTCCCTCTCGGAGAGTCACTTATCCTCTACCTCACTGCTTCACTCTCCTCCACTCAACTCAACTCAACTGTCACTTTCTTCACTTTCCTCTCACCAACTCCCCATGTGGGCGGCCCTAATCCTTTCAGGCCCCCCAATGGTGTGTCTGGTGGGTAAAGTGTGCAGTGTTCCTAGGATTTCGATTGGCTAAGCTATTAGCAACACCAAAGAACCAGGACCTGTAACCAAGGAGGATGGATACTGTGCAGAAGGGCAGGTTGCACAATGCCCTGTGACGACCTGATAGGCCAGGGCGTCACACAGACACCAGCCAATCAGAGGCCAGCAGCTGATGTCGGCACTCACATGTGACATCAATGCCATGCCCCAGCAAGTTTGTGATGCAATGATCAAGTAGGACACTGCTGGACCGTGACCGCGGACCGCGGCCAGGTAAGATGAAACTTTCTTTTATGTGCTTATGGGGACATTATTAATATTGGGACTAATTAAGGGATATTATTACTGCTTTGATGTATTTTATTTTTGACGATACTGTTTTCAATGGTGAGAGGTCCTTTAACTGTGCAGGGTGAAACTATGTTGCTTTTTTCTTCTTTTGGCGTAGTGGAGTAGTGAAGTAAAAAGTGAGGAATATGCTCTAGCATTGATCAGCTGTAGCTGTGTATTAGTTTCTGCAGAGACGTGTCCTGGATGGAAGAAATGATGGTGGTCTGAGCTGGATGAAGAAGAAAAGGGAAGATGAATTACATTAACTAGAAACATCACTTGTAAATTATTGTATTATACTATACACTGTGTATAATGTCACTAGTGATCACATAAATTAAACAGGGTGTGTCTGACCAAGTAATACAAAATACATGTCCAGATAAAGTAGTACATTGTTAACATTACATTGAATGGTGGGTATAGTTTTAATTCCCCCTCTATAGTACAATGTCTTCTACTTTAGTCATAGGCAGCAGGGAAATATGGTAAGAGATGGCCTTGCTATTAGGGCTATAATCGCACTTTGCATGTTTGCTGCATTTTTTGCAGTGTTTTTTCTTGAGTTTTATGCAAATTAAAGCGGATTTTTGCGGTACTAACAAAAGCTAGGAGATTTCATAATCTAATTCACACAATTGTTTTTTCTTTAATGACTGAAATGGAAAACTGCTGCACTTTTGAAAGAAGTAGCATGTCAAGTCTTTCTGCATTATTGCAGCTTTTTGGCAGCATGTTTTCAACATTGAGAATAGTAAGAAAGTGACAAAAACACATTGAAAGTGCTAAGTATGAACATAGCCTAAGAAATGGAAGAGGCATTAATTTTTCTTTTTTTTGCCTTATGTAAAAGTTATTATGCAGGAAAGAATGTTTCGTAACATATTTTCATGTAGAAATCCATTTTATCTTTGGTTTTGTATGTTTTATTGTCAGTCCATAAAAGTGACGTAATACTCTGACATTGTTTCCAGTAGCGAATTGGGAGTCAGAGATGCATCTAGATGTCTTCCTCATGCTGTTCCTATTCCATTTGAGTGCTGCTTCCATCCATTTCAGCAATGTTCCTGCCTTCCAGCATTCATGGGGGTCTTCTGTAAAAATTCTTGACTTCCATTCTGTCTATTATGCACGTTGACTTCCATTATACTCGTTACTCGAATCAAGCCCATTCGAGAGTCCATCCAGCTCGATTCAAGCATCAAGCACTAGAGCATTTTAGTGCTCACTCAGCCCTAACTTCTCCCCTTCCACTCTGCACTGTTGACAGGGCATCTCATGCTGACGGACAGCCGTCTCCCTTCATCCATGGGAAGTGTGGGAGCAGCAACCCAATAGTGCCTGCTTATTGGATGCAGTACTCACATGGCATACAAAATGTCATGTGAGCCCTTGGAGACCCAATGCCGATGTTACTGGAATGGCACCAGTGTGAGAAGTGAATATCTGTTATTTTTATTTTACACTGGAAAGTATAACATTTTAAAATGTTTTGTCCAAGTAGTTGATAACTCTATTAAGGATAGTTTGCGTACACCAAATGGTCACATTAGCTCATGAGGTATTTACCTGACAGTGCGCACAGTCTGAAAAGATGGCATAGCATATGTCTACCTCAGAGATCCATTGCAAAATTCATATACTACAAATAATATGTAATTTTGCAATAGGTTTCTATATAGTAAAGTTTAATCTGCTGAACTTTCCTACAACATTTAACCCCTTCACAAACTATGTCCAACTGGTACATGATAGGTCATATTCCTACCTTTGATGCAGGCTTTGCACACAAAGCCGACATCTTTCCCTGCACATGTCAGCTGATGTGATTACCCGACATGTGCCTCTAATGGCCGCACAATGACTATAGATCCACCAGTGGTTGTTAACCAGTTAAATCCCATCATCAATCTTTGTCAGCAGGATTTAACATGCACTGGCAGGGAGTGTATCTTTCCCCTCTCCCATCGGTGGACCAGTGACGCAATTTCGATGAACCATGTGAATGCTGGCTGTGAGCCGGCGTTCATAGGAGATTATGATTTCTGCTCGTTGCTGTACAGACCAGTACTGACACACTGCTCAGTACAGCACAAGAGATCAGATCATCACAGCTTCAAGATCCATAAAGGGACTAGTAAATACAATAAAAAGATAGAAAAAAAGTTTTAAAAACATGTAATAAAATAAAAAAAAAAGCACAACAGTTTAAATTACCCCCCCTTGTCCCATTGAAAATAAAACAAAAAATACACATATTTGGTATAGCTGCATTCAGAAATGTCTGATCTATTAAAATATAAAATAAATTAATCCAATCGGTAAACAGAGTAACGAACAAAAAAAAAAATTAAAACTCCAGAATTACTTTTTTTTTTGCTGCTGCAACATTACAATAATGTGCAATAAGAGGGGATCAGAAACATTGCATTTACCCAAAAATGATATCAGCAAAAACATCAGCTCAGGGAGAAAAAAATGGAGCAAAGAGAAAAACTTTTTTTTTTTTTTTTTTTTTACAAACGTCTGATTTTTTTTTTTAATAAATTAAATAAAAGAAAAACTATATGTTTGGTATCTACATACTCACACTGACCTGTAGAAGCATACTGCCAGATCAATGTTACCGTAAAATGAACATGGTAAATAAAAAAACAATTGTGGAATTGCACTTTCTTTGCAGTTTCACCGCGCTTGAAACTTTTTCCCATTTTCTAGTACACTATATGGTAAAATTGGTAAAATGTTATGGTTTCGTTCAAAATTACAATTCGACCCTGAAAAAACATGCCTATGTTGACAGAAAAATAAAAAAAAGTTATAGAATGGGAGGAAAAAATGAAAATGAAAAACGGAAAATTGGCAGATGGTGAAAGTGTTAAAAAGCATGAAGACACATGTAAGACGACCTTTTGACAACCTTTTGGTGAATAGGGTCCTATGGGAATGATAACATATGCACCTGGAGCTTTTCTTGGGATATACATTAGGGCAAGGAATAGGGAACAACTGCATTGAGCTCTTAGGGGTACTTTGCACACTACGACATCGCAAGCCGATGCTTGCGATGCCGAGCGCGATAGTCCCCGCCCTCGTCACACATACTATATTGTGTTACAGCTGCCGTAACGAACATTATCGCTACGGCAGCTTCACACGGACCTACCTGTCCTGCGACGTCGCTCTGGCTGGCGAACCGCCTCCTTACTAAGGGGGCAAGTCATGCGGCGTCACAGCGACATCACACGGCAGGCGGCCAATAGACGCGGAGGGGTGGAGATGAGTGGGACGTAAACAATCCCGCCCACCTCCTTCCTTCCGCATAGCCGGCGTGAGCTGCAGGACGCAGGTAGGAGATGTTCTTCGCTCCTGCGGCTTCACACACAGCGATGTGTGCTGCCGCAGGAACAAGGAACAACATCATAACATCGGTCCTTCTGAAATTATGGAAATGACCAACGCTACACCGATGATATGATTTCGATGCTTTTGCGCTCGTTAATCGTATCAAAAGCGATTTACACACTCCGATATCGACAGCGACGCTGGATGTGCGTCACTTTCGATTTGACCCCACCGACATCGCAGCTGCGATGTCGTAGTGTGCAAAGTACCCCTTAGGCCTCGATTCATCATTGCCTTTGAACTTTTTTAGTTTTGTGCCTTTTTTTTTATTGCACACAATAATTATTCTATTAGCACCTTTTTTGGAGTTTATTTTATATGTGCTCAGCTGTTTTTTTCCACTTTGTATGCAGAGTTTAGTGATTTCAGATGTTTTTTTCTAATTCATCAATTTCAACTTTTATAAAGGTTGCAAAATTTGGTGCAACTTCACTCTAGGCCCCCAATTGGGTCTTTTTTTTAGTGCATCATCATTTTGGTGCAATTTTTTCAACTTTTGGAGGCAAGCAGTGACTTGTACTACCTAAGGCCTCCTTCAGGCCCATTTCACACGTCAGTGAAAAACAGTGACGTTTTTCACTGGCGTGTAAAACACGCACATGTCCCTGCGTGTGCCGTGATTCACGGCACACGTGGGTTGTCTAAGTGCAATCCGGGCTCCGTTCTCCGTGGCCCGTCATTGCACTTAGAAAACAACTCACCTGTGCGCGCTCCCGCTGTCCATGGTGCTGATCGCTCCCACGGTGCAGCATCCGGCCGGCGGTGACCCCCGCAGCAGCTGCTTCCGGGTCGGCTGTGTTGGGCATAATGAATATGCGCGACAATAATGAGCCGGCTCAGAAGCAGCAGGGAGAACGGGCTGCAGAGGACATCGCCTGGACGCCGGGTGAGTAAAAATGATTTTTATTTTAAAAGCACGTTTTTTTCTGGCACGTGTTTCACGGACCACACCACTGCGTGGTCCGTGGAACATCAGTGATGCCAGAAAAAAATGGACATGTCTCCGTGCGGCAATCACGCACACGCGGGTACGCCGCACGGAGACACGTGCAGTGAAAAATCACTGACGTGTGAGCAGACCCATTCATTATAATGGGTCTGCGTATGTCAGTGATTCTGGTACATTTTAAAAAAAGCACAAACGTACCAGAATCACTGACATGTGAAAGGGGCCTCACATATCCATGTGTCGTCTGTTTTAACACAAGCCGGAGACATGGACACATGTAGACACATTAAAATCAATGGGTTTGCGCACATGTCCGTGTTTTCACATTAACCATGTGGCCGTGTAGAGCACATGCGGGACCATGTGCTCCACATGGTGACATGTCTGTTTCCTGCCATGTGATCCTTGTGACATCAGTGTGACATGTACAGGGGAAAACACTTGTCCCTTAAAAATAAAGAATTTGTACACTTACCAGTCTCTGGCACTGCTGTCTCTGCCTCTGCTGTTGCTTCAATGCCCGCTCTTTATGCTCATTGGATATTCACTGCACTGACCCTGGACCTGTAAGTAACAGCAGCGCATGAGACAGCAACGCCGGATACATCAACTCTAGAGACAGGAAACCATACAAGTTCATGATGTCACACGCATAGCACATGGACAGTATAAGTAGAACACACACGGACACATGTACTGTACATACCTTCACCACAAACTATGCAAAAGGTTTGTGTTTTGCACGGATGTGTGAAGGAGACCTAAGGTTGCAAAATAATTCAAGGCAGGAAAAAGGCCCATTTTTTTTCTTCGCACCAAATTGAAGAATAGAGTGCATGATTTTGTTAAATTTAGAAATCAAAATGACCAAATAATACCAGGAGACCGAAAAGGAAAGTGACTTAAAACATATAAATGATGAATTGGGTCCTTAAGCCATGTTCACACATTGAGTATTTGATGATATTTTTTTACCTCAGTACATGGAAGCTAAAATCTGGAGTGGGTAAAAAATAGTTCAAAGTGGAGCACGTGTTTCTATTATACTTTTCTTCCTGGTTTTGGCTATAAATACTAAGGTAAAAGACTCATCAAATACTCAAAGTTTAATATAATGAAAAAAGAAAAAATGCTCACTTGGCACTATACACATGTGGGCAGCAGGCCACAAGCATGGGGTCCAGCACAAAAACAGTCAAATTCACAGTGGTGCTCAGCAAAAGGTGCAGCCAGGTGTGGACAAACAAAGGTACTTCAGCACAGAAGGAAATCCATGGCACTCACTTCAAGTGAATAAATCTTCGTTGATTACGCTGGGGAAGCACAGTCGTGCAAAACAGTCCGCCGTCAACCAAATCTGCACTTTGTCCTTCCCTCCCCCTACTCCTGCCTTGGCCTCCATTGAAAGGTGAATTTTAATATGTTGCATTAAAAGATTGTTTTATTCATTTGAAGTGAGTGCCGTGGATTTCCTTCTGTGTTGAAATACTCAAAGTTTGCATGGGACCCTGTGGCCAAAAGTCCTACAACAGCTGGAGTGGTGAGTCACACCCCTGCAGGGGTTAATAAGTGTGGAAATTTCTAATCCCAGTAACCCTCAGGGGCCCGCAGCTGTGGCTCCCATATTGCCACTAACTCAAATTTACCTCACAACTAAGCTCCTCCCCTTTCTCCTCCTAGGGCTCATCACTCAAGAGTTGGTTTTCTCTCAAGAGAATAACCCCAATAAGGGAGTGTATGCAATTGTATGTTTTGTTGTGAGCAGCAGAGAAAACTCTCACTAAGGCTTACAATACATGTTATACAGATGGCAATATACATGTAATTGTGTGATATTGTTTGTGGCGACTAGGCACAGGGAGCCACAACCTCAGCCTTTGTTATCTTTGCAGATGAAAAATGAAAAACAAAAAATCAAGCGTGATATGGAGTCAAAAATAGATTTTTCAGGATTTTTTTTTACATGGGCCTTCAAACAACCCCCTTTAATAATATTAATATTATTAAACTTTAATTCATCCACTGATTTTCTTATCGGCAGCAGAAATTACATAAATTAAATAAATGCCATTTACAGTATAAATAGAGAAAAGTGTGTGATTTAACATGTGAAAAATTCAGCATTCCGGCAATGCTAATAATGGAGCTGACGCTTTCAGGCTGATGGCTCTATTAATCTAGCAAAAAAAGAATTCCCCTTTTTAAGTCATGTTTAAAGTGAGGATATGAATTCTCATTCTGTTTTTTTTTATTATTGGGCAGATAAAACTTTGCATCAAAGGCTTCTAAGAAGTGTTCAGTCCTTCTCCTTTGTAATTGTAGCAGTCCATGGCTCTATTTGTCTTGACACCATCAATGCAGCATCTATAGCTATCGGCACTGGCATGAGGAAGAGTAAAAGGCTACATCACGTCAAGCCCTCAAGAAGAATTATCGCTTTTTCCTGCCTCAGTTCACAGCTGTATTATGTCACCAAATCACACCACAGTGTAATCACGGATGAATAAAATATTTTTTCCCTTACCTTTAATGCTTTTTCTGTCAATTACAATCAAAGAGTATGATTTTAGGCCTGTCAGTTTGCAACGGCCTTTCCTACTGATGACTCTAAAACCGTAATCTGCTAAATATAACATGAATCAGTGAAGTCTTATAGGAATTCAGCCATTGAGGAGAAGCATGTTTTTCTCCCACAGGGGACAGAAAAGTAATTGGTCTTTAAAGAATGAAATCAAAGATGTTAAAATATCCCATTTATTCTGCCTTTTTACCATGTCAAAAATTTCAATGTGTTGAATTTTCTCATGATGCATTATTTCCTTCAAGGTAAGTCTAGAAATATTAGAGACATTATCAAATCAATCTGGTTCCATATGCAGTTTTTCAACATGAAAAATGTTATATTTAGATTTATTTTCAAAATTCGTTTCCTTGTTCTAAGAGATTATCCTCTCGCCGGTAGTGAAGCTGTAATTTCACCGCACCTCCAACCTGTGGGCAGTTTACTATGATAGCCTGATTACATCATTAACCATAATCAAAAAACATTTCCCTAAAATGATGTGAGCTTGCCTGAATAAATTGCTTCCTTTGATCTTTCACGATTATATTACAATAGACCGTTCCTTTTTAATCCTTGCAAAAGCTTATAGCAGGGAAAAATATTAGTAATATATTTAAGTAAATTGCTGAAATATAGACAGATCCATTCATTATAAACCATCTCCTTAGGAAAAAGATCGAATTTAAAGTAAAATTGTTCAAATAAAAAGATATTGAGAGTTGTAGAATGACGGAGCTGAAAAATAAATCATATATGAAAAATGCACTATTATATTCAGCAACAACTAAAGCTAGTCACTGAAATACTGTACAATATTATTAATAGAGAAATGTGTGTATATATTACTATGTTTTTCCTAAAATAATACCTCCCCCAAAAATAAGCCCTAGCAGGAATTTAAAGCATTTTCGAAGCCAGGCTTAAATATAATCCCTCCCCCGAAAATGAGCCCTAGTCGCGGTTAAACAATGAAGTGTCCGTGCAGCTAAAAAAGTTAAAAATACTGCAGGACACTTCATTATAGAAAGCGGGCACCATGCAATCACACTAACCAGACGCTGAGCAGCAGGACCTGTAGCGATTACACCCTCGCACACATCACATCACACACAATCCAACATCACATACACAATTACACATCACATTACACACACACAATCACCCTTGAGATCGCTTACACACACTCACCACATCCAGCGATACTGATCCTGAAAAGCCGTACAGTGGAGCGCAAGGACCTGGGACACGTAACTTCTCCCATCCCCGTGGCCGGGGTAGATGCTAGAATGTAGGGGCTCCTGACAGGCATAACCTAACGGATGCATTCTGTACCACTGGATGGATGGAGTGTGTGCGTGTGTGTGTGTGATATCTGATGTGTGTGTATGAGTGTCTCTGTTATGAGTATGTGTGTGTGTCCATCCAGCAGCAGGAGGCAGTGTGTAGCATACTTGCTGGCAGCGGCTGCCAGAGATCACAGGGAGGGCTTCAGAGTCACTCAGCCGTCCAGGGTCTGGTAAGTATGAGTCTCCTGAGATGGGGGGGGGTCTGTTTTTTTGGGGGGGTAAACTTACCCCCAACCGTGTTTCTCCGAGAATAAGACCACCTCCAGAAATAAGCCCTAGCGCTCTTTTGGGGGCAAAAAAAGTATAAGACAGTGTCTTATTTTTGGAAAAATACAGAGTGCACCTGCAGTGTTTTGCTAAAGAATCAGGAAACAGGTTAAGTGTTTGTGGCTGGTGGGTCAGTCAGTTGGCTGGATGTTACAGAGGGGTGTGTGTAAGCTCATGAATGACCAGCCAACTAGCGTTGAGTGAGTAGCTAACTATTCATACTCGCTATACTCATGACGAGTACTGTCTAATACTCGCGTATTCATTCTGAATAGCGTGTGCCATGCAAGTCAATGGGGACTACTCACAAACTGACGAATAACCCGAATGCCATACTATTTGCTACTCGAACGAATAGTATGGCATGTGGCTTACTCGTTACTTTGCGAGTTTTTCCCCACTCACTTGCATTGCACACGCTATTCGGAATGAATATGTGAGTATTAGACAGTACTTGTTATGAGTATAGCGAGTATGAATAGCTAGCTACTTGCTCAGCTCTACAGCCAACTTGTGAGCTTTAACTGGGAGAGAGACACGCCATGGGAATCAGCTGAAGAACTGAGCTGTCTTTGGTGCTGGAAAGGAACTGAACTATTTAATTGTGGACAGTCTACCAGAGTGTAGGAGCTTCATACTGACCTGTGTGTGGGTGTACGTATACTTGCTGGAGTATTGTAAGTGTAGCTGCCAGAGTATCGGATGTATACCTGCCAGATTATAAACCTGCCATATGTACTGTATTTTCCTGATGTATTTACCTTTCTGTTTAGTCAGTCTGGGGTTATGGCACTAATAAATCTTGCCTTGTTGGATTAAAAATGTTTCTAATGTGAATGCTGCCCAATACCTACATGTCAAACCCCTACAATTGGTGGATGGAATGCGAGTGTGAGGTCCTGGGTTTTCTTGGAGGCTTGCGATGGTTTCCCTTGTGTGGTACATACCCTGGTGGCGGTCTTGTCTCCGGGCCTGGTTGGACCCATAGAACTACGTAGTCAGGAGAGAGAATGGATAGGAGAGATGGTGAAACCAGGTTTCAGACTGGGACCAAAAAGTAGCCCTGACGCACAAATGCCACCAGCCCACATACTATAACACCCCTCAGCCCCAATCAGTAAATTTTGCATGTACGTTGTCATGCCGTCCACCACTCACTTAAAGGAGTTACAGTATTTGAAGATCTACATGTGACTGATGTAATAGTGTTTATGATCAACTACAGCTAAATTTAATTGGTGCTCTTCAAAGCTACCTTTCACAAAGTTTTTGGGGGTCTCAGTGGTCAGATCTACAGAAGATAGGGGATAACTTCCAAACTTGGGATAACCGATTTAAACAGATTTTTCCAGATTTATTTTTATTAGTCATTAGGAATGTAAATAATAATAAATCAATAATAAGCCTTCGGAAATCCGGTACAGTCTATCTGTCAACAGGACAGGAGAAGTGGTACTGTGCAGTATACATACAAAATAATACAGATACTGAGAATTACACCAAATTTATAGGTCAGGAGAAGTGGAACTGTGCATCATATATATACAGAATAATACAGATACTTAGGATTACATCCAAGGAAATAAAAATTCCGGCATCATGTCCAAAATGTTATAAAATTCAACTTTTATTATTCATATTAAAACATCATGATCAGAACAACATGCCCCAGGATATAAGTATGGCTTATGTTTTTCAGATGTCAAGAGTCCAACTCATAGCATACTTCTTTATAAAGGTTCAAACCTTATAAATACATAAAGCACACTCAATTTATCTACTCTAATGATATAGTTTCCCCCTAGTGTCACAAACACACTTAGGCGGGCTTTGCACACTACGACATCGCAGCCCGATGCTGCGATGCCGAGTGCGATAGTGCCCGCCCCCGTCGCAGCAGCGATATGTGGTGATAGCTGGCGTAGCGAAAGTTATCGCTACGCCAGCTTCACACACACACTCACCTGCCGTGCGACGTCCCTGTGGCCGGCGACCCGCCTCCTTGTTAAGGGGGCGGGTCATGCGGCGTCACTGCGACGTCACACGGCAGGCAGCCAATCAGAGCGGAGGGGCGGAGATGAGCGGGATGTAAACATCCTGCCCACCTCCTTCCTTCCGCATATCCTACGGAAGCCGCAGTGAGGCCGGTAGGAGACGTTCCTCGCTCCTGCGACTTCACACACAGCGATGTGTGATGCCGCAGGAGCGAGGAACAACATCGGACCGTCGCGTCAGCGTAATCATGGATTACGCCGACGCTGCACCGATGATACGATTACGACGCTTTTGCGCTCGTTAATCGTATCATCCAGCCTTTACACACTGCGATGTCGCATGCGATGCCGGAAGTGCGTCATTTTCAATTTGACCCCACCGTCATCGCACCTGCGATGTCGCAGTGTGCAAAGTGCCCCTTAGAGTCAATGATTACATTTGCATAAATCCAAATCATTAGTTCCATTATACAAGAAGTTAGATATATTAACCATATTCAATACATTCGATATATTAAACATATTCAATATAAATACATTAGCTTATTCTGCTTGATTATGCCATTTGATACACAAATTATAATAGTAAAATTCATTTGGCCTCTTTGCTTTGTAAGGATTGCATCCTGTCTCCCACTTCTTATGGCCTCCGACACACATCCGTGTCGCCGGTACGTGTTTGGTACGTTTTTGCACGTACCGGCGGCACGGAGGCACGTAGACCAATGCTACCCTATGGTAGCAGGCACACACACGTAAAAACACATGGAACGTGTGTCCATGTCGTTTGTATGTGTGTGCGTTTTCCAACATGGTCGACATGTCAGATTTTTGCCGGCATCACGCAGGCACAGACCCGCTAAAGTCAATGGGTCCGTGCCTGCACGGACGGCACACGTAGCATGTCCGTGTGCTACACGTACCGTCCGTATGCTTTTTTCAGTGAGTGATGTCGGTCAATCTATTTTTTATGTGCATTTCAGTCAATATCCCTTTGTCTGTCGGTCTGTATCTCCCCTGTCTCATACTTACTAATCCCCGATCACCAGCGCGGCGAAGAACAGCTGTGCAAAAGATAGGGCGCCTTTAACTATTTTGAAAATGCCGGCCACTCATTAAACAATCTACTATTCCCTGTTTCCCCCGCCCACCGGCGCCTATGATTGGTTGCAGTCAGTCACGCCCCCACGCTGAGTGACAGCTGTCTCACTGCAACCAATCACAGCAGCCGGTGGGCGTGTCTATATTGTGCTGTAAAATAAATAATTAAAAAAAAGCGGCGTGCGGTCCCCCACAATTTTGATACCAGCCATGGTAAAGTCACACGGCTGAAGGCTAGTATTCTGAGGATGGTGAGCCCCACGTTATGGGGAGCCCACCACCCTAACAATATCAGCCAGCAGCCGCCCGGAAAAGCCACATCCATTAGATACGACATTTCCGGGACTCTACCCGACGCTTCCCGAATTTCCCTGGTGCGGTGGCAATCGGAGTAATAAGGAGTTAATGGCAGAAGCCCATAGCTGCCACTAAGTCCTAGGTTAACACTAGAAGTACTGGACTCGTGACACCTATATAGAAATACATGGTGCAAAGTAGTCAAAATGACTACCTCAGTAGTTCTAGTGTTAAACATGGCAGCCATCTCCCTAAGATAACTTCCATGTTCATCCATGCTATTAAAATTAAATAAACACACACATTCAAAAAATCCTTTATTTAGAATAATTAAAACAAACAAACACCCTCATTCAATAATTTAATAAAACCAAAAAACCCATCCAGGTCCGCTGTAATCCATGGATGTCCCACGACGCTCTCAGCTCTGCTACATGAAGGTGACAGGAGCGGCCACACACAATGACCGCTCTCTATCATCTCCAAGCAGCAACTGAAGTGAGCCGCACGATCACCGATGACGCCAGTCAGGTTACTCGCGGCCACCACTGGATCCTCCACCTGTGACAGCGAGTCGCCCAAGTGACTGAAGTGAGCTGCGCAATCAGCGAAGAAGTGACAGGTGAGTTGTGGTGTCAGGTGGGTGACTCCAGCTAGCCGCGGGTAACCTGAGTGACGGCAGCGCTAATGTCGCCGCTAATTTCAGTTACTCAGGGGATTAGGGCACACCGGTGATTCCATCACAGATGTCCACTAATTAGGATGCCACACACAGACAGAGCCGTGGTATGACAATGAAGTCGGATGAGGTTCACCCGAGTTCATTCTCATCGCTCGTCTCTGCCTGTGTCGGCTGTCAGCGGGTATGTAGCAACGACATTTTACACACACAGATCAACACATACGGACACCACGCGGACATTACACGTACACATACACGGACATTCCACACGCACACACGGCAAGCATACGCCATCACACGGATGTCACACATACCGGAGAAACGCCCATAAAAAATAGAACACGGACCCAAAAAACGGAATGTGAGACACGTACGTTTTTTATGCGGAAGTGTGTTTTAGGCCTCTAATGGGAGAACCTGATCCAAAGCAGTTACTCTCAAGGAACTGACATCACCTGTATGATCATGCTTGAAATGGAAAGACTGCAATTAGTAGTATAAGGGTGCGCTCACACTAGCGTAAAAATCGGACGAGTGCAATGCGAGAAAATCTCGCATTGCACTCTGACCAATGTTAGTCAATGAGGGAGAGCAGTTGCCAGCTTTTCTCGCATCCAGATTCTGGATGCGAGAAAAGTAGCAGCGTGGTGCGATTTTCTGCTACAGCCGTATCACTCGCACCCATTCAAGTGAATGGGTGCGAGAGAAACATCAGACTGCACTCGGATGTTATCCCAGTGCAGTGCGATATATGCCCAGGCTGACAATGGAGGAGATGGGAGGATTAATCCCTCCCTCTCCTCTGCAGTGCCCACCCTCAGCTTCACAGCTGTGACTCAATTGCAGGATCAGGTCACAGTCGCATGACACTCGGCTCAGGCTCGCAGCAGAGCTTGAGCCAGGGGTCATTAGCATATCGCATCTGATACTCTTGCATCCGATGTCATACGCTCGTGTCAGTCCAGCCTTAGATACATCATAAATGTGTGCTGAAATGCGTCTTTTCAAGTGTAACATATTGTTTATGGCATCTCATGCAAAAAATAACAAATGCAAAAAGTAGTGCTAAAATTCTGAAAAAAATTGATCTTTAATTGAATACCATAGATAAATGAAAGACTCTCCTTGTGTTCAATATGTACGGAAATAAACTACAGCCTTTTAGTTTGCAGCTTTATGCACCCACAGTAGATAACCATGATATAGCATTCTGTTTGATACTTACCAAGGTATGATCACTAGGGGATATCATACTTCTCATAGTTCTTGCTTGTTAAGGGATAAAACTGCAACCATTTTTTTAAGATTGCCAGCAGTATTTCATCTATATTCACAATTGGCAGATATTTATCTAATATATAAAGCTGAGTGTATGTATGTGTGTGTGTATGTCCGCTAAAGGAATCCGCACCGTCGCGTTTACAATCACGAAATTTTGCACAGACACTCCATGTGACCCAGGGAATGTTGTAGACTATGTTTTGACAGGAAAATGTAACCCCGCGCTTTATAGTTATCGGGCGATATGTCGTCGGAGTCACGTCGTTAGTGACGCACATCCGGTATCGTTAGACATATCGTACCGTGTGACACCTCCGAACGACTGAACGAGCAAAAATACTCTTCTTATCATTGCTCGTTGACACGTCGTTCATTTTCAAAATGTCGGTCCTTCTTCTGTGCCCCGGTTGTTCGTCGTTCCCGAGGCAGCACACATCGCTCCATGTGACACCTTGGGAGCGACGAACACAGCTTACCAGCGTCCCGCCGGCAATGTAGAAGGAAGGAGGTGGGTTGGATGTTATGTCTCGCTCTTCTCCGCCCCTCCGCTTCTATTGGGCGGCCGCTGTGTGACGTCGCTGTGACGCCGAACGTCCCTCCCCCTTCAGGAAGAGGATGTTCGCCACCAACAGCGAGGTCATCCGGGAGGTAAGTGCATGTGACAGGGGGTTAACGACTTTGTGCACCACGGGCAACTAATTGCCCGTGACACACAAACTACGGGGGCAGGTACGATCACTCGTGCGATCGCACGATAGATTGTACCGTGTGACACCGGCCTTACTCTCCGAACAACCTGCCTATAAATAAAGTGAATGGAGCCTGGA
Organism: Anomaloglossus baeobatrachus; assembly: GCF_048569485.1. Classification (NCBI taxonomy): domain Eukaryota; kingdom Metazoa; phylum Chordata; class Amphibia; order Anura; family Aromobatidae; genus Anomaloglossus; species Anomaloglossus baeobatrachus. Next base: position 537,615,218 of record NC_134355.1, read on the forward strand.
ACTACTGGCTATTAATAGGAGCTGTGATTGGTTGCTATAGGAACAAAGGACAGTCACAGTATAAGAAGCTTATGTGTGAGGTAATATGACGTCGGTGGGGAGACGGATAGAGAGAAAGACAGACTGAGAGACAGACAGACAGAGAGAGAGAGACAGACAGATAGAAAGAGACAGACAGACTCACAGGGAAAGAGACAGACACAGAGAGAGACAGACAGAAACAGACGGTAAAGGAGACAGACAGACAGACGAGGAAAGAGACTAAGACAGATGGGGAAAGAGACAGACAGAGACAGACGGCAAAAAGGGACAGACGGGAAAAGAGACAGACAGAGACAGACAGAGACATACGGGGAAAGAGACAGACTGAGACAGACGGGAAAAGAGACAGACAGGGAAAGATACAGACGGAGAAAGAGACAGACAGGAAAAGAGACAGACAGGGAAAGAGACAGATGGCGAAAGATACAGACAGGGAAAGAGACATATGGGGAAAGAGACAGACAGAGCTAGATGGGGAAATAGACAGACAGAGACAGACATACACAGACGGGGACAGAGAGACAGAGACAGATGGGGAAAGAGACAGTCAAAGACAGAAAGACAGGGAAAAAGACAGACGGGGAAAGGGACAATTGGGTAAAGAGACAGACAGAGACAGGCAGACAGGGACAGAGGCAGGCAGACAGTGACAGAGACAGGCAGACAGAGACAGGCAGACCGGGAAAGAGACAGACAGAGAGATAGACAAAGACAGATGGGGAAAGAGACAGACCTGGATAGAGACCGACAAAAAAAGAGACAGACAGAAACAGGACGAAAGGGAAAGAGACAAACAGCAAAAGACACAGACAGAGAGATGGACAAAGACAGACAGGAAAAAAGACAGGAAAAGAGACCGCGAGACAGACGGGGAAAGAGACAGACCGGGGAAAGAGACAGACCTGGAAAGAGACACATGGGAAAAGAAACAGAGAGATAGAGACAGACAGAGACAGACAGACGGGGAAAGAGACAGACGGGGAAGGAGACAGATGGGAAAAGAGACAGACAGGGAAAGAGACAGACCTGGAAAGAGACAGATGGGGCAAGAGACAGATGGGCAAAGACAGATATAGACAGACAGACACAGACACAGAGATAGAAAGACAGACAGACCCAGAGACACAGAGATAGAGACAGACTGATACAGAGACATACAGAGAGATAGAAACAGACAGAGACATAGACACAGACAGACAAGGAAAGAGACAGACAGAGAGACAGGCAGACTGAGACACACTGATAGAGACTGAGAGAGAGACAGTGACAGTTACTATCCCGGGCAACGCCCTGGTACTACAGCTAGTTTATAATATTAGTGATCTTATGAAATGTGTTGCTGTATGTTATGGAGAAATATATAGGTGATTTTTCTGATTTTTTTTTGTGTATTTTTACGAGGAATATTTTGCCTTAAATATTGTGCACTGGGTTTTCAATCCACAATATTTCTGGTCTTATTAATAACATCTCTACTCTTTCCCCTACATATTAAACGACTGCCAATAGTTTTACACTTCTGCAAAGAACTAGAGTCAGAATTGCAGTATCTACGCACTTGTACATATTCCCTATTCTGAATATTATGTACCTCAGATTTGAGCTGACAACTTTAAAAAAATTATTCAGATTGTGGGGAAACCTTATCACATGTAACATATTTTAACAAGTATGATAATCTTAATTTCACTAAACAGTTATTGATCATCAACTTGAAATCTCTTGAACAAAATTGGTATAAAAACATTATTATTATGGATAGTTCATTTACAAAAAAAGATACCTAATCCAGAATTTTAACCATTACAATCCTGTATTCCTCTAATAGATGATTTTCAGTTGATGAGAGGGGCTGTGTGGGGGTATATTGTGAAGGGGGCAGTGTTGAGGGACAAAATGGAGAGTAGCAGTGTGGGGGGGATAGCTTGGAGAGGAACTTTCTTAGGGTTTGCCCACCTGTTCAAAGAACAGATCGGGGAACATACCGAGCCCTTTGAATTCAATGGGAGGCCAAACTTATGTGTTGTAAAACCTCTTTAACCAATTTATTAACCCCAAAACAACCCTATAGGTCTGACGTAATCCACACGAAGTCCCACGACGATCCTGGCTCTGCTACATCTGAAGTTACAGCGCACGGCCAAAGAACATGATTACCTGCTATAACTGCAGACAGAAAATGAACCACAGCGATAAGTGGTGACATCATTCAGGTGAGCTGTGGCCATAGCTGGTGGTAACCATGCCCATCCAACTGTGACCGCAGGTAGCCTGACCTCTGGGGACCTTAATGAACTCAGTGACATTATCTCAGGTGAGGTTACTGAGTTTAATGAAGTCAGCTTTCTGCGGGTCTATTGCAATGTAAAAATAAATAAATAAAAGTTTGGCATAGGGGCCTGCAAATAATGATACCCAGCAGAGAAAGCATATGGCTTCATACTGCATACCCCAGCCGTGCGCTTATCTAGGCTGTGTATCAAAATAAAAGGAACCACATGTGGCTTTTTTAAATTATTTAAATAAATAATTTAAAAAAACAGTGTTTTATCCCCCCAATTTTAATAGCCAGCCTTGATAATGCCTGACAGCTGAGGACTGGTATTCTCAGGATGGTGAGACCAATGCTTATTGGGCTCACTCGCCGTAAAAAGAGTAGCCTGCAGGCGCCCAAGATTGCCGCATCCATTAGATGTGAGAAGCCTAGGCACTTTACCTGGTTTTGCCTGATTGCCGTGGTGAGGTGACAATCAGGGTAATAAGGGGTTAGATTAGTAATGGGAGGCGTCTATGTGACCCTCAATACTAGTCTGTAAGTGAAAGTAAAACACAAACACCAAATAAATCCTTTATTTGAAATAAAAGACAAAAAAATCACCCTTTTTCCCCAACTTATTGACCCCAAAACATCCCTGAACGTCCGACGAATCCACACAAAGTCCCACGGCAATCCCGGCTCTGCTACATCTGAAGTTACAGCGTGTGGCCAAAGAACATGCTGTAACTGCAGGCAGAGATTAAACTACTCCGATCAGCATACCAACAAGGTGGATCTCAACTTTCCATATGATGGAGAGACTGTGCAAGCAGCAGTAGGCAATAATGGAGTTTCAGCTGCAGTACACACGGTAGAATCACTTTCTGGATCAACACCACTTCACGACCAATGAGTTGGCCTCCATGCAGGACCTGTGTGCCATGTTGCACTGCTCTGAATACTCTACCATTATGGATAGCGCTAAAGACGCCATAATTAACATCACTATACCAATTTTATGTTTGATGGAAAAAACGATAAAGGCCATAACAGACTTGGTGGTGGCTCAGGAGGAAGAGGTGCAGTAGGAAATATTGACTCATTTATCTTGACTGTCTTCCACACAGGGCTCCAAAATAGGCTTTTTGGGCTGAAAGTGGCTATGTCCCCAACTTTTCAGCCAGGGGACAGTTTTGGTGGAAGAGGATCTGTCTGCCCAGCATGGTGGTCGAAAAATTAGGTCAGGGACATCACTGCAGCATGGCTGAGAGTTACAGATTGGATGCGATTGAAAAATGTGCTCATGTAAGGCCAAGCTGTGTAACACTGTACTTATGGCATTCCTATCAGACATTGGGGGCTTGGTGTAACAACAAGGCGGCTTAAGAGGAGGAAGTGAACAACACTGCAGTTAGACAGACTACACCTTGGCAGGGAGAGTCATTATGGCTGCAATGTGTTAACAATTCATGTGCAGCCCTCCACACCATCCAGGAACACCATCTACAAAGGTGTGTATTTCCAGGAGTCAGTGTTTAGCAAACATAGTGGAAGAGAACGTGTCAACACATATCGCAGTGCTAGCTGATGGTTCTGATTTAATTTCTGTGTGGAAAAATTGAAGACATGACCTGAGCTTGCATAATATGCCTTGGAGGTGCTGGTCTCACCTGCCACAAGCGTAAGCTGAACGTGTGTTCAGAACAACAGGGAGGGTCATAACAGACAGACGCATCCACCTGTTCTCAGCTAACGTGGACTTTAATTAAAATGAATAAGTTATGGATTACACCAGACTTGTAAATACCTTTGGCTGAGTAGATAACTAAACCACCTGCAAGCAGACATTGGTATATTCTATTTGCAATGTGCAGTTTTTTGAGACTCCAAAAAGACAGTAAACCCTAAAAATAATATCACATTGAAAACCCAATAAATAAATGGTTTGCTGCCTCCTCCTCCTTTTCCTCTGTCATCTCTTCCAACGACACTGTCCCATCCACCTGAATCTACTTCACTTCAACGTTCTCCTTCCCCTTCGGGTTCCTCTTTTTGTTTTTTTTGGGTTACGAAATCATGGAAGTTATGCAAGTTATGTTCATAAACAAAGGAAAAAAAATGCTCCCCCCCAACAAAAAAAAATAAAAAAATTGTAACTACCTAAACAAAAAAACTGAATAAAAAAAGTCCTTCCCCACCCAAAGAAAGACACCATAAAAATAAATTAACCCCTTTACTCCCGAGCCTGAGAACCTTCATGACAATGCCATTTTTTTTATTTCTAACCAGTGTAATTTTGTTAGATTATGACTCTAGGACACTTCAGTGGATCCTGGTAATTCTGACATTATTTTTTGTGACATATTGTACTTAATGAATGTTGTAAATTTAGACCAAAATATTTTTGCGTTTATTTGTGAAAATATTGGAAATTTGGTGAAAGTTTCACAATTTTCAAATCGTGAATTTTTATGCCTTTAAACCAGAGAATTATGTCACACTTTGTGTCACACAAAATAGTTACTAAAATATATTTCCCACATGTCTACTTTACTTCAGCACATTTTTTGAGGCATAATTTATTTTGGTTAAGAAGTTAGAAGAGTTCAAAGTTTCAGTAATTTCTCATTTTTCCAACAAATTTTACAAAGCCATCTTTTTAGGGACCACATCACATTTGAAGTGATTTTTAGAAGCCTAGGTGACAGAAAACACCCAAAATTGACACCATTCTAAAGACTGCACCCCTCACACTGCTCAAAACCACATTCAAGAAGTTTATGAACCCTTTAAGTGCTTCACAAGAATTAAAGCAATGTAGAAGGGAAAAAATACAATTGCACTTTTTCCCACAAAAATGTTACTTTTGCCAGAAAATTTAGCATTTTTACAAGGGAAACAGAAAAAATTGACCATACAGCTTGTTCAGCAATTTCTCCTGAGTATGCAGATACATCCCATAGGGTGTAAATCTACTGTTTGGGCGCATGGGAGGGCTCGGAAGGGAAGGAGCACCATTTGAATTTTTGAATGCAAAATTATTGTAGCTGGAATCTTTAGCAAAGGCCATGATGCGTTTGGAGAGCCCCTGATGTGCCTAGCTGCTCCACAAGTGATCCCATTTTGCAAACTACACCCCTCAAGGAATTTATCTAGATGTTTGGTGACCATCTTGAACACATAGGTGCTTCACAGAATTTTGCAATGTTGAGTCATGAAAATAAAAGGAATACATTTTTACCACAAAATTGTTATTTCAGCAAGATAGCTTATTTTTCACAAGAGCAACAGGAGAAAATGCACCATATAATTTGTTGAGCAATTTCTCCTGAATACGCAGATACCTCACATCGGATGGAAATAAGCTGTTTGGGTGCACAGCAGGGCTCAGAAGGGAAAAAGCACCATTTCCCTTTTTGAATGGTGAAAAAGTTGCAATCGTTATTGGACGCCATGTCGGGTTTGAAGAGCCCTTTATGTGCCCAAACAGTCACATGCCCCCACAAGTGACCCATATTTGGAAACTAGACTTTGTCAAGAAATGTATCTAGGTGTTTGGTGGGCACCTTAAATTTCCAGGTGTGTCACAGAATTTTATAACTTTCAGCTGGGAAAATAAAAAAATACATTTTTACAACAAAATTGTTACTTCAATCAGCAATTTCTCCTGAGCATGCTGATACCTCATATGAGGTGGAAACTGTTTGGGTGCATAGCAGGGCTCCAAAGGGAAGGAGTGTTGTTTCCCTTTTTGTGAAAGAGGTGTGTGCTATTATACTGCATGGATGGTTGTGGGGGTGAGTATAGTTTACATACTTGTGGCTACATACTTGTGGCCCTAAACAGTATACTTAGTTGTGGCCACTAAACAGCGTACATAGCTATGCCCCCTAATCAGTGTACAAAGCTATGGTCACTAGTCAGTGTTCATAGCTGTGGTGTTCCACTATGGACATTGTTTACATCTGGCTCTCACCGAAAGACATTACAGCTCATCACTGGGTGTTTCCGCACCACTGATCTCATATTGACAAAATATGGTCTGTAATTATATATTATATAGAGTCATACCTAAAAGTGTTGGCAGCCTTGAAATTGTTCCAGAAAATGAAGTATTTCTCCCAGAAAGTTATTGCAATTACATGTTTTGTTATAGACATTTTTTTTACTTTGCATAAAAAGGCAAATTGGACATAATTTCACACAAAGCTCAAAAAATGGGCTGAAAAAATTTGTCGGCACTCATAACTTAATACTTAGTTGCATACCTTTTGGAATAAATAACTGCAATCGCTTGCTATAAACATCAAGAAGCTTCTTACACTTCTCAAATGGAATTTCGGACCACTCATTTTTTGCTAACCGCTCCAGGTCTCTCAAGTTTATAAGGTGCCTTCTCGTAACAGCAATTTTAAGATTTCTCCACAAGTGTTCAATGGGATTTATATCCGGACTCATTGCCATCAACTTCAGAACTCTCTTGCTCTGTTTACATCCATTTTTGGGTGCTTCTTGGATTGTGTTTGGGGTCATTGTCCTGCTGGAAGGCAAATGATCTAGAATGAAAACCCAGCTTTCTGAAACTAAGCAATACATTGTGACCCAAAATCCTTTGGTAATCTTCAGATTTCATGATGGCTTGCCCATAGACAAACACCTAGTGCCAGAGGCAGCAAAACTACCACAAAATATATTTGAATCTCCACTGTATTTGACTGTAGTGATGTCTTTTTCTTTGTCGTCCTCATTCTGTTTTCGGTAAATGGTGAGAATGTTGTGCATTACCAAAAATCTCTATCTTGTTCTCATGTATTTACAAAATGCTTTCTCAGAAGGATTTTGGCTTACTCACGTACATTTTGGCAAACTGTAGTCTACATTTTTTATGTCTCATTGTCAGCAATGGGGTTCCCTTGAGTCCCCTGCCATAGCGCTTCATTTAACTCAAAAGTCGACAAATAGTTTGCACTGACACTGATGCCCCCTTAATTGCAAGGACAGCTTGTACTTCCTTTGAACTTGATTGAGGCTGCTTATCCACCATCCAGACTATTCTACATTGCAAACTTTCATCAATTTTTCTCTGCCAACCACGACCAGGGAAATTAGCTAAAGTGCCATGGGTTATAATCTTCTTGATTATGATATGCACTGTGAACAAAGGAACATCAAGATCTCTGGAGATGGACTTGTAACCTTGGGATTGTTGATTTTTTAGCAATTTTTGTTCCCAAGTCCTTACACAGTTCTCTTCTCCTCTGTCTGGTCTTCTTTCTTAGTGTAGCCCACACAGATACACAATGCAAAGACTGAGTCATCTTATACCATTTTATCTGGCTTGAGATGTGATTTTCATATTGCCCATATCTGTTACAAATAAGTGTTAATGAGCATCACAATCTTGAAACAAAGTTGTTTACCCACTATTTTGGATAGGTTCCAGCAATTTTGTCCAGCTTTTTTTTGGTGTTTTGTGTGAAATGATGTCCAATATGCTGTTTGTTATTTTTTTTTGTGTATTTTTCCATTACACAAAAAGGAAATAAACATGTCTATATAATAAAACATATATAATTGCAATTATTTTTTGGGAGAAATACTTCATTTTCTGGAACAACTTCAAGGATGCCAATACTTTTGACCATGACTGTATGCACTCAATGCAACCAACAGGAAAATGATTGTTTAAGGACAAATTGTCTGATACTTTACATTTTAAAATAAAATTCTTTCGTCTGTCTTTTCTTCAAGAAATGTACTTTTGGGCTTCAAAGAGTTTTTTAAATGCTCTGTAGCAAAGACTTAAAAAGACTATATAAATAAATCATCCATAAAATTAATACAGTGATACAAGAATATTTTAGAAACAATTGTGAGCAAGATTCAGACTGCAAGACTAATTTGCTAATTTGCTGGGAGACTCTGATGTAAAGTGTGTTTTATTTTCGCCATTCTCATGCTTTCAAGTTGCACAGAGTCCCATATGGCCAAGATACAGCTGCATACCTGTTAACAACCCATTATCAATGGCTCTTTGTCAATGTAACAGCATTTAGGACTAGGTCAGACATTGAATTTATTGGCGCTTCTTCAAGGGGGGCTCAGTTAAACTACAGTTGTTTCAATATGCAAACTGTTCTTACTACTTCAACCCTGAAATGAGACAAATTCCTATGAGGAAATCCAAAAAGTTACAGTATATGGGTCAGATATTTTATTGACACCATGAATACTTGCTTTGAAGATGAAATGCCTAGAATGTTGAATGAAGAATCAGATTTTACACCTTTTTTTGTTTCTGGAGCTGAATACTTTTAGTGAAAGAATTTACACGCAAACAGAGATTTATAACAAACATATGAAAATTATATATGCATACATATTGAATATTAAACATATTACTATATATACACACACACATTATAAGGGGGCTGTAAAAAGGGGAGAACCAGGCAACTCAACTGTGAATGTCTGTCACAATAGTGCTCTTTGTAGTTTATGGAAGTTATCAGAACCAATTAAAGCAAAACATAAACTTTACTTATTGACCAGGGTATATCTTACAATGCCCTACTTATTCAGTACATATTGTATATTCCACCCTCTGATGACCTCCATAAATGCCAAGGGATATTAAGAAGCACCAGTGTGGCAACAGTGTGGCATGTGGCAACTATAGTATGTATAAATAAATATATATAATATATATATATATATATATATATATATATATATATGTGTGCACGGTATAGTATATACAGTATAGTGTGTATATATATATATATATATATATATAAAAATACATGTATATATATATATATATATATATATATATATAAAAACAGTGTGACTAATCAATCATAACTGTGCCCAAGTATCTGCAAAACAGTAGGCGTCAAATGTAAACCATACATACAAAAAGCAATACTCTGTGCAATGTACTGGCATTATTATTAGTGAAATGAATACTATATTCTAGACTGGCCAAAGCTGGCCATACACATAAAATAACTGTCAACCACCTAAAGCTATCTCATACTACCACCTGATGCACATGAGCGTATGGCTTGGTCAGGTGTTCATGTGTTATTGATACATGTACTATTTTTTGGTATTGGCTTATCTCCCTTGAAAATAAAAGGTTCGCCATTGAGATTCCAATGGTCCGAGCTCCCCTATAATCTATTGGAGGAAGTCAGTAAACCCCTACACACATCAAATGGATGGCCAGTCCTGCCAAAAACAGTTGGTTTGGTGGTCATTTATTTAATATACAGTACAGACCAAAAGTTTGGACACACCTTCTCATCTCTAGAACAACTATTAAGAGGAGACTTTGTGCAGAAGGCCTTCATGATAAAATAGCTGCTAGGAAACCACTGCTAAGGACAGGCAACAAGCAGAAGAGACTTGTTTGGGCTAAAGAACACAAGGAATGGACATTAGACCAGTGGAAATCTGTGCTTTGGTCTGATGAGTCCAAAATTGAGATCTTTGGATCCAACCACCGTGTCTTTGTAGAAAAGGTGAACGGATGGACTCTACATGCCTGGTTCCCACCGTGAAGTATGGAGGAAGAGGTGTGATGTGTGGGGAGGCTTTGCTGGTTACACTGTTGGGGATTTATTCAAAATGTAAGGCATACAGAACCAGCATGCCTACCACAGCATCTTGCAGCAGTGTGCTATTCCATCCAGTTTTCGTTTATTTGGACCATAATTTATTTTTCAACAAGACAATGACCCCAAACACACCTCCAGGCTGTATAAGGGCTATTTGACTAAGAAGGAGAGTGATGGGGTGCTACGCCAGATGACCAGGTTTCCACAGTCACTAGACCTGAACCCAATCGAGATGGTTTGGGGTAAGCTGGACCTCAGAGAGAAGGCAAAAGGGCCAACAAGTGCTAAGCATCTCTGGGAACTCCTTCAAGACTGTTGAAAAACCATTTCCGGTGACTACCTCTTAAAGCTCATCAAGAGAATGCCAAGAGTGTGCAAAGTAGTAATGAAAGCAAAAAGTGGCTACTTTGAAGAACCTAGAATATAAGACATATTTTCAGTTGTTTCACACTTTAAGTAGTTCATTCCACATGTTTTAATTCATGGTTTTGATGCCTTCAATATGAATCTACAATTTTTAGAGTCATGAAAATAAAGAAAACTCTTTGAATGAGGAGGTGTGTCCAAACTTTTGGTCTGTACTGTATATTAAGATTTTAGAGACTAAAGCCCTAATTGATCATTGCCTTTGAGCCTGTTTTTTTGTCTAGTTTTGTGTGTTGCCTGTTTTGCACTTTTTTCATTCATTTCATTATTTTAATTGTACCTTTTTAAAGTCTACATTATATGTGCTCACTTGTTTCTTTGTTTTCCACTTTGCAGATGTAATTTAGTGATTCCAGATATTTTCATCTGATCCATCCTTTGCGACTTATTAAAAAGTCACACAATTTGCCTCCTGGTGTGGTTTTTTTCATGGTTCTCAAAAGTGTCTTTAGCAATATTTTGGAGAAGATGAGACTTTTTACTGAAAAAGTCACAAAACAAATTGTTTAATACACAAAAGAAGCCCTTTTTGGAGTTTACGAGAAAGTCATGAATCCTGTTTACCATTTCTATGAATTTGCTGCAATAAATGTCAGCGAATACCTCATGACAACAAAAGAAAAGTGACTAAATATCCCCGCAAATGAAAAATTGTGGATTAAGTGTTTGATAAAATGCCAACCTGCATTGTACGAGTTGTATGGTGTACCCACTTTTATTGTTTAGAGTAGGGCAAGTCATTACTAGAGATGAGCGAACCGGTCCCGGTTCGGCTCGAGGCCGGTTCGCCGAACGGAGGTCCCGTTCGAGTTCGGCTCGTCGAACGTTCGACGAACCGAACTCGAACTGCATAGGAAACAATGGCAGGCAATCACAAACACAGAAAAACACCTAGAAAACACCCTCAAAGGTGTCCAAAAGGTGACAAACAACTCACAACACATGGGAAAGTGACAAGGACATATACTTATGCAAAAACAAAAGAGCTGGACAAAGAAAAAGAGGAGGAGACACAGATATAGGCATGGCACGCCTTTCTAAAGTCATGTAAAACACCGCAAGGTGACTCCAAGCGGAGCCTCCCTTTTTTCCAAAAATTGTGCCCCACACACACCCAGCCCTTCAGTGGCAGCAGTTGTGCCCCAGTTGTACACTTCACAGCTAGATTTACATCAAGCACATTCAAAAATACGCCATTCTTATCCGTCCCCAGGATGACACCGGGGTAGGTAAATAAAGTCTTTGCTGACCCATGACTTGTTCATCTTGGCTTCTTTTAAAAACAATGTAAGCAAGGGCTACTCCAAGCGGAGTCTCCCTTTTTTCCAAAAATTGGGCCCCACACACACCCACCCCTTCAGTGGCAGCAGTTGTGCCCCAGTTGTACACTTCACAGCTAGATTTGCATCAAGCACATTCAAAAATACGCCATAATTAACCGTCCCCAGGATGACACCGGGGTAGGTAGCAAAGTCTTTCCTGATCCCAGCTCTGTTCATCTTGGCTTCTTTTAAAAACACAGCAAGCAAGGGTTACTCCAAGCGGAGTCTCCCTTTTTTCCAACAATTGTGCCCCACACACACCCACCCCTTCAGTGGCAGCAGTTGTGCCCCAGTTGTACACTTCACAGCTAGATTTGCATCAAGCACATTCAAAAATACGCCATAATTAACCGTCCCCAGGATGACACCAGGGTAGGTAGCAAAGTCTTTCCGGATCCCAGCTCTGTTCATCTTGGCTTCTTTTAAAAACAATGTAAGCAAGGGTTACTCCAAGCGGAGTCTCCCTTTTTTCCAAAAATTGGGCCCCACACACACCCACCCCTTAAGTGGCAGCAGTTGTGCCCCAGTTGTACACTTCACAGCTAGATTTGCATCAAGCACATTCAAAAATACGCCATAATTAACCGTCCCCAGCATGACACAGGGGTAGGTAGATAAAGTCTTTGCTGACCCATGACTTGTTCATCTTGGCTTCTTTTAAAAACAATGTAAGCAAGAGTTACTCCAAGCGGAGTCTCCCTTTTTTCCAAAAATTGGGCCCCACACACACCCACCCCTTAAGTGGCAGCAGTTGTGCCCCAGTTGTACACTTCACAGCTAGATTTGCATCAAGCACATTCAAAAATACGCCATAATTAACCGTCCCCAGGATGACACCAGGGTAGGTAGCAAAGTCTTTCCTGATCCCAGCTCTGTTCATCTTGGCTTCTTTTAAAAACACAGCAAGCAAGGGTTACTCCAAGCGGAGTCTCCCTTTTTTCCAAAAATTGTGCCCCACACACACCCACCCCTTCAGTGGCAGCAGTTGTGCCCCAGTTGTACACTTCACAGCTAGATTTGCATCAAGCACATTCAAAAATACGCCATAATTAACCGTCCCCAGGATGACACCAGGGTAGGTAGCAAAGTCTTTCCTGATCCCAGCTCTGTTCATCTTGGCTTCTTTTAAAAACACAGCAAGCAAGGGTTACTCCAAGCGGAGTCTCCCTTTTTTCCAAAAATTGGGCCCCACACACACCCACCCCTTCAGTGGCAGCAGTTGTGCCCCAGTTGTACACTTCACAGCTAGATTTGCATCAAGCACATTCAAAAATACGCCATTCTTATCCGTCCCCAGGATGACACCGGGGTAGGTAGCAAAGTCTTTCTTGATCCCAGCTCTGTTCATCTTGGCTTCTTTTAAAAACACAGCAAGCAAGGGTTACTCCAAGCGGAGTCTCCCTTTTTTCTAAAAATTGGGCCCCACACACACCCACCCCTTAAGTGGCAGCAGTTGTGCCCCAGTTGTACACTTCACAGCTAGATTTGTATCAAGCACATTCCAAATCCACAAGCATTTACTCTCCCCAGGATGACACAGGGGTTGTAAATTCCTTCTGGATCCATGACTTGTTCATTTTGATGAACGTCAGTCTGTCCACATTGTCACTGGACAGACGCGTGCGCTTATCTGTCAGCACACACCCAGCAGCACTGAAGACACGTTCAGAGACAACGCTGGCAGCTGGACAAGACAAAATCTCCAAGGCGTAAGTTGCGAGCTCTGGCCATTTTTCTAGGTTTGAAGCCCAAAAGGAGCAAGGCTCCAGTTGCACAGTCATGGCATCGATGTTCATTTGGAGATACTCCTGTATCATCCTCTCCAGCCGTTGACTATGTGTCAGACTTGTTGTCTCTGGTGGCCTTGCAAAGGAGGGTCTAAAAAAATTATGAAAAGATTCCATAAAATTGCTGTTACCAGCACCAGATACGGTCCTACTGGTACGTGTAGACTGTTGAAGATGACGAGACCGTCCCATGTTTGTCAACTTACAACTGGGAGATTCACTCACTGAACCTGCACGGTTGTTTGGTGGAAAAGCGGATCTAAGATCGAGTAACAGCTTCTGCTGATACTCCTGCATACGTGCGTCCCTTTCTATGGCTGGAATTATGTCACAAAATTTGGACTTGTACCGGGGATCTAATAGTGTGGCAAGCCAGTAGTCATCATCACTTCTAATTTTGACAATACGAGGGTCATGTTGGAGGTAGTGCAACAAGAAGGCACTCATGTGTCTTGCGCAGCCATGCGGACCAAGTCCACGCTGTGTTTGTGGCATAGAGGTGCTAACCGTTCTTTCTTCCTCTGACATCTCCCCCCAACCTCTTTCAACTGAAATTTGACCAAGGTCTCCCTCATCTGCTGAGTCTTCCATGTCCATGGACAGTTCGTCCTCTATTTCTTCATGTCCTCCTGCACCTTCCTCAACATCTCGCCTGCTACCATGCGCCCTTGTTGATCCCTGTCCCCCATGCTCCCATGCCTGGCGCCTTGGTGATGATGAACGTCTGGACCTTGGTGATGTTGTTGTGTCTTGCGCATATGAATCCTCCTGTAGTTCATCCACTTCCTGTTGTCCCACCCCCTGACTCCGAATAGTGTTTAGCGTGTGTTCCAGCATGTAAATGACTGGAATCGTCATGCTGATAATGGCATTGTCAGCGCTAAACATATTCGTCGCCATGTCGAAACTGTGCAGAGGGGTGCATAGGTCCTTGATCTGAGACCACTCCATCAGGGTGATCTGCCCCACCTCTGCATCTCGTTGGCCCAGGCTATACGTTATGACGTATTGCACCAGGGCACGGCGGTGCTGCCACAGTCGCTGTAACATGTGGAGAGTTGAATTCCAGCGTGTCGCCACATCGCATTTCAGGCGATGAACCGGCAGGCCGAAAGACTTCTGGAGTGATGCTAGTCGCTCAGCTGCGGCGCTTGAATGGCGGAAGTGAGCAGACAGTTTTCGTGCCCTGTTCAGAAGGCCATCTAGGCCGGGATACTGTGTTAAAAATTGCTGCACGACAAGGTTCAACACGTGAGCCATACAAGGTACGTGTGTCACCTTGCCCAGGCGAAGGTCCGCACCCAGGTTTGCAGCATTGTCGCACACGGCCTTACCAGGCTGCAGGTTGAGTGGAGACAACCATTTATTAAACTCGGACCGCAGAGCTGACCACAACTCCTCAGCTGTGTGACTCTTATTCCCAAGACATGTCAAGCTAAAGACCGCCTGATGCCGTTGTGCTCTGCTGCCAGCATAGTAATGAGGGGTGCGTGATTCCTTCTGCGCAGTGAGAACGCTGGTGGCCTGACCAGGCAGGCTTGGGGCGGAGGTGGAGGACCCAGATGAGGTGGAGGATGCAGAAGCAGTGGCGGAACTTGGACAGACAGAGGATTGACACACAAGTCGTGGGGACGGCAAGACTTGTGCAGCAGACCCTTCACCATCTATCACCATAGTTACCCAGTGCCCAGTCAGCGACATGTAACGTCCCTGTCCATGCTTACTGGTCCAAGTATCGGTGGTGAAATGCACCCGTTCACACACAGAGTTTCTCAAGGAAGCGGTGATGTTGTGTGCCACATGCTGGTGTAGCGCGGGCACACCTTTCTTAGAGAAGTAGTGGCGACTAGGCATCTGGTACTGGGGCACAGCGACAGACATAAGGTCTCTAAAATCCTGTGTGTCCACTAGGCGGAAAGGCAGCATTTCTGTAGCCAACAGCTTACAGAGGGATAGAGTCAACCTCTTAGCTTTGTCATGGGTCGCAGGAAATGGCCTTTTATTTGTCCACATCTGAGGGACAGAGATCTTGCTGCTGTGTGTAGACGTTGTTGAGTAGGGTGTCCCTGGAAAAATGCAGGTTTGTGAGGAAAGTGCAGGCGGAGACATGATGTTGCCTTCATCCAACGTTGGTGCTATCGATGTCTGAGACAGCTGTACACACTCACTTGTTTCCCCTTCCAAACCAACTGACGACCTACCAAGCAAACTGCCTGTTGCGGTTACAGTGGTGGAAGTTGTGGGTGGAAAAACAGGTGTGACAGCTGTCCCCACAGTCCTAGAAGATGACGAGCGCGCGGATGCACTGGAAGGGGCAGGCGGTGGATGGTTCGCTCCGCTAGGCCGCATTGCAGCACGGTGAGCTTCCCACCGGGCCATATGATATTTATTCATGTGACGATTCATGGAAGAAGTTGTCAAACTGCTGAGGTTTTGACCTCTACTAAGAGAACCATGACAAATTTTACAGATCACATAATTTGGGCGATCTTTTTCTATGTCAAAAAAGGACCAGGCTAGGCAAGGCTTAGAGGCCATGCGACCTGATGATCCACCCCGAATAATGCTCAGAGGCAGAGTGGTGGCTGAGGATGCAGTTGTAGACGTGCTACCAGTACTCCGACTCTGTCCAGGAAGGCGCAAGGTAACTTCGTCATCAGCTGCATCCTCCTCCACCACCTCTGTTAACCTCTTTGAGTGCCTGACTGTGGGTTGACAGTAGGTGGGATCTAGAACTTCATCATCAATTGTTGTGTTTGCACTCCCCTCCCCCTCTGACCGAGCCTTTTCTTGCCCTGACCGAATATTTAAGTTGTCATCTCAATCGGGTATCTGAGTCTCATCTTCATCAGTATGTTCCTCATTGTCTATAACCACAGGTGTTACAGTTTGTGACAAAGGGTCAACATTATGCTCCGAAACTTGGTCCTCACGGCCTGAATCAGAGTCACAAAGGTTCTGGGCATCACTGCAGACCATTTCCTGTTCTGTACTCACTGTAGCTTGGGAGCAGACCTCTGATTCCCAGGCTATAGTGGGACTGAACAGCTCTGCAGACTCAGCCATCTCAGTTCCACCATACTGTGCAGGGCTGATGGAGACTTCAGAGCTGGGAGAAATCAAGTTTGATTGGGATGACAACTCAGAGGACTGGTGTTTTTTGGATGCGGTACTTGAAGTGGCTGAGAGGGCACTTGTTGGACCACTTGAGATCCATTCAAGCATTTTCCTTTTTTGCCCATCATCTACCTTTCTTCCTGTTGTTCGTGTCCGTAAAAAAGGGAGCACATCGGATTGTCCACGGTAAGTAGTAGACATCTTACTTTTGCTGGTAGATGGTCTATCTTCAGCAGATGATAATGGAGCTTTGCCACCTTCCCCACGGACAAAACCTTTTTTGCCTTTTCCACCACGCCTCTTCCCCTTTCCACCAGCATCTGTCATTTTGCCACTCATGTTGATTGCGACAAGATTGTGGACTGAAAATGTGGTAGTAAAAATTGAGAGGTGGTGTAGATTGCAGTGGGGGTCTAGCTTTATTAACAGCAGAATAATAGAGAATAAATATCCCTGACAATGCAACTACGGCCCTTAAACTGGCAGCAAAAATTGCTAGTATAATGGCTTAGTTATAATGAGTTGGAGTGTGCAATGCAGGCAGACGCGCTCTGCAAATGTCTTTGCACTAGTGGGACTATAGCAAAGTCCAATAGCCACGTATAGGATGCCACTAGGTACACTGAGTGTTTGCTAGTATAATGGCTTAGTTATAATGAGTTGGCGTGTGCAATGCAGGCAGACGCGCTCTGCAAATGTCTTTGCACTAGTGGGACTATAGCAAAGTCCAATAGCCACGTATAGGATGCCACTAGGTACACTGAGTGTTTGCTAGTACAATGGCTTAGTTATAATGAGTTGGCGTGTGCAATGCAGGCAGACGCGCTCTGCAAATGTCTTTGCACTAGTGGGACTATAGCAAAGTCCAATAGCCACGTATAGGATGCCACTAGGTACACTGAGTGTTTGCTAGTATAATGGCTTAGTTATAATGAGTTGGAGTGTGCAATGCAGGCAGACGCGCTCTGCAAATGTCTTTGCACTAGTGGGACTATAGCAAAGTCCAATAGCCACGTATAGGATGCCACTAGGTACACTGAGTGTTTGCTAGTATAATGGCTTAGTTATAATGAGTTGGCGTGTGCAATGCAGGCAGACGCGCTCTGCAAATGTCTTTGCACTAGTGTGACTATAGCAAAGTCCAATAGCCACGTATAGGATGCCACTAGGTACACTGAGTGTTTGCTAGTATAATGGCTTAGTTATAATGAGTTGGCGTGTGCAATGCAGGCAGACGCGCTCTGCAAATGTCTTTGCACTAGTGGGACTATAGCAAAGTCCAATAGCCACGTATAGGATGCCACTAGGTACACTGAGTGTTTGCTAGTATAATGGCTTAGTTATAATGAGTTGGAGTGTGCAATGCAGGCAGACGCGCTCTGCAAATGTCTTTGCACTAGTGGGACTATAGCAAAGTCCAATAGCCACGTATAGCATGCCACTAGGTACACTGAGTGTTTGCTAGTATAATGGCTTAGTTATAATGAGTTGGCGTGTGCAATGCAGGCAGACGCGCTCTGCAAATGTCTTTGCACTAGTGGGACTATAGCAAAGTCCAATAGCCACGTATAGGATGCCACTAGGTACACTGAGTGTTTGCTAGTATAATGGCTTAGTTATAATGAGTTGGCGTGTGCAATGCAGGCAGACGCGCTCTGCAAATGTCTTTGCACTAGTGGGACTATAGCAAAGTCCAATAGCCACGTATAGGATGCCACTAGGTACACTGAGTGTTTGCTAGTAAAATGGCTTAGTTATAATGAGTTGGAGTGTGCAATGCAGGCAGACGCGCTCTGCAAATGTCTTTGCACTAGTGGGACTATAGCAAAGTCCAATAGCCACGTATAGCATGCCACTAGGTACACTGAGTGTTTGCTAGTATAATGGCTTAGTTATAATGAGTTGGCGTGTGCAATGCAGGCAGACGCGCTCTGCAAATGTCTTTGCACTAGTGGGACTATAGCAAAGTCCAATAGCCACGTATAGGATGCCACTAGGTACACTGAGTGTTTGCTAGTATAATGGCTTAGTTATAATGAGTTGGCGTGTGCAATGCAGGCAGACGCGCTCTGCAAATGTCTTTGCACTAGTGGGACTATAGCAAAGTCCAATAGCCACGTATAGGATGCCACTAGGTACACTGAGTGTTTGCTAGTAAAATGGCTTAGTTATAATGAGTTGGAGTGTGCAATGCAGGCAGACGCGCTCTGCAAATGTCTTTGCACTAGTGTGACTATAGCAAAGTCCAATAGCCACGTATAGGATGCCACTAGGTACACTGAGTGTTTGCTAGTATAATGGCTTAGTTATAATGAGTTGGAGTGTGCAATGCAGGCAGACGCGCTCTGCAAATGTCTTTGCACTAGTGGGACTATAGCAAAGTCCAATAGCCACGTTTAGGATGCACTAGGTACACTGAGTGTTTGCTAGTATAATGGCTTAGTTATAATGAGTTGGCTTGTGCAATGCAGGCAGACGCGCTCTGCAAATGTCTTTGCACTAGTGTGACTATAGCAAAGTCCAATAGCCACGTATAGGATGCCACTAGGTACACTGAGTGTTTGCTAGTATAATGGCTTAGTTATAATGAGTTGGCGTGTGCAATGCAGGCAGACGCGCTCTGCAAATGTCTTTGCACTAGTGGGACTATAGCAAAGTCCAATAGCCACGTATAGGATGCCACTAGGTACACTGAGTGTTTGCTAGTATAATGGCTTAGTTATAATGAGTTGGAGTGTGCAATGCAGGCAGACGCGCTCTGCAAATGTCTTTGCACTAGTGGGACTATAGCAAAGTCCAATAGCCACGTATAGGATGCCACTAGGTGCACTGAGTGTTTGCTAGTATAATGGCTTAGTTATAATGAGTTGGCGTGTGCAATGCAGGCAGACGCGCTCTGCAAATGTCTTTGCACTAGTGGGACTATAGCAAAGTCCAATAGCCACGTATAGGATGCCACTAGGTACACTGAGTGTTTGCTAGTATAATGGCTTAGTTATAATGAGTTGGAGTGTGCAATGCAGGCAGACGCGCTCTGCAAATGTCTTTGCACTAGTGTGACTATAGCAAAGTCCAATAGCCACGTATAGGATGCCACTAGGTACACTGAGTGTTTGCTAGTATAATGGCTTAGTTATAATGAGTTGGAGTGTGCAGAGGACAGGAGGGTACAGTGCCAGGATTGTGGGGTCTGGGTAGAGGAATGGAAGCCTGCCTTTCTATTCCCTCCTAATAGGGAAATGCAGGGAGGAAATCCCTGACCTTGGCTACACAGACGCTGTCGCTGTTTTCAGGACCTGTCACCTTAACTCTGACCCTGCCGGTTTGAGCCCTTAAAAGGACTGCTAGAAAGTGCTCTCCCTAAGCTGTCCAGCGCTGTGTATGGAGCGCATACAGCTGTATCAGCGATAGGACAAAGGACGGAGCTGCGACAGTGATGTCTGACACCAAAGACGCAGAAGAGATAATGTCGTCCTGGAGGAAAATGTCCGGTTTTATAATGCAGGGACATGTGACATGGACATCCTATCACACATGCCGTTGCTTCTCTGGCTAAAAGTCCACTTAGCTGTGTGTGTGTCTGGGATTGGCTGACATGCTGGCCCACCCCACTACACGCGCGCGCTTAGGGAAGGAAGACAAGGAAAAAAAAAAAAATGGCGATCGCCATTATAGAAACAGCAGTGATCTGAAGGCGCTGTTCACGCACACTATACACTGAAATGTCATAATAGTGCGATTCACAGAGTGACTTACACTATTACAGCAAAAAACTAAGTTAGGATTTAGCTGGTTTTTTGCTGCTAGAACCGTTCTCGAACGTTTCTAGAACTATCGAGCTTTTGCAAAAAGCTCGAGTTCTAGTTCGATCTAGAACAGGCCCCAAAATCACTCGAGCCTAGAACTGGAGAACCTCGAACCACGAACCGCGCTCAACTCTACTCATTACATTGCTTCTGGCCTGTGAATGCTGTGCCTCCTCTATTTGAAATCTCAACAGTGACGTGGATTTAGTGATCGGTGATCCTTAACTATAAAGATCCGGGATTGTACCGAACACATAGTGATTGTTTACTCGATCCCAATCCTGAGATTTCCTGTGAAGCTCGTGTTACAGATGGGTTCAGATCAGGTCCAGGGGATGTAAAAAAAAAGCACATTATTAGAAATCATTATAATCATACTTGCAGGTCCGGTGACGTGTTCTGGAGACTCTGTCTCCCGGCCGCTTTTGCTTCCGCGTCCGATCATTGCTGTGCTCCCCGGTAAGCACCACTGCCTAAAGGACCTTCCATGACGTCATAGCCATGTGACCAGTCTGGTGTGAATGTTGTACAGACATTGGTTTACAGACTGGTCGCATGACTATGACGTCATCAAAGGTCCTGTTAACTGAGCTATGATTGTCACTGTGGAGTGTCGCATCGCATCACGGCACACAATCTCCCGACAGGAGCCGTCATTTGCATGTATTTCCATGCAGCTGAGACGTTCCTGTTCTGGGAGTGTCAGGCTTTGCGCGGTGATGCGAGACAAAAGTGCAATCATACCCTCACTGTCAGCCTGTTTCTTGCTCTGTACAGAGATGACATTGCTCTTCCTGTAGATTACGTCAGACTAAGGATCTTTTTATAATAAAGATTGAGACTCCAAATGATTTTTTTGTTTTATTTCTAATAAAAAAAAATTCTCTGTTGTGTTTTTTTTTAATGTTTACTAGAAATTCATGGTGGCCATGTCTTATTTCGCATGACACCATGAATTTTGGGCTTAGTACCAACTGAGAATACAAAGCTGGTATTAACCCCTTTATTACTCAGCGTGCCCCCGCCGTCAGGGCCACTGCACGAGCCGGGTAAAGCGCCTGTAAATAGCAGCTCTGGCAAAAATTAAGAGATCACTAGTGATGAGCGAGTACTAAAAAGCTCGGGTGCTCGAGGCTCGGGCCGAGCATCCCAAGATACTCGTGTACTCGGCCCGAGCACCGAGCCCAATGTTATCCTATGGGAGACCCGAGTATTTTTATGAAATGACCCCCGGCAGCATGTAGAAACCCTAAAAATGTCACAAAAGTCTCAGAAGAGTGCTCAAATGACATGGCAACAGCATGGGGAAGACCCCTTGAAGCATTTATCACTCAAAAGTCACAGCTGTGAACAATTTTGTCCGCATTTTACGCCATTTTTACGGACTCACCAGAAAACCTTAAAAAATGACACCAAAATGAATTTTCATGGCGGAAATGTTAAGGGCACATACCCAATAGTGAGATAGAGCTGGTGTATGTTACTTTTGGAGATTACATGAAAGATTTTACGTGAAAACATTGTGTGGCACTCCGATGTCCCTGAGAAGAGACGTACATGAAGGCCTCTTGAGTCTAATGTGCCCATTTTGAGGAAGTGAGTCTTTGTAGTATTTTCCTTTGCCAGGGCAGTCCAAAATTGTGAGGTTCACCAATGCCCCTGCATACAGACGTGCATGAGGGCCTGTATACCTGAAGTGCCCATTGTAAGGAAGTGGGTCTATTGTAGTATAGCCCTTTGGCAGGACAGCCAAAAATTGTGAGGCTCCACATTGTCCCTGGATAGAGACGTGCATGATGGCCTGTAAACCAGAAGTGCCCATTGTAAGGAAGTGGGTCTATTGTAGTATAGCCCTTTGGCAGGACAGCCAAAAATTGTGAGGCTCCACATTGTCCCTGGATAGAGACGTGCATGAGGGCCTGTAAACCAGAAGTGCCCATTGTAAGGAAGTGGGTCTATTGTAGTATAGCCCTTAGGCAGGGCAGCCAAAAATTGGGAGGCTCCACATTGTCCCTGGATAGAGACGTGCATGATGGCCTGTAAACCAGAAGTGCCCATTGTAAGTAAGTGGGTCTATTGTAGTATAGCCCTTTGGCAGGACAGCCAAAAATTGTGAGGCTCCACATTGTCCCTGGATAGAGACGTGCATGAGGGCCTGTAAACCAGAAGTGCCCATTGTAAGGAAGTGGGTCTATTGTAGTATAGCCCTTAGGCAGGGCAGCCAAAAATTGGAAGACTCCACATTGTCCCTGGATAGAGACGTGCATGAGGGCCTGTAAACTTGAAGTGCCCATTGTAAGGAAGTGGGTCTATTGTAGCACAGCCCTTTGGCAGGACAGCCAAAAATTGGGAGGCTCCACATTGTCCCTGGATAGAGACGTGCATGAGGGCCTGTAAACCTGAAGTGCCCATTGTAAGGAAGTGGGTCTATTGTAGTATAGCCCTTTGGCAGGACAGCTAAAAATTGGGAGGCTCCACATTGTCCCTGGATAGAGACGTGCATGAGGGCCTGTAAATCTGAAGTGCCCATTGTAAGGAAGTGGGTCTATTGTAGTATAGCCCTTTGGCAGGACAGCCAAAAATTGGGAGGCTCCACATTGTCCCTGGATAGAGACGTGCATGAGGGCCTGTAAACCAGAAGTGCCCATTGTAAGGAAGTGGGTCTATTGTAGTATAGCCCTTTGGCAGGACAGCCAAAAATTGGGAGGCTCCACATTGTCCCTGGATAGAGACGTGCATGAGGGCCTGTAAACCTGAAGTGCCCATTGTAAGGAAGTGGGTCTATTGTAGTATAGCCCTTTGGCAGGACAGCCAAAAATTGGGAGGCTCCACATTGTCCCTGGATAGAGACATGCATGAGGGCCTGTAAACCAGAAGTGCCCATTGTAAGGAAGTGGGTCTATTGTAGTATAGCCCTTTGGCAGGACAGCCAAAAATTGGGAGGTTCCACATTGTCCCTGGATAGAGACGTGCATGAGGGCCTGTAAACCTGAAGTGCCCATTGTAAGGAAGTGGGTCTATTGTAGTATAGCCCTTTGGCAGGGCAGCCAAAAATTGGGAGGCTCCACATTGTCTCTGGATAGAGATGTGCATGAGGGCCTCAAAACATTGTTCCCATTGCAAAGGAGCGGGTCTCCTGTCGTTGTAATGCCCATTCTGAAAGAATGGGCGAAAAAATTTACCACTGGGGGTATACCTGAAACAACGGCCTAACTATTGTAACGGTCATCATGGTGGCGCATGAGGAGAAGGAGGAGCAGTCCAGCGATTATCCAAAGTCCAGAAGTGTGTACCCATGGGTGAGTGGAGGTACATGGCAAATTCCCGTTACAAACTTTAAATTCCGCTCTCATTTGCTGGTGGTGTGGTGAAGTCTGGCCCAATCCAACCCTTGTTCATCTTGATCAGAGTCAGCCTGTCAGCATTTTCAGTTGACAGGCGGGTGCGTTTATCTGTAATGATTCCACCTGCGGCACTAAAAACACGCTCTGACAAAACGCTAGCGGCAGGGAAGCCAGGACTTCCAAGGCGTAGAGAGCCAATTCATGCCACGTGTCCAGCTTGGATACCCAATAATTGTAAGGCACAGAGGAATGTCGGAGTACAGTTGTTCGATCTGCAAGGTACTCCTTGAGCATCTGGGCAAACTTAGGATTTCTTGTGGCACTACCCCGCACCTCAGGGGCTGTGGTACGTGAGGGGCTGAGAAAACTGTCCCACATCTTAAAGACTGTTCCCCTAGCTCTGGCGGATTGGACTTGTGCCCCTCTCGGCTGTAAGCCTTGGTTGTCCACTGATTCCTGACCTATGCCGCTAGCGTTTTGAGAGGGGAATGCTTTGCCTACTTCCGTGACTATGGCCTTCCGGAACTGCTGCATTTTGGCTGACCTCTCCGCCTCGGGAAAAAGAGACATAAAGTTCTCCTTGTAGCGTGGGTCTAACAGTGTTACCAACCAGTAATGATTGTCGGCCAAGATGTTCTTAACGCGAGGGTCACGAGACAGTCAGCTTACCATAAAGTCAGCCAGGTGCGCCAGACTCTTAACAGCCAGTACTTCAGTAGCCTGACCAACACGATGACTTAACATGCTGTCCTCCTCCTCCTCATCTACCCGGTCCTCTGGCCAGCCACGCTGAACCGAGGATATGACTGGTTTGCATGTCATATCCTCAATTTGGCCGGAGAGTTGCCCCATGTCTTTATCCTCCTCCTCGTTATAGTCCTCCACTGCACGCTGTGATGAGACGAGGCTCGGCTGTGTGTTATCACCCACACCCACTACTGTTTCTTGCTCCAACTCATCACGCTCCGCCTGCAATGCATCATGTTTTTTTTTGAGCAGAGACCGTTTTAGAAGACAGAGAAGCGATATGGTGACGCTAATAAAGGCGTTATCCCCACTCACCATCTTGGTGGAGTCCTCAAAGTTTTGGAGGATGGTACATAGGTCGGACATCCATCTCCACTCCTCAGGTGTTATGTGTGGAGTTTGACCCATTTCCCGACGGCTTAGGTGATGCAGGTACTCAACAACTGCCCTCTTCTGCTCACATATCCTGACCAACATGTGCAGAGTTGAATTCCAACGCGTGGGGACATCACACACCAGTCTGTGAGCCGGAAGATGCAAACGGCGCTGAAAGCCGGCAAGGCCGGCTGAAGCAGTAGGTGACTTTAGAAAATGTGCAGACAGGCGGCGAACTTTTACCAGCAGATCAGACAGCTCTGGGTATGACTTTAGAAACCGCTGAACCACGAGGTTGAGCACATGGACCACGCATGGAACATGTGTCAGCTGGCCTCGCTACAAAACCGCCACCAGGTTCCGGCAATTGTCACACACGACCTTTCCTGGCTTTAGGTTCAGAGGTGTGAGCCAGTGATCTGCCTGCTGTTTCAGAGCTGTCCACACCTCTTCTGCATTGTGGGGTTTGTCACCTATGCAGATTAGCTTCAGCACAGCCTGTTGCTGCTTCGCCGAGGCAGTGCTGCAGTGCTTCCAGCTTGCGACTGGTGTGGAGGGTAAAGTGGATGAGGATGCGCAGGAGGAGGATGAGGCTGAGGAACATGACATTCCGGAGCTGTAGAGTGTGGGTGAAACCCTGACTGAGGTAGGGCCTGCAAACCTTGGTGTGGGAAGGACGTGTTCCGTCCCTCGCTCAGACTGGGTCCCAGCTTCCACAATATTAACCCAGTGTGCCGTCAACGAGATGTAGCGGCCTTGCCCACAAGCACTTGTCCACGTGTCTGTGGTTAGGTGGACTTTGGCTGAAACAGCGTTGTTCAGGGCACGTGTGATGTTTTGTGACACGTGGTTATGCAATGCGGGGACGGCACACCGGGAGAAATAGTGGCGGCTGGGGACCGAGTAACGTGGGACAGCTGCCGCCATCAGGTCGCGGAATGCTTCTGTCTCCACCAGCCTAAAAGGCAACATTTCCAGCGCAAGCAGTCGCGAAATGTTAGCATTTAGAACTGTGGCATGTGGGGCATTGGCAGTGTATTTGCGCCTGCGTTCAAAGGTTTGCTGAATGGATAACTGAACGCTGCGCTGGGACAAGGACGTGCTTGATGATGGTGTTATTTCTGTGTAGGCAACTGCAGGTGCAGGGCCGGAGGAGGCTTGTTCGCAGGCAGCATGGACAGGGGATTGGCTCGCATGCACAACAAGCGATGACGTAGCAGCGACATCAGCAAGCACTGCTCCTCGACTCTGTTGTACCTCCCACAAAGTCGGGTGCTTGGCTGACATGTGCCTGATCATGCTGGTGGTGGTCAGGCTGCTAGTTTTGGTACCCCTGCTGATGCTGGCACGGCAGGTGTTGCAAATGGCCTTTTTAGTATCATCTGGAGCCAACTTAAAAAACTGCCAGACTCGGGAAGACCTAACATTTGTACAGGCACCTTGTGTCGTGTTGTTGTTCCGGGGAACGGTTGCCTGACTTCTGCCTGGGGCCACCACCCTGCTTCTTACTGCCTATTGGGATGCTACGCCTCCCTCCCACTTTGCACTGCTGTCCTCGCTCTGCATATCCTCCTGCCAGGTTGGGTCAGTTACTGGATCATCCACCACGTCGTCTTCCTCTTCCGCACCCTGCTCCTCTTCCTGACTTCCTGACAATTGTATCTCATCATCGTCCACCCCTTGTTGAGACACATTGCCAACTTCGTGAGAACGTGGCTGCTCAAATATTTGGGCATCTGTACATACGATCTCCTCATGACCCACTTCAACAGGAGCTGACGAGAGGCCAGAATGTGCGAATGGAAACGTGAACAGCTCTTCCGAGTGTCCAAGTGTGGGATCAGTAATGTCCGTGGACGTGTACTCAGCCTTGTGGTAGGAAGGAGGATCAGGTTCTGAAATGTGCGGTGCAGTATCACGGCTAGTGACACTTGACCGTGTGGAAGACAGAGTGTTTGTGGTGGTGCCAATCTGACTGGAAGCATTATCCGCTATCCAACTAACAACCTGTTGACACTGGTCTTGGTTCAAGAGCGGTGTACTGCTGCGGTCCCCAAGAATTTGGGACAGGACGTGCGAGCGAGTAGATGTGGCCCTTTGTTGTGGCGAAATTAGAGCTTGCCCACGACCTCGGCCTCTGCCTGCACCACCATCACGTCCACTTCCTTGTTCCTTGCCAATGCCCTTTTGCAATGCTGTGCTGACGTGTATTCACTAGACTTGTGCGTTATATCCAAGTTTGTGCAAAACGCACACAAGTGCACCTGTACGCTGCCACCGACAGGCACACACGTGTGGTTTTTAAATGCAAGCACGGACGCACTAAGAACCTAACAGGTTTTTAGGAGCGACAATTACTGAGAAGTTTGACACTATCAGACACTGCTGACTGACGTGTATTATTCACTAGACTTGTGCGTTATATACTAGTTTGTGCAAAACGCACACAAGTGCACCTGTACGCTGCCACCGACAGGCACACACGTGCGGTTTTTAAATGCACGCACGGACGCACTAAGAACCTAACAGGTTTTTAGGAGCGACGATTACTGAGAAGTCTGACACTATCAGGACTGTTTTAGACTGTGTACACCAGCCCCAGATATGATGAAGGCTGGTATACGGTCACCACTAGGAATGGCTATATACCCTGCCTGCCTGTATACAGCTACAATAGTCCTGAGAAGGACTCTTCTGGTCACTAGTATTCTGACCTGGCTATACCCTGCCTGCCCTGCCTGTATACAGCAACAATAGTCCTGAGAAGGACTCTGCTCCTGTACTCCGACCTGGCTATACCCGGCCTGCCTGTATACAACTACAATAGTCCTGAGAAGGACTTCTGGTCACACTGTTTGCAGCCCTGCTACGGAAATAACTATAAAGGGCCGCAAACCTTTCCCTGAAGCAGCAACACTCTCCCTGCACTGACTGTCTGGATGGCTGTGTGCAGAGCACAGCGCGCCCGCCGGTATAAAGGCTCGGTCACGCTGTGCAGGCCGGCCAATCACTGCAATTCCACAACTAACAGGGCTGTGGCATTGCAGTGGTCTGCCAGCCAATCCCTGCATGCGGGCTGGCTCTCAAAAGAGCGCCAACATGCAGGGGTGAAGACCACGAGTACAGCACGAGTATCGCGAGATTACTCGGTCCCCGACGAGTAGCCCGAGTACAGTGATACTCGTGCGAGTACCGAGTAGTGACAAGCATACTCGCTCAACACTAGAGATCACTGCAAATTGTTCAAATGTTCAGTTTTTCTGTTTTTCTCTTTATAGGTATATTTTTAAGTAAAATGTAAATTGTGGTTTTAGTCTATAAGTCTTGCAGCGCTGGGGTCCTGGGTTCAAATCCCACCAAGGAAACCATCTGCAAGGTGTTTGTATGTCCTCCCCGTGTTTGTGTGTCCTCCCCGTGTTTGTGTGGGTTTCCTCTGGGTACTCCAACTCCGGGTACTCAACAAGGCTCAGCATACTCCATCCAGGACTGTATGCAGGAGTTTTTTGCCCACCAAAAAAATTACGTGGCCTTCGCCATATTTTTGTATGCTACCCAGGTACAGCAGGCAGGTATGGCTGCCCCCAACCCCCAGCTGCCTATTTGTACCCAACTGGGAACTAAAAAAATAGGGAAGCCCTTTTTTTAATTATTTCATGAATTTCATGAAATAGTTAAAAAAAAAATCGACATGAGCTTCGCCCCATTTTTGTGTCCAGCCAGGTACAACTAAGCAGCTGGGGATTGGAATCCTCAGCACAGGTTGGCCCAAGCTTTTTGGGCCCCTCTGCTGTGAATTGCAGTCCGCAGCCGCCCCATAAAATGATGCTTTCATAGAAGCGCCATCATCTGGCACTGTATCCAACTCTTCCAGCAGCCCTGAAGCCGGGTGGCTTGCTGGGTAATAATGGGTTAATACTACCTTTGTTTGACTAGCTAGTATTAAGCCATAGATTCTTAATGTCGGGCAAGTTTGACCAAGCCATTAAGAATCTCCAATAAAGGGTTGAAAAAAAGACACCACACAGAGAAAAAATACTATAATAGAAATAAATACACAGACACACTTAGAGACTCCATGTTTATTATTCCCTCTCATCCCTCCACGATCCATGGTCTTCTGTCTTCTTTTTCCTTCAACCCATGCAGCTCTGCTACATCAGACAGCACAGCATGGAAGGACAAACGCTGCTGCTCCCGTGCAGTCTATTCACTCAGTGAGTGAGCAGAAGCTGCGGGCTGTAAGCGGTGATGTCACCGCTGACAGGCGGGTTGCTGTAGCAATGGTAATCTTGGTTATTCACCGGCTGTGTCAACAAGTCCTTGCATGTGGGCTGACTCTGTAAAGAGCGCACACATGCAGGAACGGGGAAGCCGACCATGTGCCAGAGCATTTCGCCGGTACACGGAGATGCTGGAACGATCACCGCGTACTGGAGAGATGCACTGACAGGACCTAGCATGACGTCTAGCCATGTGACCAGTCTGTAGCCAATGAGATATTAGACACGTGACTGGTCACATGCTATTTTGACGTCACGATAGGTCCTATCATCAGTGCTGGTTACCGGGAGGACGCTGTGATTATCGGAAAAAAAATCGGTGGGAGACAGAGTGCAGGACGCGTCGCGGGAACCTGTAAGTGTTATGGCAATGTTTATTAACTGTATGTGTACATGTATAATGTGTTTTTATGTGTTTGTGTTTGCCTCACATTGTTTTCAATGGGGTTCGAGTGGTTCGTCGAACGGTACGTCGAATGTTCGTCGAACGGAGGCTCCGTTCAACTAACCGAACCAAACTCGAACGCTAGGGGGGTGGCTCATCTCTAAATGGGATATACAGTACTTAATTTTGTTGTCATTATTATATATGTGTCACAGCTGTCAATATCGTATATAGTGTGCACTACAGCTGTCACTATTTTACCACTTTGTCCCATATATACAGGCAATGGGGCTTATATGGTGCCCCTGAGGGTTCAGTCACCACAGGGTACTGCATCTCATCAGAGGTGTGGTGCTCATCCTGGGCAAGGAGGAGGTCGGTGCCAGTTCACAACATCCACAACCACATATAAGCCAGTTGCCTCCCACCCACTAACTCTGGGGCTTAATTGGGCAGCGCAACTGATCTGGGGAGTAGAAGCCACACACACACTAGAGAGATTCAACCACCGGGAACAAAGTAAGACGCAGAAGAATATGGTCACTGAGGGAAGAGCTAATAGCTCCCTCATGACCGGTGCACATCTCAGGGTGTGGATCCCTAGGCTGGTGGGCACTTCACGGCCTGCCAGTAGAATCCACCGGACAGAGGATTTAAACTCTTCTGGCCCACAACAGTGCCCAGGGCAAAGCAGCATATAGAGCCATGAGCTGTGACCATAGGGCGGCACATCAACAGACTCACGCTGCCTGCTAGACGGGACAGGGAATATAACCACCCCAATGACTCGGGTCCCTGTGTAGCTTCAAGTTGCAGGGACTCGTGCAACAGAGCACAGGGAGGAAGGATTGATGAAGTATCCCTCCGGTACCGGCCCCTGAACTATCCGGGATCATCTGGAGCCCATCACAGCGGAGTCTGGCAGTTCAACGACAGGAGCAACTCAATGTGTATATGTTCCACCCCGCGCTCGACCGTAGCCGAGCCGCTCGGATCCGGGCTCGTTTCTGGTGGGTGGCTCGAGCTCCTCCCGGACCCAGGGGCGTCACATCACTCTGAAAGGGCGCTACGTGAGGGGTGGTGTTCGGTGGAGAGGTCCACGGCCGGGGCCGCGGTTGTTTGGGGATTAAGTTTGTGATGCCACCCACGGGTTGTGGTGAATGGATGGACACCACCGCTGCCATTGACTAGGCTCCCGGGGATGGTGTTGCGCAGCTTGGTGTTGACCCCTCCATGTGTAGGGGGATGATGGTCCCGGGAGCCCAACAGAGGTGCTGAGGCAGGGGAATAGATATGTGCTGGCGTGTCAGTATGGTGCAGCACGGTGCGCGGCCCGAAGGCACTGATGTACTCACTATTACAGATACGCTGGAGTCTCTGGTAAACCAAACAAGATGGTGGATGGTGCCCGCAGCCGGCTGCGCTGTTCCCCTTTTCAGTTTGGTGGTTTCCGCCTTTCTCCTGCACCTCAATTTTGGTAGAAATGATGACTTCTATGCCTGAGCAACGGTAGTCCGCTCCCCAGCCTTGTGTGTACCAGTAGAGCCCATTTGCCCGCAGATGCTGGCCCGTGGGATCTCGATGCCTGGGCGGTGTTTTTCTATCCCTATGGTTGGGCTGTTGTCTTCAGTCGGGTCTTAGGTGGGAAAGTACCTAAAGTCCAGCCCTCAATCAGTGGATTCGACTCGGTCCAGTGGTTTCTGAGCCTCGTACTGGGTCTGAGTACCCCTCCTGGTGCTCCGGTTTCCAATCGGTTCCCCGATTCGGTACCGGCGGGCCACTACCCGGTCCCTTACAGTTCCACCGGCTGTAATCCCAGCTCCTTCAGGCGTGCTGCACTTGAACTTGACTCCACTCCAAACCGACTACAACTCAACTCTCTCACTGTTTCCTGTCTCAGGCTCTCCAGACTCTTAGGTGGGCATGGCCAACCGCCTGGCCCCACCCCCCTGGTGTGACCATTGAACACTGAGAGAGGTGACAAGGGTTTTGTAGGTTGGCTGCTGTCACCTTATTAAGGGGGGGAAGGTGTTTTAGTAAGGGTGTTTGTGTAAGGGCCTACCTGTGACTACCTGGCTAGTCCAGGGCGTTACATATACACCTTAAACTGCAACGACTGTGTCGTCTGATCCTGCCCACTCTCCGCGCTTCCCACACTGGGGTGGACAACTACTCTCAACATTCACCCTGGGGCCTAGCTCTGCCTGTGGAGAGCTGTAACATCTGAGCTGCATTACCATCCGCCCCAGCAGAGAGAGACCTTGCACAGAGGCGGCGGCTCCCATTATAGCCGCATACCACAGGTGGCGTCATGAAAGACAACTATTCCCTTCATCACTATCACCCCCTATTCTTTTGGTTGACACCGCGGGATCACAGAGCCAGGCCAGGCCACTGTGACAACCCAAACCCCCAAAACCGGCCCGATGATGAGTAGTTCCCAAGACCCCGCGGGTGCGTCACTTACATACATGCTACATTAGTGCAAAAGTAATTGTTTAATAAATAATATATTTTAATAATAAAATTGAGAAAAAATGGTTTATTACTTATATGGAATGAAATAATTTATTTCATTATCTTCCAAAAGGGCACCACCAAGTAATAGTGTTAGATATTAAGGCAATGGACTTTACTTCCTAAATGTAAAATAAAATCACTACCAGAAGTGCCTATCAATGCTGTGTAACATTTTGAAAATATTTTTAGTCCCATTTTTTTAATGAATATGACTGTTGGCTCCCAGATAACATACTGTACTTAATAGGGATAAAATATCCGAACAACTGTGAACCTCATGACAGCAACGTTTCCGGAAAGTTTTGTTATAATTAGAATTACGTACATTCAGTTGCTGCAAAAAAACTCCTTTAGTGCCATTAGGCATAAAATACATCACTTGGCCGTTTACCCTTTCCATAATTGTCACATGCGTTTTGTTTATTCACAGCAAACTACACATATCTTCCATAGTTTTATCACAGGTCACTTGAAGGGCAGTCTTTGGACTCCTGTGATCCAAGTTGGCCTTTTTAAGAGAGCAAAGAAAAAGATCTGTGTGATCCGACACCTGCTGAGACAAGGAGACAGTAACATACATACTGCACATTTTTTAACAGACAGTTAAAAGTTATGTTTTTACCCAAACTGGATATGGTTCAAGTTTCTTAGAAGATTAATGTGATGATAATTACCTTCAAAACTTTAAAAGATGAACAGGACAAATGCATTTCAACTGATGTAGAGAAGAAAGAAGTTACTTCTAATGAAAGTTGTAGGTCAACAGTTTAGTGTAGTTTCTACATATCACTTTACTGGAGAAACATTGGCCCTTCTCAGAGCAGGACCTCCATACTGATAATGATGATCACCATGGTAAATTTCAGTCCTGATTCCCATTGTTTGTCCAATCATTAGAAAACCTTAAAAGAAAGTTTGCCCATTTGTTTTTATTATCTAAAAAAACTGAAGATACCAAGCAGTTTTATTTTTTTTTAACAATCTTTACATTTATAGCAGATCTCCATTTCTCACATATTGGGCTTCCAAATTCTCAGCATAAACAAAGTCATCAGAATTGATGATGTCTTAGGTTTTGGTTATCCGACTACTAAGGACAATAAATGGCTATGAATAAGGATGAGTGAATAGATTTTAAATAAATCAAATTTTTCCAGAACTTCCCAAAATTTGCAACTTTTGGTAAATCCACATTTTGGAGAATTCGATTTGTGCAAATCCAGCAAAAACTGCATTTAGCTAGCCACAATTTTGCTGAATTCAAATTGGCCGGAAAGGGCTAAAAATCAAACAAAAAAAAAACAAACAAACAGCATATTCACCTAGCCTTTCACTTTCTCCTGCCACCAAAAGTCACTGACAATCCTTTATTTAACTCCTAAGATACCCACTGTGCTCTACTGGTTTTCTGTTAAAGTGATTGCCCGGTCCAAAAGGGAATCTGTCAGCAAGTTTTTGCTACCTCATCCGAGAGCAACATGATGTAGGCAAAGAGATTCTGAATCCAATGGTGTATCACTGAGATTACTGGCTGAAGCCATTCTGACACAACCTGAATTTTTAGGTTTAGTCATGTAGCAGAATCAGGGACCTGTCCTTTCCCATACCGGGCTCTCTATAGAGATTGTACATTCAAGGAGGGGGCATGCTGTACTACTGTTCATGTGAGTTTCTAGTCCTGTATTGATAAGGGCCCTGCTGCTTAAACAAACATAAGAAATAAACAAAAGATCTAAGAGTTTCCCTGAACTGTCTGTGTTGACCCTTGCAGCATGCTTGCTTCAGCTCAGCTTACATAGCAAAAACTTGTTGACAGATTCCCTTTAAACCACATATCTGCAGTCAGAGTGACTGCAGACTTGTGAATTCTCATAGCATGCTGTGAGGATTCTCCTGTATATGTGGTCACGAGCTAACTAGACTGCATCTGGATTTGTAAAATGCAAATATATTAAGTGAGGCTGGATACAGTCATTTCAGAAGGTGGCCAGAAATATGCAAATTGCATACTTGTGGTTACATGACTGCCCGCTCCTGTCACTGGTGCCAGAGAATCCACACAGCATAAAGTGCCCACGATGTGAAGGTCCACAAGTTTGCAGTCACTCAATGTTACTACAGACTTGAAGCTTAAGATTGGAAAACCCCTTTAACTCTGATTTAGGCATGCAGGCATTTATTTTCTTGAGATGCATTATAAACACTCATGGCCAAAAGCATTGGTCCCCTTGAAATGGTTTTAGAAAATGAAGAATTTCTCCCAGAAAATAATTGCAACTACACATTTTGTTAGTTGTCCCAATAGTTTTTGGGATGTTTTATTCACCGTGTTCAATATATGATAAAACTGATGTATCTATGTGATGCCTCAGGTCGGTGCGAGTTTGTAGACACCAAACATGTATAGGTTTACTTGAATCTAAGGGGTTAAAAAAATTCACAAGTTTGTCCAATAAAAGGGGCGCACGTTTTGCGCCATTTTCCGAAACACGTAGCGTTCTTATTTTTTGGGATCTATGGCTCAGTGATGGCTTATTTTTTGTGTCTCGAGCTGACGTTTATAATGGTGTCATTTTTGCGAAGATGCTACGTTTTGATCGCCTGTTATTGCATTTTGCGTAAAACTTGCGGCGACCAAAAAACGTAATTTTGGCGTTTGGAATTTTTTTGCCACTACGCCGTTTACCAATCAGATTAATTAATTTTATATTTTGATAGATCGGGCATTTCTGAACGCGGCGATACCAAATATGTGTATATTTATTTATTTTTTAACCCTTTAATTTTCAATGGGGGGAAAGGGGGGTGATTTGAACTTTTAGGTTTTTTTTTTTTTTATTTTTTAAAACTTTTTTTTTTACTTTTTTTTTTTATTTTACTAGTCCCCCTAGGGGGCTATAGCGATCAGCAATCCAATCGCTATTATCTATCTGCTGATGACAGCAATACAGCTGTAAACAGCAGATTCACTCACTTTGGTTTTCCCTCTGCTCTCGGCCGAGGGAAAACGAAAGTGAAAGATCATAGCAGCAGGCGTCATCACATGACCCTGTGCTACGATGGCAACCACCGATAGTCACATGATAACACACGTGACTTCTGGTGGGGGCGGCGGTAAGTAAGAAGCATGGCCACGCGCATTTAAATCTTGCTGCCAGACTTTGGCAGCAAGATTTAAGGGGTTAATGGCCTCGGGTGAAAGCGATTCCACCCGCGGCTAGCAGGCACACATGTCAGCTGTTGAAAACAGCTGATATGTGTGCCGATCCACGCCACCTGCCCGCGGCAGGGGGCGGGTCTTAACGGGACACGATCCTGGACGGATAGATCCGTCCAAGGTCGTGAAGGGGTTAACATCTCTCTACAGGTGTTCAATGAGATTTAGATCCAAATTCATTGCTAGTCACCTCAGAACTCTCAAGCTCTTTATTTCCATTCATTTCTGGGGTCTTTTTGTTGTATGTTTGAGTTCATTCATTGTCCTGATGGAAGACCCATGACCCAAGGCTGTAAACCCAGCTTTCTGAAACTTGGAGGTACATTACAAGTCAAAATCCTTTGGTAATCTTCAGATTTCATGATGCCTTGCCCACAGTCAAAGCACCCAGTGCCAAAAGCATCATTCCATTTTTGGTAAACCACAGAATGATGTGCTTTACCAAAAAGCTCAATCTTGACCTCATCTGTCTACCAGATGCTTTCCCAGAAGGATTTTGGCTTAATCATGTATATTTTGGCAAACTTCAATCTTCTTTTTTTTTCTTTTTTTTTACAATTTTTTATGTTGTTGTGTCAGCAGTGGGGTTCTCTTGGGTCTCATGCTAAGACACTGTGAATTTATTTGTAACTCTTTTAGGGCTGCTTATACCCTTATGACCCCGAAGCCTCGTGATTTGGATCCTAACATCATTCGAATTATTGGTACGCATGATGTACAGTCTGAACGTGTCTACAATGTAGTCAAAAAACATTGAAATGTGTTGAGGGCAGATCCGGGGTTGAATAAATTAATTCCGGTCAAACCAAGTATCAGCTATAGACGTGGACGCATGATAGGTGATAGACTTGTTCATAGTCTGTATCAGGGTCCACGTCCAGCTGGCGCGTGGCTTGACAGATGGATTTGTGGTTCATATAGGTGTGGAAATTGTAGTATTTTTAATTCCATTGATCAGTGTATATTCTTTAAGAGCTCAGCAACTGGACAGGTCTTCTATTTGCGAGACTTTTGCAATTGTCGAACCTCTGGGATTATATATAGGCCTACATGTACATGTTCTATGGACTATGTAGGTAAGACCCTACGTGAGTTTTGGAAACATTGTGGATGAACATTTATCCGATATTCATAAGGGTAGGGATACTCCCATAGCCAGACATATGAACATGGTCCATGGAGGTGATCTTAAACATATTCAGTTTTCCATGGTGGCACTTGTCAAACCAAATGTGAGAGGGGGGGAATATGATAGATTACTTCTCCAGAAGGAAGCAGAGTGGATATTTAGGATGGGGTCAATAACTCCGAGGGGTCTCAATGAACAGCTGTCCTATACATGCTTTCTCCCATCATAGTTGTTTGACATACCTTGTATGTTTTGGGATTAGTCACATTCTTGGATTGTATTTAAAGCCCTTGGCATGCACTTCCAGGGTGCCTCCTTCTCCTGCTATTTGGTGAATCATTTCAGGATTGTCTGCACCATCGCTGGATTACCTGAGGGAATTGTGCCATGTAACTGCATGCCTTACATCTCTTTTTCATCATATTTACCTCAAATTGGCTAAGTATTGAGCTCTATCTTGTGGTTGTTTTACTATTTTGTCTCACACTGTGAATGCATTTTTGTGTTCATTTGTATATATATGGTGTATATGTTTATATGATCTCTGATGGGTCATATTTATTTTCCTAGCCTCCTGATGAACCGTGCTTGCGGGGAAACGCGTCAAATCAATATCATCCACATTTTTATGCAAGAACCACCAATAATTTGTGGCAAAACAAAGCACACAGGGGACTGATCATCCATTTTGTGCCACCATTGACAGAACTGTTTTCCTCCACTTTGTGGTTAATTTTGAGAAACGTCTTTTATCTATATTGAAGTCAAGTACTGTTTGATACTATGTGATGAACCTGTGTTATTATTCTTGTATATTGCCATATAATTGGTTTTTTACTATATCGGAAATTGGTTCTTTCATTTTTTTGCTCCTGGTATCCAGGGGCAAATGGAAGGAATCTTGTGGCGATATTCTATACTTATTGGAGGTATTATACTGTTATACACCTATGTTTATGATGTGGTTTTATGTGTTTTGCACGTTCTTATTTTTGATATAATAAATAATTTTAGGAATATTTATGAGTTCTGCTTATACACCATCCAGACTATCCTGCATTGCAACTTTTCATCAATTTTTCTCTGCCGTTCACATCCTGGGAGAGGAGCAACAGTGCTATGGATTGTAAACTTCTTGATTGTACTGTGTACCATGGTCAAACAAAAATCAAGATTTTTGGTGATGCACTTGTAACTTTGAGATTGTTGACAAATTTCAATAAATTTGGTTCTGAAGTTTTTTTTAATTTTCATGCTTAGTATGGCACATACAGACACACAATGCAAAGATTAAGTCAAACTCATCCCTTTTTTATGTGGTTTCAGGAGTAATTTTCATATTTCCCACACCTGGTACTTGCCACAGGTGAGTTTGAACACGCATTATATGCTTGAAACAAAGTTGGAGACCCCAAATTTAGAAAGTGCCATCCATTTGTCCATATTTGGAGTTTTGTGGGAAAGTTTGTCCAATTTGCCTTTTTTTCTCAGTTTTTTGTAGTGTTGCAATAAACACAAAAGGAAATAAATGTGTATAACAAAACATGTGTACCAAATACATTTTTTATAGAAATACTTCATTTTCTAGAACAATTTCCAGATTGCTAACACTTTCCGTCATTACTGGAGAGGAGCAAACCTACCAAGGTTCGATTTGATTCAAGTTCACCAACTTTACTTGTGTTCACCGAATGGTTCTACAAACAGCTCAACATTTGAACTCCATTGAATTCAGTGGGAGGCAGACACAAAGGCATAGACAAACATTTTTTGGAGGGCCCAAAAGCTGCCAAAACAGCTCAAGCCATTTGACAGTACAGCCACAATTTTGTGGCACAACCATTAGCTTCTTAGACTATTAACATAAAAAATATTGTTTAGGTGAATGAGTGACAGGTGTAGGCATGGTGATTTGAGATCCCTGCCACTACAGACAACACTGACCCAACTTTGAGTCTCTACAAAAAATTTGGCTTGTTGTGCCTCTGGTGGAATTAAAAGAAAGAGCAATAAGAGCAATATTAAGCGCTTCATACATAAAAAAAGACAAATTGTAAAAAAAAATAGCGGTGGCTGCCGAGCATGACAAAACCTTGAAAGCATGAATGGCGAGCTCAGGCCACTCTTCCATATTTGAATACCAAAATGCAGAAGGGTGCAAATGCATTTTACTTTCAACACTGCCTGATTGCGGTGAGTCTTGGCTGCTCTGTACGGAGGTGAGGGGATATTCTCTCTCCAGAGTTGGAATGTGTGTTACATTAAGGGAGAGGTTGAAGGTGCAGGTGGAGGCACCAGGAGGTGGAGAAGGCAAAAGCAGTGAAGGAAGTAGTAGATACAGAGGTTTGTCCTGCAAGCCTTGGGGATTTCAAGAATTGTGGAACAGCCTCCTCTTGCCTGCCCCCATAGAAGTCAATCAGTGCCCAGTCAGTGAGAAGTAATGCCCCTGCCCATGATTGTTCATCCAGGTGTAAATGTGGAAATGCACCCTGTCACACACAGAGATTTTCAAGGAATAGGCGACATGCCGGTTTAATGAAGGCACAGCTTTATTAGAGAAGTAATGGCGACTGGGTAACTGGTACTGGGGGAGTGCCACGGCCATCAGCTTTTGGAAACAGTCTGTATATACTAGGCTGAAAGGCATCATTTCTTTGGCCAACAGTTTTCATATGTTAAAGTTCAAGGTCTTAGATTTGGCATGTGTAGGAGGAAATAATCTTTTAAGAGACAACAATTGCAGGACCAATTGATGGCTGCTGAGCTGAGAGAAGGTGGAGTAGGGTGTACATGACAAAGTGGTGTAAAGGCTGAGAAGTTATTGTAGCGCCCCACGGGGCCTAAAGGCCACTTTACACACAGAGATAAATCTTTGGCAGATCTGTGGTTGCATTGAAATCATGGACATATTGTTCCATTTGTACACAGCCACAAACCTTGAAAAATTGATGAAGCAACATGAAGTATGGTTCATCCTAGGGGTCTGCAACCTGTCTGTGCTTGCCTCCAAGGGAGCGGTTCAGTAAGTTTCCCCTCGGCTGCCGTGTCCTCCTCAGTCTTACAGACTCACTGTCTGCAGCTACTCTAAGTCCACCTGATTCTGGTTCCATCCAGTCTGCCAGCTTCTACGAGTCCATGATGTCCTGGTACTCTCTCTCCTTCTGTGTCTCTGACTGACTGATCTGCCAGGTCGGTCCCCCCCCGGGGGAAAGCTGGGTCGCAGACTTCCCCAGGGACCTGTTGTTAGTTCTCTGTCTCAGGCTGAAGTGTCTGAAGTTCTGAAGTGATTTTCTGTCTGCTCTAAAGGTACCATCAGACATAACGAGATCGCTAGCGAGATCGCTGCTGAGTCACGGTTTCTGTGACGCAGTAGCAATCCCGTTAGCGATCTCGTTATGTGTGACACCTACCAGCGATCAGGCCCCTGCTGTGAGATCTCTAGTCATTGCCGAATGGTCCAGGCCATTTTCTTCAAAGGCGATGTCCTGCTGGGCAGGACACATCGCTGTGTTTGACACTGCGTGACAGGGTCACAGTGACGGCTGAGATCATTCTACAGGTCGCTTCTGCAACCTGTATCGTTCCTGCATCGTTGGTAAGGTCTGACTGTGTGACATCTCAGCAGTGACCTCCCAGCGACATACCAGCGATCCCTATCAGGTCGCATCGTTTTCGGGATCGCTGGTAAATTGTTGTGTGTGACTGGGCCTTTACTCTAAGGCTATGTGCGCACTAGAAATGAGAAGTTTCTCAAGAAAATTTCTTGAGAAACTTCTGGGAGTGAAAGATTTCCGGACCTCTGGAAAAAATCCGCACCAAATCCGCATGCGGATTTGCCACGGATTTGCCGCGGATTAGCCGCGGAATAGCCGCGGAATTGCTGCGATTTTCCCGCGGGTGGTTCCCTGCGGATTTTTGCAGGCTGTACTGCTGAAATCCGCAGGGTACCTGCGGAAATAATGGACATGTTCATTTTCTCAAGAAAGTTTCTCGAGAAATTCTTCTCAAGGAAATTTCTTGAGAAAAATCCGCACCAGTGCGCACAGCTATTTTTTTTTACCATAGGATTTGCTGGGAAATGTCTGCACAAAGATTGCAGACATTTCTCAAGAAATTTCCGCGGCAAATCCGCGGGTAAATCTGCGGGTAAAACGCACTAGTGCGCACATAGCCTTATTCACTCCATGCACCCACCCTCTTGATGACTCACTCTGCCCAGGAAGTTCCCCACTGCCATGGTAACCACCTCTGCCCTGATTTCAGTGTGAATGCACCTGTTGTCCTGCTTGTGTAACTTGATATGAACACAGGATGTTGTGTAAAGCTCCAGACACCAACGATTAACACCCTCCTCACTTGGATCTGCACAGCACCTCAAATCAAATGCAGTTGCCTGTGGCAGCCGAGACCCCAGGGCGCCACATTATGGTGGATTGAGAAAAAGGTGGTATGCTTGGTGTCTGAGATTGTTAAGAAAGAAAACAGGCTTGTCAACTTCCGTAACATGTGTCGGGTTCTCACTCACCTCGACTGTAATGGAAAAACAAGTTGAGGTTCTGCGGCCAGAGACCTGTGTGAGAACACGTTCGATGGTCCAAAAAATGAAGTAGAAATCCACTTGATCCCGCTACTCATGCATTCACTGTTTGCTCTGTGATGCACCAAATAAAGAAAACTTGCATCTTTGAGCTGGATTTCTACTTCATTTTTTAGCATTGTGCTGACCATAGCGAGGCTGAATTCTGGGCTCAATGGTGAGGAGGGATGGGTAATATGATGTGCTGAACTTTATACAAAATTTTCAACAGTCATGGAGGAGGAAGAAGCAGCAGACATGGTTGATGTGGCAAACGATTCCTGGCCTTGCCCGCTAGGTCCCGTTTTAGAGCAGTAAGGTTCCCAGAATAATGCATGTTGGTTGCGCATGTACCGATGCATGCATGTAGTAGTCAAATTAGTGGAATTTCTGCCTTTATTGTTTTTTTTTCTTACAAACTTGGCAGATAACGTATGTTGGCTGAATTAAGGCCCAGGCTAGGTAACTTTTGCCACCCACGTGAACTGCAGACCCGAGCACACCCACTGCTGGCCAC
This sequence comes from Anomaloglossus baeobatrachus, assembly GCF_048569485.1. Lineage (NCBI taxonomy): Eukaryota > Metazoa > Chordata > Amphibia > Anura > Aromobatidae > Anomaloglossus > Anomaloglossus baeobatrachus. The sequence goes on from NC_134355.1 coordinate 537,656,687, forward strand.
AACCTGGAGTTGTGGCTGAGGATGCAGTGCTTTTCATGGTTGCATCACTCCGTTTTGGTATGGGAAGCAGCAACATAATCTCTTTGTCTTTCTCCTCCTTCTCCACATCCTCTGCTAAGCTACAATATGCATGCACCTCAGGTATCTAAATCTCATCATTATCACTGTGACCCATAGAAGCTGTATTGTGATATAGAATCAGCTAGCAACTAGCGGGATTAATAATGGGGAAAAAAAAGACAGGAAGTAGTTGTGGAGCTCCAGGGAATGCTGGGAAAAAGGGAGTGGTGTCCATGACAACCAGGTGAAAAACATCTGTGAGAGAGATTTGAGGGAACAGACCGGTGGGTTTGATCAGTGTTTTTCTTGAGAAACGGTCGATATAAAAAAGGAGGATCAGGACAGACAAGATTCTGTATTATCTCAAGATAGGAATAGAGGGACAGCACAAACTCATTTCTTAATACCACACCTCCATTGTATGAGGCGAGTACAGACTGCACAGTTCTAGACACACTTTGAAGAGGACTGATCTGTAAGGATAAACACTTTTCATAGAGTTGTTGATGAGTTATCGTATGAAGAGAAGTAATTTCATGTATTGGAAAGAAGTTGAATAAAATCCCAATCATTAACTTCTCTTTTGAATTGTGTGATAACTGTGCCTGAAGATCCGGCCCTCCTTTTACTGTACAGAAGAATAATGGTCGCCCTGTGTAAGATTTCCCTGGGATTCCAGAAGAACTCATGTAAAGTATAAGCCTTCACATACTGACGGTCTTACTTGCTACATCACCTTCACCCCCAGGGGTTAATGTCTGGTGATGAGAGTCTGTATTCTGCTTGGACCCTATTTTGTCTGACCCCAGATCCAACTGACAAAAATTTGGGGCATCGGTGGAGATGCTTTCCTCTTCTTGAGTCTGTTAGTCTTTAGAGGAGACCTCTGATGCCCATGGAATAGAATGATTGAAAAGCTCTGCAAAGTCATCCATGTGTGGTTCCTCACAGTCAGTTGGCTGATTGGAGAGTTGTGACACGGGGATAAACAAGGTACTTGAGGTGCCACCTCTGAGGACTGTACTTTGTGTAATGTTGAAGTGGAGGAAGAGGAGGAGAGGCCACTTGATGCAGCGCTTGCCATCCACTGTAGCACATGCTCATTCTGGCCCTCATCTTTAAGTCGCACCGCTGTGCAGCTGCCAAAAAATAAAGTTGATATTAGAGCATAGAATAGCAATTTTTGGAAGGACCACACAATTAGGAATCATTAGATGATGAAATAGTGATTTGTGGCATACAACGTTCCCTAGACTACATACCCCTGCACTTCCCTATTCTACACTATCACTGTTACGGGGGGACCGGCAGATTAGGACCAGGGGGTATATATCCTAATCGCCAGTCGGGGCCCACCGTGCTCCAGATGACAAAGGAGCTGCTGGTACCTGAGGGTTAGGCGGAGACTATAGAGCTGGATGGCTCTGAGATAACCCAGGAACTCTGGGAACCGGTCACGTGTGTTGGGACACGTCAGACCGGACGACAACCCGATTAGCGTTTTGGTGCACCTAGCGCTACACCAACCACGTGTGCAGGAAACACGTCAGGCCGGGTGGTAACCAGGTAGCGTTGACCGGAAGACCGCCACGAAAGCGCCCTGTCGGCCACGTGTGTAGGACACGTCAGGCCGAGCGGTCCTCCGATTAGCGTTTCTGGCCACCTCTCGACTGGCCACGTGTGTGTAGGACACGTCAGGCCAGATGGGTACACCAGTAGCGTTGACCGGAAAGCCGAGGAGGATAAGAAACACCCTGTTAACTCCACAGGGGTCCTGGGGTACGCTGTCCGTGCGCGTAGGGGGCACAACCGGACAATTGGCGCAGCAGGTGCGTTGTCCGTGTGCGTAGGTGGCACAATCGGACAGGTGGCGCAGCAGGTGCGTTGTCCGTGTGCGTAGGAGGCACAATCGGACAGGTGGCGCAGCAGGTGCGTTGTCCGTGTGCGTAGGGGGCACAATCGGACAGGAAGCACAGCAGCCGCAGCCCAGTTAACGCCACTGGGCTGCTATAGCAAGACTGGAACGGCAGGAGGGAAGCACGGCGCCTGACCCTGATGTGCCGAGCCACGAATCTTGGCGTGACAGGCACCGTTCGCCTAACCCTACCTACCGCTTCCCAACATAGGCTTATGCCTCAATGAGGCTCTAACATGGAGGTGTGCTCTGACTGAGCAAAAGTGAAGACTGCGCCCCTCCATGTTGTCTCCAGCCCCTTTTATAACCTGGGTCCGCCCCAAACCCAGGGTGGAACCACCAAGGTCCAATAGCAGAGTGCCATGTCATCAGTGACGTCACATGCGACCTATCCGGAACCGCCACGTCATTGATGATCTCATGGCAGCCACGCCCCAAACACTTCACCAGTCATCGTCTGACGACCAATACTGAGGTGCCAGATCATAGGGGCGGGCCTCTGCGAGCCAGTCCGGAGTTGCCACGTCATCAGGACACCTGACACCCTCTGCCCTATCAGGGCCTGCCACCTCACGGACATGCTCAGTGAGGTCCTTACCGGACCTAGCCTCTGGTGCACTAAGTGCCTGAGCATGCCCAGTAGCCTGAGCAACAGGCTCAGACAGCAGACTATCAGTTTGAGCATGCTCAGTAGGCACATCCCAGCACTTAGACACAGCACGAAGTCCAAGTACCTGTGCAAAGAGGCTGTTAGGGTTAATTGTGGGAGCATGCTCAGTAGCCTGAACTGAGGACTTAGTCTCAGACATAACACAATCAGGCTGAGCATGCTCACTAGGCAAAACACCGGGCTTGAACTCTGGCTGGGGTAAATCGGCGCACGCATGCGCACTAGCCGCCTCTCCACACTTAGACGTGGTGGAAGGAACAGCCAACTGGACGACCCGAGGCACGGCCAAGAACGGCCGCCGGCGCCTGGGCGCAACAGGAACCGCAGCAGGCTTCTTGCGGCTATGGCGGCACCGGTTCGTAACAATCACCCTCCTAACTTTCTCAAATATCTAAAATTAAACTCACTAGGTAAGTTAACTATCTGCCTAGCCGCACGGTCCCAAAGCTGCAGCAATCACAAAAAGGCGTTGTCTCTGCATGTCAGCATTTTATATGCCGAGGGACATGTGGCTTAGGCTGTTAATTACATAAACTCTTGTGTAAGAACATTGAGGATGTTTTTTCTACACCCTCAATGTCTGTTGGAACATCCAAACGTAAAGTTAAGAAAAAAACAAAACAAAACAGAAAAAAAAGCGCGCCACTCTTCTAATCTCCCCTACCCCTCCCCTCAACAATGATGCCCTCCAACTTATCATACAGCACTACTATCCTAGTCAAAGTGATAATAAGACAGGAGAAAAGCATTAGTGCAGCCGCGAACAGTTACCAAACAAAACCAATCTTGCCAATTTTTGAGGAAAGTGTTTGTGAATCCGAGCCAAGGCTCATGCTGAATTTGAAGTTGGCAAACCTTTTTCACACAAGTTTGCTCGTCTCTATCCATGACTGTATATTCTGCAGCAACAAGACTATAACAATCAATAGGGCTTTAAATGCATATTTTAATAGGACACTAAACAATTACAGCCAGAATGAGAAGTAAGAAAAAAACATTAAAAAGATGTAGAAATATTTTCCCCTGCATGTTTTGCTTTGTGCAGAAATAAATCAATGTTTCCTTGAGTAAACATACAGAATTTAAAGAGAACATAAGAATTCTTTAAAATGTGATACACTGTGTAGATTTTTCATCTTTTTCTCTTAGGGGGTACATTACTTCAATTTTGCACTGTGTGGGATGGCATGTAATTTAGGATGGCATGGGAGGAGTGCATGATCTAGATCAAATATATTCTACACCCCCCATGTATTTCTTTTTTTTATTTATACTGTCCATCACCAACTCCTATCAGCGGTGTGGTGGTCTAAAAGCAAAGGCTGTTTTTCTCAAGCTACTTACATTTTCCATATGAATACAGCAAATATTATTGAACCAGAACTGAGTCAGGTTCTGTTTGAACAAATGATGTAGGGAATGAAGATTTTTTTATCATGCTGTACTCAGCGCAAGCCACGTAATATTGCTTGATCAATGCTTTGAATCAATGTAACACAACAAGAAATCAATCTATATATTGTAATAGATCGGTAAAAATGATGCTTGTTTCCTTCTGTTACTGAAATGAAAAAATTCTTATAGAAACTTATATCTTATAGCTAAAAGGCACGCAAAGTGAAGAATGCTAAACAATCATGATTTAATTCTATATCTACAGTTTCGCAACCAAGTAGCTCTAGTTTAGGATATGTATCTAAACATGATTTTGATACATAATTCACACATTTGATACATAATTCAAATGTATATACAGTTAGGTCCAGAAATATTTGGACAGTGACACAATTTTCGCGAGTTGGGCTCTGCATGCCACCACATTGGATTTGAAATGAAACCTCTACAACAAAATTCAAGTGCAGATTGTAACGTTTAATTTGAAGGTTTGAACAAAAATATCTGATAGAAATTGTAGGAATTGTACACATTTCTTTACAAACACTCCACATTTTAGGAGGTCAAAAGTAATTGGACAAATAAACCAAACCCAAACAAAATATTTTTATTTTCAATATTTTGTTGCGAATCCTTTGGAGGCAATCACTGCCTTAAGTCTGGAACCCATGGACATCACCAAACGCTGGGTTTCCTCCTTCTTAATGCTTTGCCAGGCCTTTACAGCCGCAGCCTTCAGGTCTTGCTTGTTTGTGGGTCTTTCCGTCTTAAGTCTGGTTTTGAGCAAGTGAAATGCATGCTCAATTGGGTTAAGATCTGGTGATTGACTTGGCCATTGCAGAATGTTCCACTTTTTTGCACTCATGAACTCCTGGGTAGCTTTGGCTGTATGCTTGTGGTCATTGTCCATCTGTACTATGAAGCGCCGTCCGATCAACTTTGTGGCATTTGGCTGAATCTGGGCTGAAAGTATATCCCGGTACACTTCAGAATTCATCCGGCTACTCTTGTCTGCTGTTATGTCATCAATAAACACAAGTGACCCAGTGCCATTGAAAGCCATGCATGCCCATGCCATCACGTTGCCTCCACCATGTTTTACAGAGGATGTGGTGTGCCTTGGATCATGTGCCGTTCCCTTTCTTCTCCAAACTTTTTTCTTCCCACCATTCTGGTACAGGTTGATCTTGGTCTCATCTGTCCATAGAATACTTTTCCAGAACTGAGCTGGCTTCATGAGGTGTTTTTCAGCAAATTTAACTCTGGCCTGTCTATTTTTGGAATTGATGAATGGTTTGCATGTAGATGTGAACCCTTTGTATTTACTTTCATGGAGTCTTCTCTTTACTGTTGACTTAGAGTCAGATACACCTACTTCACTGAGAGTGTTCTGGACTTCAGTTGATGTTGTGAACTGGTTCTTCTTCACCAAAGAAAGTATGCGGCGATCATCCACCACTGTTGTCATCCGTGGACGCCCAGGCCTTTTTGAGTTCCCAAGCTCACCAGTCAATTCCTTTTTTCTCAGAATGTACCCGACTGTTGATTTTGCTACTCCAAGCATGTCTGCTATCTCTCTGATGGATTTTTTCTTTTTTTTCAGCCTCAGGATGTTCTGCTTCACCTCAATTGAGAGTTCCTTAGACCGCATGTTGTCTGGTCACAGCAACAGCTTCCAAATGCAAAACCACACACCTGTAATCAACCTCAGACCTTTTAACTACTTCATTGATCACAGGTTAACGAGGGAGACGCCTTCAGAGTTAATTGCAGCCCTTAGAGTCACTTGTCCAATTACTTTTGGTCCCTTGAAAAAGAGGAGGCTATGCATTACAGAGCTATGATTCCTAAACCCTTTCTCCGATTTGGATGTGAAAACTCTCATATTGCAGCTGGGAGTGTGCACTTTCAGCCCATATTATATATATAATTGTATTTCTGAACATGTTTTTGTAAACAGATAAAATAACAAAACTTGTGTCACTGTCCAAATATTTCTGGACCTAACTGTATATATATATATATATATATATATATATATATATATATATATATATATATATATTAGATTAAACAGAGGATTTATTGCACATAGATCATAAATTACTAGAGTTGAGGCGATGATCATACATTCACTGTTTGGTCAGTATTTTACACCAGAAGTTGTACACCAAAACCAGGAGTGGAACCATTAGAGGAAAGGTATAATGAAAACATGGGCACCACTTCTGCATTTTTACCCACTCCTGGTTTTGCCTTACAAATACTGATATAAAATACTGAATAAATACTGAAAGTGACCTTAACATGCATTTAGACTGCCCAACCTCTGGCCAAAATCCATTCGACAGTTGCCACATATTTGCTATCGCAGTTATTTACTAGTCTGTTTACAAAGGCATCTCATGTACACTGAACTATCATTAATAAATCATTTTGTGCATATAAGTTGTCAGTGTTATCAACAGTAAATATCCTTTTTACACAGGACAAGATGCTGCCGAGAACTATGATATTTAAGTTTAAAAATAATTTCACTCAACTAATAAGCATTTTGATTTTTCGATGAGTGATTTGTTTAAAGCCCATGGCTGTCAGGAAATGAGCATTTTTAGCAAACCTCATTATCAATAATCATTAGGAATCAATGCACCTTTAATGGCAGAGGTGTAGCAAAGGGTTCAGCTATGGATAGGGAGTCGAGGGAGGGTCAAACTTCTTAGTAGGCCACTAACCAGGTAACTACTTTTACAATTATGATGCAGCACCGTAATTATGGGTTTATGGAAACCTCAGCAGATGATCTGTTATTGAAAATAAATATATATACCAAGACCAACATTGATATTAGAGCACAGTTATAAATAGTCACTTTACAGCTGATTTTCTTTCTGACAGTCTCTAACTATTCCAGTCTTTTCCATCTGGTACAGACTGACATGACAAATACTTCCAGCCATGACTCGTCTGCAGAGTGTACAACAAAGACAAATTTGACTTCTCACATTTCCAGCCCCGTTCCCATCTGGGTTGCCAACCGTCCAGAGATTCCTGGTCAGTTTATAAAAATGGTGCACTTTTTAACTTGACTGTAAAAAAACTTAATGTGTCTCTGATTTTTTTTAAACTAAACAAATATATATATATATATATATATATATATATATATATATACACACACACAGTATATATATATATATATATATATATATATATATATATATCTCAAATTATTGTGTACATAATTGAATATAAATGTAATTATCATTTTAAAGTTTACAGTGAATTCAGCTAAGGTCTTCTCATCAGAATTATGGGCTGTAGACATGTGCAGTATATCTCAAAAGTCAGTCCACCCTTCAAATTTTTGTAAATATTTTGGTAAATCTATTCAGCGGACAAAGTTGCATGTAAGACACTTTGATACTTTGTAAAGCAGTTGGTGTCCAGCTTGCATAACAGTGTAAATTTGGTGTGCACTCTACATAACTCAACACACAGCCATTAATGTCTAAAGTGCTGGCAACAAAACTGAGTGTGCCTCCAAGTGAAAATTGCCAAATTGTGCTCAATGTGTCAATATTTTGTGTGGCCACTATAATTTACAAACACTGCCTTAACTCTCTAGGGCATGGAGTTCACTAGAGCTTCACAGGAGCCACTGGAATCTTTTTCTACTCCTCCATGGAGACATCACGGAGCTGGTGGATGTTAGAGACCTTGCACTCCTACCCCTTCCATTTGAGGATGCCCCACAGATGCTCAATAGAGTTTTAGTCTGGAGACATGCTTGGCCAGTCCAGCACCTTTACCTTTCTTTAGCACGGTAGTGGTCATCTCGGAGGTGTGTATGTGGTTGTTATCATGTTGGAATACAGCCCTGCAGCCAAGAGACTAAAGAGAGGGGACCTTACTCTGCTCTAGTATGTCACAGTATATGTTCATGGTTTCCTTAATGAACTGTAGCTCTCCAAAGCCAGCAGCACTCATGCAGGCCTGAACCATGATAATCCCAAGACATGCTTGACTGTATGTAAAACACACTTGTCTTTGTACTCCTCTCCATCTGAACCAAATAAGTTTATCTTGGTCTTATCAGATCACATGACATTGTTACAATAATCCATTTCCTTAGTCTGTTTGTCATCAGGAAACTGCGGGCTTTCTTGTGCATCATCTTTAGAAGAGCCTTCCTTCTGGGATGACAGCCATGCAGACCAATTTGATGCAGTGTGTTGTGTATGGTCTGAACACTGACAGGGTGATCCCTCCACTTCTTTAACCTCTGCACCAATGCTAGTAGCACTCATATGTTTATTTTGAAAATACAATCTCTGGATATGATGCTGAGCACATGCACTCAACTTCTGTGGTCAACCCTGGCAAAGCCTGTTCTGAGTGAAAGCTGACTTGTTAAACCACAGTATGGTCTTGTCCATTTTGCTGCAGATCAGTTTCAGGGTACTGGCAATTTGCTTGTAGCTTAGGCCATTTTCATATACAGCAGCAATTCTTTTTTTCAGATCGGCAGAGAATTCTGTGTCATGTGGTGCCATGTTGAATTTCCAGTGATCAGTATGAGAGAGCGTGTGAGCGATAACACCAAATTTAACACACCTGATTCCCATTCACACCTGAGACCTTGTAACACTAAGTCACATGACAGCGGGGAGGGAAAATGGCTAATTGGGCACAATTTGGCCATTTTCAATTAAGGGTGTACTCAGTTTTTTTTACCAGTGGTTTAGATATTAATGGCTGTGTGTTGAGTTATTTAGAGGTCACACCAAATTGACACTGTTATAAAAGCTGTACACTGACTACTTTACATTGTATCAAAGTGTCATATCTTCAGTGTTGCCCAATGAAAAGATATAATAAAATATTTACAAACATGTGAGGGGTTGACTCGTTTTTGTGATATACTGTATCTCTTATAATCATAATGATTTATTATGATTTTGAATGTGTCCGTAAAAAAATATTGTTTGTCTGTGGTTATTTGATAAGTCAAGTTGGCATACCTGGTCCTCATCTATTCACACTGAACGTCAAATCCTGCTGTCACCCCAATGCTAAGCCACTGCTGCTGTATGTGTCCCTATTATTTGTCCTTGCTGTGTTGCTCCTCTTACAGCTACATATAGTAAAGCATGGGGGAGCTGTGGGGAAATCATACTGGGTATAGAGGACCTCCATTATACAATGGGTGTCCCTTAGAAAGTATAATGCATCATTTGCGCCTTGTAGATAGTAAAACTGCCCCATAGAAAATATTAATACCCTATGCAACTGCTCTAGAAAAGAATGCTCACATTTTGCCCCCTCCAATTAATAAGTCCGCTGTGTGCCCATTTAACAGACACAATACTCGTATGGTCCCTATAACAGTAATTGTGGTGTCAATAAAGCTGCGTATGGGGACGATGGGGGTAGTTATTCGTGACGCCACCTGTGGTATGCGGCCAGCTATTAGCTGCTGCTGCGGGAAGTCTCTCTTCTGGGACAGATGGTGACACTGCTCGGGTATTGCACCTCTCCACAGGTAGAGCTAGGCCCCAGGGAGGATGATGGTGGCAGTAGTTGCATATGGTGGGGCACGAAGTTGAGAGCGCCGGCAGTAATGGGACGACACAGAGGGGGATGTTCAAGTTCATTACTCACTGGAAGCACACCGCCATTGGAATATCAGGCTGTGCTGTCATGGGCTTCAGTCGATCCCAGATACTTCGAAGGTTGATGTTACGTGGCTGCCTGATATTATAATCAATTACGAGTAACAGGCAGTCAGGGCCCACCGTGCAACTGCTGCTAGTGACAGCAGAAAAGGGTGTCTGTACCACAGAAGTAGTACTTGTTCCTGTTACTTCACAGCAACACTAGGACTAGTACGACACACCCTGTTTAACTCACATCGAGTACCGTAATAGCATAAACTAATATTTGGTAGCATATAAATAAGTTAGGGTGACTACCCCATATGAATAGGAAATACCTCTGTTACTTCACAGAAGTAAGCTAGTAAATTAACAAAGCATAAACAATGCTCCTAGGTAAGGAGAGAATGCACAGGTCTCCTGTTAATGGTCACAGGCAAACCTAAGAACTAACCTCTATTATGCTCAGAGAGGAAGTGTAATATGACAACTGATAACAGAGGGCAATAGCTTTCTCTGAAATGGCTCAAGTGCAAGTCCCTGTCCAAGCCCCGTGTGCTAACCGCACTTTTAGGAGCCATGGAACTCTCTATGCTATCCGCAGAAAGTAAACAGGAGCGAAGGGGGAGAGGTTCCTACCTAGCCCAACTCCCCTAAAGCATGGGAAGCAGGTATATTATGCAGACTCGCTTGGAGCGTCTACTCCCACACAAGCACATGTAACGACTGAGCACCGAGAGGCGGGCTCCAGGGCCCTTTATAAACTTGGCTCCACCCACAAGATGGAGGATAATTAACAGGAACGACCCTGGGCCAATAGTAACGAGCAACGACAGAAGTGACGTCACCCTCGGCCAATCATGTAATGCCACGTCACATGCCGAGGACCATGTGATCCCCGCATCATCTGTGACATCACACACGGCCAATCATGTAATGCCACGTCACATGCCAAGGACCATGTGATCCCCGCATCATCTATGACATCACACACGGCCAATCATGTAATGCCACGTCACATGCCAAGGACCATGTGATCCCCGCATCATCTATGACATCACCCACGGCCAATCATGTAATGCCATATCGCAGGCATGCTCAGAACAGAGTACACACTTAGCCTCAGAAATGACTAAGTCCGTAAGCATGCTCAGTACCTCAAAATTGTGACTTAGACTCAGGAAGCTAAGAAGTTTCCAAATAACTGGAACGACGCAAACGAGAAGCAGAAGGGGAAGAAGGGGAACATGGAGCAACAGACCCAGGGGCCGTAACAGTCGAGGCTGGTGTTTCCTTCTGTGTGTCACCTTTTGACGGTTTCCCTCCACCCCAGTTCCTGGGCCGTGGAATGGATCACGGGTGCCTTCTGTACTTCCCGCGAACCCTGGGATCCTCCTTATTTCCTAAGAACCCGGGTTAAGCTTCTCGCTCCAGACCACAGGCCCCCGACTATCTTTGTCCATGCTTGTTTTCTCCTCCTGAGTGTGACCTGGTGCTTCCCGCACCCGGAGCTAACTAACTACTGTGTGAGATGGCTTTTAACTTCCTTGTTGGTGCCATGCCTCATGATAGCCACCCCAGAACCTACCCTAACCCAGTCTCAGTGGAAGAGCTCCCATGTTATGTGTTGGTTGAGTGTGTTGTTGTTTGTTTACCGGTGACGACCTCCTCCGTATCCGAGATGACTACTGCACCTTGGGTGCGGTGCAGTACCCTGTGGCGCCTGAAGCTTCAGGGGAGCCCCACACACCCACAGCGAATCACAGCACGTCCGCAGGGTGTAAAATAAGCCATTACAATGTCAACTGCAAAATCTGTAAAAGCAAAAGAATAACATTTCTTCCCTTTATGGGAGGCATGGTTTCGTGAACGTTACAACTTTCTATACAATTTACATTTGTCCCATAAAACCTTTTAACACTGTAAATGCAATCAACATTAGCTCTCAATATATAACCTTCACTTTGGGGCAATAGACATTCGTCCCCTTACAAAACGTTCACTTGTGCAATAAACTTTTCACTTAGCATAAAATGTTCTACTTTACATAAAACTTTTTCCATTTTGTACTTAATTGCAACAAATTAGCAGCAACAACATTATGGGGGACCTGCCCTGAACCCCCAACGTAAATTTTGGGTGTGCTCAGAGTGTTCCAGACCTTGCTTCTCCTCTTCAGCACACTGACAGGTTTTTGGGTACTGTAAATTCTGGTAGGGTGCACAACAGGTGCAAATTACAGTATTTACAAGGAAAGTAATGGCCATTCCAAGTCCGATAGCCCAGCTGTCCAATTCAACACTTGTTAGAGAAAGGAAAAAAAAAATTACCTATAACAACATTATTAGCAACAGTTTAACTTTTCTTTTTAGCATTTTTACTTGCGGTCACCAGGACTGCGGCTACCCAGCTCATGGCAGTCCATGTACCCCTGTACACTGTAGCTCAGACCTAGTGTCTGTGTCCCCTGGTCAGTCAGAGGACACTGTGTTTGTTGCCCTGACTAGGGCACATTCCCGGTCTGATGAGCACTCTGGTGCAGCTTCAGGGGAGCCGGCCGCTCCCACCCTGCACTCCAGATTGCTCCGGTAGCTGCTCGCCATGGCGCGATCCGAGTACTTCAGCGCAGTTCTCCAATGCTCTGTTATTTCCTGGTAAGGCGAGACTTTGGTAAGTTTCGGTTTCCCTCTGTAGCTGAGGAGAATGGGCCGGGGTTTTTGCGTTGTCTGGCAACCCAGCCCACGAAGGACGGACATACCCAGCCCTTTTGATTACACATGGCGCCGGTTCTTTCTTAATAGCCACCAACGTATAGTCTCTGTTCAGTTTGTTAAGGCGCACAGTACCCGCGGTTGCAGGCACAAAATCCTGTTTGTGATGCCAAGTTGACACGCCCACGAGGTCTGGGGTTACCTGTCACCAGGCCGCGGTGCTTCTCCTGTGTCGCCGCAGAGGCCTCATTCGGTTCCGTGACCCTGTGGTGTCAATAAAGCTGGGCATGGGGACGATGGGGTAGTTGTTTGTGATGCCAGCTGTGGTATGTGGCCAGCTATTAGCTGCCACTGCAGGAAGTTTCTCTTCTGGGGCAGATGGTGTCACAGCTCGGGTGGTTCAGCTCTCCACAGGTAGAGCTAGGCCCCAGGGAGGATGATGATGGTGGTAGTCGCCTATGGCGCAGGAGTGCGAAGTTGAGAGTGCCGGCAGTAATGGGACGACACCGAGGGTACAGTTCAAGTTCTTTACTCACTGGAAGCATACCACCATTGGAGTAGCAGGCTGTGCTGTGATGGGCTTCAGCTGATCCCGGATACTTCGAAGGTCGAGGCCGGTGTTTCCTTCTGTGTGTCACCTTCTGACTATTTCCCTCCACCCCAGCTCCTGGCCCTTCTGCACTCCCTGCGAACTCTGTGATCCCCCTTCTTTCCTGAGAACCCTGGTCGAGCCTCTCGCTCCAGACCACCGGCCCCTGTCTATCTTTGTCCGTTTTTCCTTTCTCCTCCTGAGTGCGACCTGGTGCTTCCCGTGCCCGGAGCTAACTAACTACTGTGTGAGATGGCTCCTAACTCTACTGTTGGTGCCTCACTTCCCAGGTTCCTGAACTAGTGGGCAAGAGGTCCCATACCTCATGATGGCCACCCCTGAACCTACCCTAACCAAGTCCCAGTGGAAGAGCTCCCGTGTTATGTGTTGGTTGAGTGTGGTGTTGGTTGTTTACCGGTGACGACTTCCTCCGTATCTGAGATGAATACTGCACCTCAGGTGCAGTACCCTGTGGCACCTGAAGCTGCAGGGGCACCACAAATCACTGCTTTCCTATGCACAGTATGATGTCCCCACAGCTCCCCCATACACAGTATAAATGCCTGACAGCTTTCCTATGTACAATATGATGTCCCCACAACTTCCCTTTACACAATATGATACCCTCACAGCTCCCCTATACACAGTAAAATACCTATCAAACTGCATGATGCCCCTACAAAATCCCTCACACTGTATGATGTCCCCTTTAGTAGCTCTTATACTATATGATTGCTCCACACTAGTCCCCACTCTATATAATTCCCTCCTTAATTTCACCAATTCTGTATGAGGAGGCCCTTGTAGCACTCACTCTGTCTTAGGGGCCCTTTAGTCACCCCAATGCTCTATTAGGGTCCCCTCAGGCTGCATGATGGCCCACTTAGTAGTCCTCCCACATTATGATGATTCCCTTAGTATCTCTTACTTTGTATGAAGTAACCCCACTCTCTATGAGGACCCTTTTTAATAGCCTCACTCTGTATGAGGACTCCATTAGAGGCCTCCATGTTATATGTAGTCTCTGAGGCCGTCTTTCGTTTTCATTGACCTTAATTGAAAAAGTTTCAATGGGCCCCATTCACATGTAGACACAAACATATACACGTATGGGTGGCATACACGTTACTGGGCTGTTTACACATTACTGCAGAGGGATACAGCTGGGGCGCACACATGTTGCTGGAGGGGGCATACAACAGTGGGGGGTATACAACACTGGGGGCATACACATTGCTTGGGGGGCATACAGCTCTGCGGGAAGATTCTCTTCATCTGTGCGACAAGAGCGCATTGTGGGCTAACTCCACCCACACCTACAATGCATGTGCATGCAGAATTCTGCAATGAACGCTGTGTGCACATGCTCACACAGCAATGCAGGTTTAAGAAGGCTGACAGCCAGCAAAGTGCGGCTGTCAGCCTGAACACTGCGGTCCCCAGATATCAACCCGAAGTCCACTGAAGACATCCATGGTGACTGTGAATTGGCCCCACCGGTTGTCCAGGGCCCCAACACTTGACTGGGTTTGCCAAGTGCTGACCCTGGCACTGGTGGTTCCTCACACAATATTAAAATAAAAATTAAATATATACACACCTAACCTTGGTGAGTCCACTGGCAAAAATTGGGTAGACCAATGCAGTGATATCATCATGACTGGGTATGCAGATGATGTCAAAGTACCAAAACGATGATGTCTTCATGCCTAAAGCCTGCTTTACACCTTAAAATTAAGCATACGATATCGTATGCGATGTGACACGCCCCCATCGTATGTGCAGCACGTTCAATTTGTTGACTGTGTTGCACAAACAATTCATTACCGTCACACATACTTACCTACCATACGACCTCGATATGGGCGGCGAACATCCACTTCCTGGAGTGGGAGGGACGTTCGGCGTCACAGCGACGTCACACGGCAGCCGGCCAATAGAAGCGGAGGGACGGAGCTGAGCGGGACATAAACATCCCGCCCAACTCCTTCCTTCCGCATAGCCGACGGGAGCCGCGGGACGCAGGTAAGCTGTTCCCGGGGTGTCACACACTGCGATGTGTGCTGCCTTGGGAACATTGAACAACCCGGCGTTCAATTTTTAGGTTTTGAACGACGTGTATGCGATCAACGTTTATTCGTTCAATCGCAATCACACGTAGGTTTCACACACTACAATATCACTAACGATGCCGGATGTGCGTCACTTACGACGTGACCCCACCGACACATCGTTAGATATATTGTAGCGTGTAAAGCCCGCTTTACTCTACTGCAGGGACTAACTGCATCAGTGTGAACAGTATAAAGTTAAAGGAAGGGCCTATCAGGGTCAGGGGCCTTAGGTGACACTACTGATTAGTAGAGATGAGCGATGTTCGAGGTTCGCCAATTTCATGTTCGAGTGATTTTGGGGGGTGTTCGTGCTCGAGCTCAAACTCGAGCTTTTTGCTAAAAGCTCGACAGTTTGAGTTACGTTTGAGAACGGTTTGATCACCAAAAAAGCCTAGCTAGTTACTAGCTGGCTTTTCACTGTAAAGGCTGCTTTACACACTTCGATATCGGTACCGATATCGCTAGCGTGGGTACCCACCCCCATCTGTTGTGTGACACAGGCAAATCGCTGCCCGTGTCGCACAACATCGCCCAGACCCGTCACACTACTTACCTGCCCGGCGACGTCGCTGTGACCGGCGAACCGTCTCCTTTCTAAGGGGGCGGTTCATTCAGAGTCACAGCGACAGCACAGCTGCGTCACTGAACCGCCGCCCAATAGAAGCGGAGGGGCGGAGATGAGCGGGACGTAACATGCCGCCCACCTCCTTCCTTCCGCATTGTGACCGGGAGGCAGGTAAGGAGATGTTCCTCGTTCCTGCGGTGTCACACGGAGCGATGTGTGCTGCCGCAGGAATGAGGAACAACTTCGTTACTGCTGCAGTAACGATTTTTGAGAATGGACCCCCATGTCACCGATGAGCGATTTTGCACGTTTTTGTGACGATGCAAAATTGCTCATAGGTGTCACACGCAACGGCATTGCTAATGCGGCCGGATGTGCGTCACAAATTTCGTGATCCAAACGAGTTTGCATTAGCGATGTCGTAGCGTGTAAAGCCCCCCCTAATAGTGTGAGTCACTGTGAATCACACTATTACCAAATTTCAGCATATAGTGTGTGGAGGGGACAGGGTTTAGATCTGTGCTGCTGCTGAGTGCTGAGATTATGCCGATCGCCATTTTTTTTTTTCCCCCAAACAGCACGTGCAGTGGGGCGGGCCAGGATGTCAGCTAATCACAAACACACACACACCTAAGTGGATTTTTGCCAGACAAGCAAGGGCATGTGTCATAGGCTGTGCATGTCACATATCCTTGCCTTATATGATCCTGCCATTTTCCCCATCGCCGCCATTATCTGTCTTCTGCGTGTGGGTGACAGTCACCACTCATGCTCCTGCTGCTGCTCCTGCTGTGTGCGCTATAGAGATACAGTGCAATCTACGCAGCGCTTTAGGGATTAGGGACTGCTGGTTATTTCAGCCCTTTTCAGGGCTGATTTACAGGCGTTCATAGCCATAGCTGTTAGGCAGGTCCGTGCAAACGCTGTGTAGTGCTTTAGATAACAAAGTCTGCCTACCTCAGCTCAGGCAATTCCTTGCTGGATTTTTTCATTAACAGGGATAGAAAGTGAGGCTTCCTTTGCTGTCCTGCTACCTACAGCACCCATGCATTGTACCCACCTGCATATTTTTGCCACATTATTTTATGTGCCCAAAGAGCTAACACTTTTTGTGCCATCCTAAAAGCATCTGGAATACTAAAGGGGGCTTTATACGCGACGATATCGCTAATGCGAAGTCGTTGGGGTCACGGAATTTGTGACGCACATCTGGCCGCATTAGCGATGCCGTTGCGTGTGACACCTATGAGCGATTTTGCATCGTCGCAAAAACATGCAAAATCGCTCATCGGTGACATGGGGGTCCATTCTCAAATATCGTTTCTGCAGCATTAACGAAGTTGTTCCTCATTCCTGTGGCAGCACACATCGCTCCGTGTGACGCCGCAGGAACGAGGAAGCTCTGCTTACCTGCCTCCCTGCCGCAATTCGAAGGAAGGAGGTGGGCGGGATGTTACATCCCGCTCATCTCTGTCCCTCCGCTTCTATTGGGCGGTGGTTCAGTGACGCTGCTGTGACGTCGCTGTGACGCTGAATGAACTGCCCCCTTAGAAAGGTGGCGGTTCGCCGGTCACAGCGACGTCGCCGAGCAGGTAAGTATGTGTGACAGGTCTGGGCGATGTTGTGCGGCACGGGCAGCGATTTGCCTGTGTCGCAAAACAGATGGGGGCGGGTACCCACGCTAGCGATATCGGTACCGATATCGCAACGTGTAAAGCGGCCTTAAGTTAGTGTTCCTTTGCTTTCCACTGACCCACAGCACCCCTGCATTCTACCCACCTGCCCATTTTTGCCACGTTATTTTATTTGCCCAAAGAGCTGACACTTTTTGTGCCATCCTAAAAGTGTCTGGAATACTAAGTTAGTGTTCCTTTGCTGTCCACTGACCCACAGCACCCCTGCATTCCACCCACCTGCCCATTTTTGCCACGCTATTTTATTATCCAAAGAGCTGACACTTTTGTGCCATCCTAAAAGTGTCTGGAATACTAAGTTAGTGTTCCTTTGCTGTCCACTGACCCACAGCACCCCTGCATTCTACCCACCTGCCCATTTTTGCCACGCTATTTTATTTGCCCAAAGAGCTGACACTTTTTCTGCCATCCTAAAAGTGTCTGGAATACTACCTTAGTGTTCCTTTGCTGGCAATCACGGTACAGCACCTGTGCATGGTACACACCTGTCCATTTTTGCTACGCAATTCTAATTGCAAACTGTGCTGCCACTGTTACGGGCATACTAAAATTGACTGGGATAGTCAGTGTTGGTTCTTCAGCTGTCAATAAAGCTAGACCACCTCCGCATTGTACACCACCTCTACATTTTTGCATCCACATTTTAAGTGTCTAATCTTATTGCTAACAAAATGAGTGGCAAAAGGACAGATGCTGGTGGAAAGGGGAACAGGCGTGTTGGAAAAGGAAAAAAAGTTTGTGTCTGTGGGGTAGGTGGGAAAGCTACATTAACATCTGCTGAAGAAAGGCCATCTTCCAACAAAAATAAGATGTATACAACTTTCCCTGGATAACTGGATGTGCTACCTTTTTTACGGAACCGAAAAACTGTAACAAAGGTAGATGATGCACAAAAAAAAGAACATGGTAGATTGGATCTCAAGTGCTCCAACAAGTTGCTTCTCCTCCACCTCAACTTCAACATCCACAAAACAACAGTCCTCTGAGTTGTCCAATCGCACTTACTTTCTCCCAGCTCTCAAGTCTCCACCCGCCCTGCAGAGTATGGTGTAACATAGATGGCTGAGTCTGCAGAGCTGTTCAGTCACACTATACAATGGGAATCAGAGGTCTGCTCCCAAGCTACAGTTAGCATAGACCAGGAAATGGTCTACAGTGATGCCCAGAAGCTTTGTGAGTCAGATTCAGGCCCTGGTGACCAGGTTTCTGAGCATTATGTAGACCCTCATTCCCAAACTGTAACACCTGTTGGTGTAGACAATGAGGAACATACTGATGACGATAAGACGTAGATACCTGATTGGGATGACAACTTAACTATTCAGTCAGGGCAGGAAGAGGTTAGGTCTGAGAGCGAGGGGAGTGCAAACACAACGCTTGATGAGTTCTAGATCCCACTTACTGTCAACCCACAATCAGGCACTCGAGGAGGTCACCAGAGGCGGTGGAGGAGGATGCGACTGACGACGAAGTTACCTTGCACCTTCCTGGACAGAGTTGGAGTACTGGAAGCACGTCAACAACTGCATCCTCAGCCACAACTCTGCCTCTGTACACAAGTTGGGGTGGCTCTGCAGGTCGCATGGGCTCTAAGCCTTTCCTAGCCTGGTCCGTTTTTGACATCACAAAGGATCTCCCAAATCATGTGATATGTAAGATTTGTTGCCAATCTATAAGTAGAGGCCAAAACCTCACAGTTTGACAACTTCTTCCATGAATCGTCAGATGACTTACAAGCATAAGTCCCAGTGGAAAGCTCACTGGGATACAATGCGGGCTAGTGGAGTGGGCCAACCACCGTCTGCCCCTTCAAGTGCATCCACGCGCTCCTCATCCTCTATGACTGTGGGGACAGCTGTCACACATGTTTTTCCATGCAGACCTTCCACCTCTTTAACCGCAACATGCAGTTTGCTTGGCAGGTCGTCAGTTGGTTTGGAAGGTGAAACAAGTGCTGGTGTACAGCTCTCTCAGACATCAAGAGCACCCACTTTGGATAAAGGCAACATCATGTCTCCGCCTGCACTTTTCTTACAGACCTGCAGTTTTCCAGGGACACCCAACTCCACACCGTCTCCAAACACCAGCCATATCTGTGTCCCTCAGACGTGGACCAATAAAAGGCCATTTCATCTGAGCCATGACAAAGCTAAGAGGTTGACTTTCACCCTCTGTAAGCTCTTGGCTACCGAAATGTTGCCTTTCTGCATGGTGGACACAGAGGATTTTCGAGACCTTATGTCAGTCGCAGTGCCCCAGTACCAGATGCCCAGTCGCCACTACTTCTCCAAGAAAAGTGTGCCTGCGCTACACCAGCATGTTTCACACAACATCACCGCTTCCTTGAAAAACTCAGTGTGTGACAGGGTGCATTTCACCACCGATACTTGGACCAGTAAGCATGGACAGGGGCATTACATGTCGCTGACTGGGCAGTGGCTAACTATGGTGAGAGATGGAGAAGGGTCTGCTGAACAAGTCTTGCCATCCCCACGACTTGTGCGTCAATCCTCTGTATGTAGCAGTTCCTCCACTGCTTCTGCCTCCTCAACCTCATCTGGGTCCTCCACCTCTGCCCCAAGCCTGCCTGGTCAGGCCACCCGCATTGTAACTGTGCACAAGGAATCCCGCACATCTCCTTACTATGCAGAGCTCAACAGCATCAGGCGGTCTTTACCTTGAAATATCTTGGAAATAAGAGTCACACAGCTGAGGAGTTGTGGTCAGCTCTTGCAAGCGAGTTTCGTAAATGGTTGTCTCCATTCAACCTGCAGCCAGGGAAGACCGTGTGCGACAATGCTGCAAACCTGGGTGCGGCCCTTCGTCGGGGCAAGGTGACACACGTGCCTTGTATGGCTCACATGTTGAACCTTGTTGTCCAACAATTTTTAACCAACTATCCTGGCCTAGATGGGCTTCTGCACAGGGCACTGACCCTCTCTGCTCACTTCCGCCCTTCAACCGCTACAGCTGATCGACTTGCATCGCTCCAGAAGTCTTTCGGCCTGCCGGTTCACCACCTGAAATGTGATGTGCCGACACGCTGAAATTCGACTCTCCACATGTTGCAGCGACTGTGGCAGCACCGCCGAGCCCTGGTGTAATACGTTATGACGTATAGCCTGAGCCAACAAGATGCAGAGTTGGGGCAAATCATGCTGCTGGAGTTGTCTCAGATCAAGGACCTATGCACCCTTCTAAACAGTTTCGACATGGCGACGAATAAGTTTAGCGCTGAAAATGCCATTATCAGCATGACAATTCCAGTCATTTACATGCTGGACACACTGTAAACAGTATTACGAGTCAGTTGGTGGGACAAGAGGAAGGGGAGGAAGTACAGGAGGATTCATATGCGCAAGGGATACCAACATCTACAAGGTCCAGACGTTCAGCATCACCAAGGCGGCAGGCATGAAACGGTGGGAGAGAGGGATTAACAAGGGCACATGTTAGCAGCCAAACTGTTGAGGAAGGTTCAAGAGCCCAGGAAGAAATGGAGGACGAACTGTCCATTGACATGGAAGACTCAGCAGATGAGGGAGACCAAATTTCAGTTGAACGAGGTTGGGGGGACATGTCAGAGGAAGAAAGCTCAGTAATCACCTCGCTGCCACAAACACAGCGAGGACTTGGTCCGCATGGATGCACAAGACACATGACCACCTTCTTGCTGCACTACCTACAACATGATCCTCGGATTGTCCGAATTAGAAGTGATGATGACTACTGGGTTGCCACACTATTAGATCCCTGGTACAAATCCAAATTTGGAGAAATAATTCCAGCCATAGAAAGGGACGCACGTATGCAGGAGTATCAGCAGAAGCTGTTACTCAATCTTAGCTCGGCTTTTCCACCAAACACCAGTGGTGCTCGGAGTGAATCTCCCAGTTGTAACTTGCCAAACATGGGACTATCTCGTCATTATCAGTCAAACCGTTACAGCAACACCGTATGTGGTGCTAGTAACAGCAATTTTATGGAATTGTTTCATAATTTTTTTTAGACCATCCAATGCAAGGCCACAAGAGACAAGAAGTCTGACACATAGTCAACGGCTAGAGAGGATGATACCAGAGTATCTCCAAATGAATATCGATGCCATGACTTTCCAACTGGAGCCTTGCTCATTTTGGGCTTCCAATCTTGAAAAATGGCCTGAGCTCGCCACTTACGCCTTGGAGATCTTGTCGTGTCCCGCAGCCAGTGTTATCTCGGAACGTGTCTTCAGTGCTGCTGGGTGTGTGCTGACAGATAAGCACACGCGTCTGTCCAGTGACAATGGAAGACTAACGTTCATCAAGATGAACAAGTCATGGATCCGCAAGGACTTTACTAGCCCTGTGTCATCCTGGGGAGAGTAAAGGCTGGCGTATATTGGAATGTGTTTGATGCAAATCTACCTCTCAAGTTTGCAACTGGGGCACAAGTGCTGCCACTGAAGGGGTGTCTGTGGTGCCCAATTTTTGGAAAAAACAGAGACTCTGCTTGGAGTCCCCTTGCTGTGTTTTACATGATTTTAGAAGGGCATGACATGCCTATATCTGTGTCTCCTCCTCTTTTAACTCATCCAGCTGTTTTGTTTTCGCATGAGTATATGTCCTTGTCACTTTCCCATGTGTTTGTGGTGTGTTGTGAGTTGTTTGTCACCTTTTGGACACCTTTGATGGTGTTTTCTATGTGTTTTTATGTGATTGTGTTTGCCTGCTATTGTTTCAATGGGGTTCGAGAGGTTCGTCGAACGGTTCGTCGAACCGAACTCGAACGCGGCCTCCGATCAAAGAACCGAACTCGAGCCTTTAGAGGCTCACTCATCTCTACTGATTAGTGGACATTTAGTTCAATGCAATTATACACTTCATTGAATCACTAGAAAATTCTTTTAACAAAAGAGTTGCTATTGTGATCAGTTCTTCTTACTGGTCCACAAAACTGTCAGCATTTAGCTAAATTCACTAGAATAATGGTCTGTTTACACAGATAAAACAGGCGCACTAAAGAACTGCTGATTGGTAAATATTTACATATCCGTAGTCCTTTAAAGCGTCACTCAATGTTGGTTTTGGGGTTTTTTTAAGCATTGAAATGGTGCCTTAAATCTAAATCCCATGCCCCCTGTCATATATTTACCTTCAGGCGGCTTCACCTTTTACTTACATAATATATACTGTATGTTAGACACATCTGTATGTTTTTCTCACTATCTGACATAAAATCAGAATAAACCTTTCCCATTTTTGGTCAATTAGGAACCTAATTGATTTATATTTGCCAAATGCCAGAATAATGAGAGCGAAAAAATGTTTTAAGGCATTTTTATTACTTTCTGCAAAATCAAAAGTTTACATACACTAAAGTGGGTTTTACACACTGCAATATCTTTAATGAATTATCGTCGGGGTCACGGTGTTTGTGACACATATCCGACATCATTAACGATATCGCAGTGTGTGACAAGTACGAGCGACCTTAAACGATCGCAAAAGTGGTCAAAATCGTTTGGAGAGGTCGTCCTGAAACTAAAAATAGTTCTCTGCTTATTAGCAATGTTGTTCTTCGTTCCTGCGGCACCACACATCGCTGTGTGTGACACCGCAGGAATGACGAATATCTCCTTACCTGCCTCCACCGGCAATGAGGAAGGAAGGAGGTGGGGGGGATGTTATGTCCCGCTCATCTTCGCCCCTTCGCTTCTATTGGACGCCTGCCATGTGACGTTGCTATTACTTTCTGCAAAATCAAAAGTTTGAAACCACTTGTATCCTTAAACAAGAATACATACAATGCTAGTTTTCCTTACAAAAGTGCATTTTATTGATGAAAATTAATACATAAAATTACACATCTAGACATGACGGCACAACAAGGTAAGAGGACAAGTACCTGCAACCCCCATACATTGGGGAAGGGGAGGGTTTGGAACCTGCAGCCGATCCCTTATATAAATAATAAATACACAGGGACCATTGGTCTGCCTACGGATTGTATAACTCTGCACAATGCTATATAATAGAGCCACTGCCAAATGCTGGTATGTTAAATATGAAATAAGGACTAAACTTCAATTATAGCAGATGGTAATGCATTAAACATGGAGCTTCTCTATCAACATACTGCTTCCAATCTTTGCTGGAACATGAGGGTACAATTTGTTGGTATATGGGGGTATAATTAAGATACACATCCAGTCACATTGATGGCAATAGAGTACCTCCATTAATGCCAACAAACACTGTATATCTCCCCCTTATATAGCTCAATCATACCAAATTGTATCCAAAGTATTGCATATCCCCACAAACATATGAAGCAGGAAAATGAGCATTGCTCACTTGTTAGTCTATAGGTTGCACAGACAGAGCTTAGTATCCATCATACATACAGCAGTGTGGACTGTAAACCACAGTCATAACAATGGTATACAACAATAGTACAGACCTTAAGTAATTGCTGCTGTTCCCACCCTCCGCACCTCAACGCGTTTCACCAACTGGGCTTCCTCAGGAGGCGGATATTTGCCTTGCCAGTCCATTGCTCCTTAAATATACCCCAAAATATATTCACCTGGTCGGCAATCAGGAGTCCTACTCCATGTTTGTAGTGGCGCGGTCATGTTTCCGGTCAGAGGTTATATCGTAAAGTGACTTCACACTATTTTCCGGCCAGGGGTGAGACGCACGCAAGCCCCACATCCATGGCAACGCGATGTCAGTGATGCCGGGCATGCGCACAACCCGCCCCCTGTGGCCGTACTATAGAGTAAAGTATCCTCCAACCCAGATTCAGCCGCGCACAGCATGGATAGTGCAGCGGTGCGGCACCTCCTGCATTTGCCGACCATATGAACACCAAAACTAGGATCGGGGTCACTCGATCACCAATGTATATTTTTTATATTTTTTATGATCGTTTTTCATCCCCATAGTGCACAATGTATTTTATTAGGTGGAGATTGGGACTATCGTGCAATGGCTCAATATCATAGGGGAGAATAGTAAAAACCCGACCTCAATAGTATGAACTTCCACCAGAACAGGACATCCTATAGTATTCAATAAGAATTTATATACTGAATTAAGAAGTTCATGAGCCTCTCATAGAATGTATTAGGGATGGTATGCCGGCCGCCCATGCCCGCATGCCATTCAATCCCCCACAGGATTATATGGGTTCAGATGGCAGGCACAAACATGAGCAGCAAGCAAACATCCATCTCTCCACATTCATGATTGCGACCATATTGCTCAAGTAACCTGTATCGTAACCATACATAATGTAATCCGACTTTGCAGATATTCAAACCTATTGCACAGTGCAAAACAACTGCTATAAACAGTAAGTGCACAAGATATAATAAATAGGTGCAAAATTTATATATAAGTCATACAAGCTCAAATTATGCAGTCCTTAATCAGAGATTATTTCATAGGTGCCAATCACAAATATGGAAGTTGTAGATGGTCCAATGAAATCTTGTGTATGAGTAGCTCAATCCTTCTTTGCGGATTAACTCCAGACGTGGATAGGTCCTAACATCAATGGATCGGTCCCCCTGACATAGAGACTTCATGTAATGTCACAAATCATAATCAACAGTGATGAATAAGTGTGACCTCGAAAAAAGGAGCAAAAGACAAGATTAATACTTAGGGCAAGGTATATCATTCCTTTAACATAGATACCCCAAACATAAATATAAACAAGAACATTAAAGAAAGCTCTAAAATCAAATACAAAAAATAATAAAAAGACATCAGCCAGTATAGGTTGCTATGTTCACATGAAGGCGTTGAACCCGAAATTTTCATTAAGGCCGTCTGGAGTTACTGTTCCCAACCGATAAATCCACCGGGTTTCCAGGCGTGCCAAACGTCTGCCAATATCACCACCCCTTACATCTATTTTAATCTGATCGATAGCCTTAAAGATCATTTGACGGGAGTCCGAATTGTGGAAATCTTTAAAATGTCTTGGGATAGTTTTGAGTTTCTCCTCATTTGTTGTTGTTTTGGAATTTTTTATATCTCTAATATGTTCCCCAACACGGATTTTCAGTTCCCTGGTGGTCATACCAATATAGTGTAACCCACAGGGACAGGTAGCTTGATAAATAACGGCTTTAGAGGCGCAATTTAGCAGAATTCTAATATCAAATTCCCTATCTCCCCTAGCACTATGTAACGTCTTTGCCTTGCACATATTACCACATGCTTTACACAATCCACATGGGTAAAAGCCTACTGGGCCGGCTGGTAGATGACTATTTGACGTGCCTCCATAGTGACTGCGTACCAGATAATCCCTCATATTTCTTGCACGTCGCGCCGTGATCATCGGATACTGTGGGATATTATTTTTGAGTATTGGGTCTTTGGTTAGAATCCCCCAATGTTTCCTAACTATCCCCACAATATCACGCCAGCGATTGTTGTATGTTGTAACTAGGCGGACCGCCTTTTGCTCTTGTCTCTTGGGTTCAGCATAGTTAGCATACAGCAATGAATCTTTCGTACATTTTCTGGCTCGATCATAGCCTTTCTTGATTGTTCTTCTACTGTATCCTCTGTGCAGGAACCTTTGTGTCAGGTCGTCTGCCTGCACAGAGAATGCCTCATCGGTCGAGCAGATCCTCCGGGCTCTCAGAAACTGGGCAATGGGAATGCTTCTGATCGTTGCCGGGATATGAGATGATTGGGCATGTAGGAATGAATTAGTCACCGTAGGTTTTCTAAAGATCTCCGTTATAAGTCTACCATCGTCAGTTGTTTGAATTTTCAAATCTAGAAAATCCATCTCTCGTCCAGATCGATACGTGAGGAAGATGTTATTGGGGTTATGGTTCAGCCTCTCAATAAACTCAGCCAATTCCTTTGGGGTGCCATCCCACAGGAACCAGACGTCATCGATATATCGCATCTAGTTGTTAACTTTATGGATGTTGACGTCTGGTTCAGTGAGAAATATCTCCCTCTCCCAGGCCCCCAGAAATAGATTGGCATAGGCCGGGGCACAAGCCGCCCCCATGGCTGTGCCCTGCCTCTGGATGTAAGTAGCTCCTCTAAATGTGAACACATTATGAGTCAAGATGAACTCTAATAATGTAAGTAGGAGCTCAACCAACCTCTCATCTAAGCCGCTAGTGCCCAAAAAGTATGTTACAGCCTTGAGGCCGTCATGGTGACCTATGGACGTGTACAGACTTTCCACGTCCGCAGTCACCATGACAGTCCCAGGTTCAAGTATAATGTTATCCAACCTTTTTAGTGCCTCTGTGGTGTCCTTAATATATGAAGGGAGGGCGGCAGCCAGAGGCTTCAAATAGTAATCCAGCATCTGGCATACCCCCTCACATAGCCCATCTAATCCTGATACAATCGGGCGTCCGGGTGGGCAGCAACTGTTCTTATGAAGCTTAGGTATTAAATACAGGGTTGGCATCCTTGGGTGTTTAGGAATTAAGCAATCAAATAATTTTTGGGGGATGATGCCTTCCCTCAAAGCATTTTCCAAGATTTTGACCAATTCATTTTGGAACTTTGGTAATGGGTCCATATACAACCTCTTGTAACATGCTTTATTATTAAGCTGTCTGCTAGCTTCTTTTTCGTACATGTTATTCGGCCAGATGACAAGGTTGACACCCCTGTCAGCTGGCTTAAACTGCACGTCTGTCCATCCTTTCAGTTCTTCTAAAGCCCGCTGTTCCAATATACTTAGGTTTGAGAATCTATTGGGCCTATGGTTAAGATGTTCGATATCACGTGACACCATTTTCATGAAGACATCAACTGCAGGGCATTGGCTAAGAGGCGGAAATCTTTTAGATTTAGGGTAGAGGTGTATGGGGAACTTACTTATAGTGGCACCGTCCGCTTCTTCCGCTAGTGCTTCGAGTGCCTCTAATGCTTCCTCTTCCCTCTCAACCTCTGTTGGCCCCCCTGCAGTGGGTTGATTAAACATTCGCTTGAACAACAATTTACGGGCAAATAAATGCACATCTTTAATGGCTGTGAACGTATCCAGCTGCATGGCAGGGCAAAGGATAAGCCCCTACCAAGCAGCTGGATTTGAATGTCGGATAATTCACAATATGAAAGATTGATTACCTTATATTGATCCAGGCGTTCATTCACAGTCTGCAAAGTCTGACCACCATGTTTCCTTACTCCACCAGATCTTGTATTGATCGTGCTAACCGATGGTGATTCTTCCTCAGATTGATCTGTTTCATTCATTGTAGCAGCTGAGGATATTGAGCCAGTTTTGTCTTTCTTTCTTTTATTGGTGCCTGGCATCAGTTGCCACCTAAAAATTCTTTTATTGGCGTAATCAGAAACGTCTCTTTGATATTTCTTGGCTTTTGTGGTGCTAATTTCTTTTTCCCATTTCTGGGTATCTTTTTCAACTTCTTCCAGAAATTTGCTAAATATTTCCTCCGGGAGCTCAGTACGTAAATTTGTCTCCAGATTAGCTATCTCGCTATCTAGGGCTGAGAGTGACGTTCTATTTTTATCTATAATAATCTCCAAGAATGTCTTGGTGCAACTCTCTGCCGCTTCCTCCCATCTCTTAACAAAATTTTGATCTTCAAGTGGAAATGATGGGTATATCTGAATTCTCAACCCCCTTGGGGTAATATTATTTGCCAAATAATTCTCAAGTGACATATTGGTCCACCATATTTTAATTTTCTTGTGAACACAATCCCTATACTGGTTACAAACTTCCTTATTGGTAAGAGATGTCTGATTTAAAAGCACAGAGGAGTTGCATTTAAACAGGTCCACCGCCCTGCTGCGCCATGCCATTTCTTTACTTTTAAAATCCATGATATACAATTGTGGAATGATTTCTGTAAAAATACAGTTAAATATCAACACATATAACCACACATTCCACATATTTTGTTCTCTATAACCAGGACAGCATCTACCAACCTAGAAACCACTTGTATCCTTAAACAAGAATACATACAATGCTAGTTTTCCTTACAAAAGTGCATTTTATTGATGAAAATTAATACATAAAATTACACATCTAGACATGACGGCACAACAAGGTAAGAGGACAAGTACCTGCAACCCCCATACATTGGGGAAGGGGAGGGTTTGGAACCTGCAGCCGATCCCTTATATAAATAATAAATACACAGGGACCACTGGTCTGCCTACGGATTGTATAACTCTGCACAATGCTATATAATAGAGCCACTGCCAAATGCTGGTATGTTAAATATGAAATAAGGACTAAACTTCAATTATAGCAGATGGTAATGCATTAAACATGGAGCTTCTCTATCAACATACTGCTTCCAATCTTTGCTGGAACATGAGGGTACAATTTGTTGGTATATGGGGGTATAATTAAGATACACCTCCACAGTCACATTGATGGCAATAGAGTACCTCCATTAATGCCAACAAACACTGTATATCTCCCCCTTATATAGCTCAATCATACCAAATTGTATCCAAAGTATTGCATATCCCCACAAACATATGAAGCAGGAAAATGAGCATTGCTCACTTGTTAGTCTATAGGTTGCACAGACAGAGCTTAATATCCATCATACATACAGCAGTGTGGACCGTAAACCACAGTCATAACAATGGTATACAACAATAGTACAGACCTTAAGTAATTGCTGCTGTTCCCACCCTCCGCGCCTCAACGCGTTTCACCAACTGGGCTTCCTGAGGAGGCGGATATTTGCCTTGCCAGTCCATTGCTCCTTAAATATACCCCAAAATATATTCACCTGGTCGGCAATCAGGAGTCCTACTCCATGTTTGTAGCGGCGCGGTCATGTTTCTGGTCAGAGGTTATATCGTAAAGTGACTTCACACTATTTCCGGCCAGGGGTGAGACGCACGCAAGCCCCACATCCATGGCAACGCGATGTCAGAGATGCCGAGCATGCGCACAACCCGCCCCCTGTGGCCGTACTATAGAGTAAAGTATCCTATAACCCAGATTCAGCCGCGCACAGCATGGATAGTGCAGCGATGCGGCACCTCCTGCATTTGCCGACCATATGAACACCAAAACTAGGATCGGGGTCACTCGATCACCAATGTATATTTTTTATATTTTTATATATGATCGTTTTTCATCCCCATAGTGCACAATGTATTTTATTAGGTGGAGATTGGGACTATCGTGCAATGGCTCAATATCATAGGGGAGAATAGTAAAAACCCGACCTCAATAGTATGAACTTCCACTAGAACAGGACATCCTATAGTATTCAATAAGAATTTATATACTGAATTAAGAAGTTCATGAGCCTCTCATAGAATGTATTAGGGATGGTATGCCGGCCGCCCATGCCCGCATGCCATTCAATCCCCCACAGGATTATATGGGTTCAGATGGCAGGCACAAACATGAGCAGCAAGCAAACATCCATCTCTCCACATTCATGATTGCGACCATATTGCTCAAGTAACCTGTATCGTAACCATACATAATGTAATCCGACTTTGCAGATATTCAAACCTATTGCACAGTGCAAAACAACTGCTATAAACAGAAAGTGCACAAGATATAATAAATAGGTGCAAAATTTATATATAAGTCGTACAAGCTCAAATTATGCAGTCCTTAATCAGAGATTATTTCATAGGTGCCAATCACAAATATGGAAGTTGTAGATGGTCCAATGAAATCTTGTGTATGAGTAGCTCAATCCTTCTTTGCGGATTAACTCCAGACGTGGATAGGTCCTAACATCAATGGATCGGTTCCCCTGACATAGAGACTTCATGTAATGTCACCAATCATAATCAACAGTGATGAATAAGTGTGACCTCGAAAAAAGGAGCAAAAGACAAGATTAATACTTAGGGCAAGGTATATCATTCCTTTAACATAGATACTCCAAACATAAATATAAACAAGAACATTAAAGAAAGCTCTAAAATCAAATACAAAAAATAATAAAAAGACATCAGCCAGTATAGGTTGCTATGTTCACAGGAAGGCGTTGAACCCGAAATTTTCATTAAGGCCGTCTGGAGTTACTGTTTCCAACCGAAAAAATCAAAAGTTTACATACACTAAAGGGGGCTTTACACACTGCGATATCGTTAATGAATTATCGTCGGGGTCACGGTGTTTGTGACACACATCCGGCATCATTAACGATATCGCAGTGTGTGTCAAGTACGAGCAACCTTAAATGATCGCAAAAGAGGTCAAAATCGTTTGCCGCGGAGAGGTCGTCCTGAAACTAAAAATAGTTCTCTGCTTCTTAGCAATGTTGTTCTTCGTTCCTGCGGCACCACACATCGCTGTGTGTGACACCGCAGGAATGACGAACATCTCCTTACCTGCCACCACCGGCAATGAGGAAGGAAGGAGGTGGGGGGGATGTTATGTCCCGCTCATCTCCGCCCCTCCGCTTCTATTGGACGCCTGCCATGTGACGTTGCTATGACGCCGCACGAACCACCCCCTTAGAAAGGAGGCGGATCGCTGGCCAGAGCGACGTCGCAGGGCAGGTAATTGCGTGTGTCGTGGCTAAGCAAGGTTGTGTGTCACGGGCAGCGATTTGGCCGTGTCGCACAACCGACGGGGGCGGGTACAATCGCTTGCAATCTCGCTTATGAGATCGCAGCGTGTAAAGTACCCTTTGAGTACTATGCCTTTAAACAATATGGGACAGCCCATATGATGATGCCATGTCTTTGAGAGCCACACCTGTGGATGTATTTTAATGCACACCTGAAACACACTGCTTTGTTGTGTACCATCATGAGAAAGTCAAAAGAAATCAGCCAAGTTTCATCCTTGAGTACAATTTAAAGATAACTGAAGGTGCCTCGTTCATCTGTACAAACAATTATATGCAAGTTCAAAGAAAATGGGAATATCCAGCCATCATACTGCTCAGGAAAGAGATGCGTTCTCTGTAACAGAAATGAACGTGCATATCAACCCAAGAACACCACGTGAAAATGCTGGTGGAAGCTGGTAAGATTGTGTCATTATCCACAGTGAAATGATTACTACATCAGCATGGGCTGAAAGGCAACTCTGCCAGGAAGAATCCTTTACTTCAAAAGAAACATAAAAAAGCCAAATTAATGTTTCCAAATGCACACAGGAGCAAAGACCTTAAATTTTGGAGACATGTTCTGTGGTCTGACGAAACTAAAGTTGAACTGTTTGGCCATGATGACCATTGTTACATTTGGAGGAAAAAGGGAAAAGCTTTGAAGCCTAACAACACCATCCCAACTGTGAAACACGGGTACGACAGCATCATGTTTTGGGGTTGTTTTGTTGCAGAAGGGACTGGTGCACTTCACAAAATAAATGGCATCATGAGGAAAGAAGATTATCTAAAGATATCAAACAAAAACTTAAAGTTTGGGTCTTCTAAATGGACAATGATCCAAAGCATAAAAATGAAGGAGTGAAGAAACGGCATCTTCCAAGGAGCAATGGGTAAAATCAAAAAATCTTCATTCAAAGCAGACGATCTTTATTCAAAAAGACACCCTTAGTCATATGATTTCATTTCTATGACTAAGTGCATTTTTTTTTTTTGCTCCAGAAACACGATAGGTGTTAACTTGCTGCAGTTTTTTTTAGTGTTTTTAAAATGCTTTGAATAAAGATTTTCTTACTTTACCCATCGCTCCTTGGAAGATGCCATTCCTTCACTCCTTCATTTCTACATTTTTGGTCGATACCTTACCAGAGGATCTTGCACCCATTTCCTCTTTCATGTACTGAAACTGCTACATACAGCGTGGTGAGCTTCCTCTTTTTTCTCTTTGACCCAAAGCATACTGCCAATCTGGTTGCAAAGTGCTTAAGGATAACAAAGTCAAAGTTTTGGAGTGGTTATCACAAAGCCCTGATCTCAATCCTATTGAAAATTAATGAGAAAAGCTGAAAAGGCAGGTGTGAGCCAGGCAACCTACAGACATGGCTCAGTTGCACCAGTTATGTCAGGAGGAATTTGCTTAAAGGGAACGCCAAAATACAAAATCTTTCAGTGTCCCCTGTTTTTTTGAGCTATATATATATACACACACACATTTACAATATAAATCTACCTGGATGTTTACAATGTGTATTAGAAGGAATACTTTGGATACAAAACACATTTAGACAAGAAAACAGCGGGCCATAAAATAATTTCACTCTGACTCAGAGTGCGCACATCCCCTGCCAAGGATAAATGGTTATTACTAGAGATATATACAGTATATTCATGTGCTATGTACCTTTAAATTTCTGCAAATAAATAAATAGTATTTAGCTATAAAAAATTAAAAGGGCCCTGTAACATACTAAATTATTTACGCAGGAAACGCTTCTAAATTTTACAGCGCATGTCGCCAAATTTCTCTTGAAATTCTCACCATTTATCAAGCATGTTCTACTGTCTCTTTTCTACTCAGAAGCACAGCATGCATAAAGTCCATTTCACATTGAAACATCACTATGTGGAACAATGTGATGAAATGAGACACAGGAGGAGAGTTTATGTTGCACTCAGCTAAACAGTTGGCCTATAGGAAGGATAGCTTTTTATGCTGTGACTGATATATCAATTGCGAGGCCTCAGATATGTCTTGTCTTAAAGCAGGGGTGATGATGCACTGTGTTCATGTGAGAGATTATGGGTAGCATAACTGAGCGTGCTGTGAGGTTATAACCCAGACCTTATCGAAAGTAAAGCAGATGGCAAAGCAGTGAATTTCTGAGAAAATCCAAACTATAGAACAAATTGCACATAATGATCCCTTATACAATGAGATTCCTTAATATATGTATCAAATGCATAGCTTACTTCACAAAATTAAAATCTGCCTTCATGCCCCTAACATAATAAATAACAAAATTATTATTTGGGTGAATAATAAATTAAATACTATAATAAAACAAGATGATTAATTCAACATTTATGAAAATTTCAATTCATTCAAGATAATGTGTTGGATTTGAAAATGACATTGAGGCCTTTTACATGGAAATACTGTAACATAACAAACAAAAAAATAATACAATATTTTAAAATTCTTATTTAAAATGTTTTTTTTATTTATAGCTAACAATAATCTATTATTTCACACTTTGCTAGACTATTGAAAAGAAAATAAATATTTCAAAGTTATGTTGCCGTTAATATTATGATTTCTGTTTTAACCTAAAACTGAATCTAGATTATATCATTGAAATTATGAAAACAAAAAAATAAGGATTGAAAAGCAAACTTTCAGGTTCCCCCATTATTGTGGCATTGAAGGAAACCTGTCACAAGATTTCGCCCCTCTAAGCTGCAGCCACCATCATTGTGCTCTTATATACAGAATTCTAGAATATAGAATAGAGAGCCCAGGCCAATCTGTATAACGTAAAAACCACCTTTATTATACTATCCTAGGGCGCATTCTGGATAGATGGGTGTCACTGCTCTCCGGTCCGGAGCCTCCTCCTTCTTCCCAGCCCAGTATGGGTGACGTGTCCTACGTCATCCACACAGGCCTGCATTGTGGCCCTGCGCAGGTGCACTTTGATAAGCCCTGCTCTATGTGAAAAAAGTCTATGGGTGCTTGTGAAGCATCAAAATGCACTCGGATGTCATCCGAGTGCACTACAATATATGCAGAGACAAGCAATGGAAAAGATGGAGAAATGAACCTCTCTATCTTCTCCACTCCTCACATGCGAGAGAATCGGAGCACAGTAGATGACACTTTGATCACTCTCACAGTAGAGCTTGATCTGAGTGTGATTAGCATGTTGCATCCAATGCTCTCAGATGTTATATGATTGTCTCCACCCAGCCATAAAGGCACAGCTGGCGAGGCTTCCATCTCTGCTTAGAACATAGTGATTGGCAGCTGTCACCAGCCCCTTACTGACTATTACACTGCTAAGTCGGCTGTCAGTCAGTGCCAAGGTATGGTTACAGCTGGCACTCACTTTTTACTAAGTAGTGACTGAACCTTCAAGAAACAAATGGGGACGGCACCACCTTGAATAAATAGATTATGGAAGTGTGCTCCAACCCATAAATAGAACATAGAAAACAACACATGGGAAAGAGTGGGCACAACTACACCAAACATATACTGGAAAATCCAGAATAATGGAATGAAGCAAGAGGAGTCCCTTGTTGCATGCAAAAAGTGTAAACAAGTTTATTAATAACACAGAGAAATATTATTAAGAACACTTAAAACTGGGGAAGATCAAAGGGGTGATCCACCCATGAACAGTTTAGCACATCACCACT
This sequence comes from Anomaloglossus baeobatrachus, assembly GCF_048569485.1. Taxonomy (NCBI): domain Eukaryota; kingdom Metazoa; phylum Chordata; class Amphibia; order Anura; family Aromobatidae; genus Anomaloglossus; species Anomaloglossus baeobatrachus. The sequence continues at coordinate 537,691,317 of NC_134355.1, forward strand.
GAAACCTTATGGAATAATACAGATGGAATAAATCACATAGGCTCAAAAATTCCAGTACCAGAGAACAGTATACAGCAATACATAGTCACCAAATGTAGGACTAACATAAATATGGTACAGATCAGAGAGAGCCAATACAATACCAGATGAGTAAATAGTGAGAGAGGAGGTGTGGGTGCGCCTGCCCCACGCATTACGCCACCATGTGTGGCTTCATCAGGGGTAAATGAAGGAATGACCAGAGCCTAGATATATATATACAAAAGGACCATAGATAATTACTGACCGATGTGTTGAATATACCGTTCACCAAACAAACAAGGAGGGCGGAATCCTCTGTAACCTCCATGTAAGCTGGAACCAGGCTGTGGGCGTGCATTCAGCAGTGTAATGCAGCACCATGTGGTCCGGTCATGTGACCGGAGTGATGTCAAGCCCCGCCCCGCAGCTCCTGTGGAGTGCGGAAGCAGATCTCAGCGTCATTCAGAGTCTGGTATCACTAAGGATACCACAGATAAGACCCTGAATAGCAGATGTGCACATCTATTGGTTCCATAGTGATGTAATCCTTTAGTGCAAAACAGGAAACTGGTCACCCCAGTATATAATAAAACAGTGGAAAGACTTGATATGTTCTCTGCAAAGACAATACACATTTAAATACAATGTAATGCATAGATGCAAAGCAACAAGGGTAAACAAACAAGCAGGTATGCAAATAGAACAGAGAGTGAGTTCATTACAGACACAGTAAAACATCTTAAGAGATTTTATATAGAGTTCTCATGTGTATAGTGAACCAAAGAGGAAAGAGGGAAGGGAAGCCCATTCAAATTGCAGGACACAAATATCTATTTTTTATAGTAGCCAGTAAATAGAAGATTCTCGTTGATGCCATTGGGCATAACTGTATCCAGCTGAAAGATCCACCAAGACTCAGTTCTCAGGAGTGCCGGAGTAGGATTACCACCTCGTATATTGCTCAAAACTCTATCCAAGCCAACCACGGTTGTGTTTCCAATTCTGCTACCATGGTGCCTGAGATAGTGTTGTGCCACTGTAGAGATCGTTCGTCCCTGTTTTAGATGTTTAGATGCCAACGCTATGTCCGAGAAATGCTTCTGAATGCGATGGCGCAGCTTCTGCGAGGTCTGTCCAACGTAAATGAGTCGGCAAGAGCAGGTAAGAGCATATACTACATTTTGGGACCTACAGTTCACATAATGCCGTAATATATACGATTTCTGGTCACGATGGTTCAGGAAATTGGATAAAGGAGGCATGAATTGGCAAATGGAGCACTGTCCACATGGAAAAGATCCCTTCAAAATGGTTCCTCTACCAACACGGGTAGTTGGTCGTACAAAATGGCTCCTACAAAGTTGGTCCCTCAAATTTGCTGATCTCCTTGCTGTTAAGAGTGGTCTGGAAGAGATAAGTTTTTTTAAATTGGAATCAGACAACAAGATGTTCCAATTTCTATTCAAGGTCTGATATATATCCGACCACTGACAATTAAAAGTGGTTACCAACCGTGGAGAGTCGTTTTTAGGCTTATGATCCTTAGGTTTCAGCAAAGTATGGCGATCCGTGTTGATAGCTTTCTGATATGCTCGATGAATGATCTTCCGTGGATACCCTCTTATTCTGAATCGTTCGGACAAGAAAATCAGACTGTGCACTACAATTTCTTCTTAAACGAAAAAATTGGCCCACCGGTATACCATCTTTAAGATGTTTAGGATGTGAGCTCTTATAATGCAGAAGACTATTGGTAGATGTGCACTTACGGTAGAGATTGGTTTCAATCTTTTTTCCTTTTATTGCCAATGTCAAGTCCAAAAAGTCCATGCTGTCCGATGTGATTTTCGAAGTGAGCTTGATATTCAGATGATTACTGTTCAAATCCGAGATGAATTCGAGGCAAAGGTCTCTAGGTCCTGGCCACAAAAACAAAATGTCATCGATATATCGGAACCACCCACAGACATAGTCACGACACCACGACGAGGGATACACCAACGCCTCCTCCCACCAACCCAAAAACAGGTTAGCGAAAGAAGGCGCACAGCGCGCCCCCATCGCGGTCCCAGACGTCTGCCTGTAGGTGGTCCGATCGAAAACAAAGTAATTGTGTCGGAGGATGAAGGCCAGTAAGTCCAAAACAAACATACCATGGGCTGAGATATTATCCTGGTCATTCTTGAGAAAGGTGGAAACAGCATGTAGTCCTTCTTCATGTCCTATACTCGTGTAAAGAGCCTCGACATCTAGGGAAACAAGTAAGGTCTGTGGAGGTAACTCAAGACTTTCCAAGATTTCCAGCAAGTGCATGGTGTCCCGTACATGGGACTTTAAATTGGTCACAAGCTAAGTCGGCTGTCAGTCAGTGCCAAGGTATGGTTACAGCTGGCACTCACTTTTTACTAAGTAGTGACTGAACCCTCAGCATATTTATGACTAAAAGCTGAAGGCTGCCGGGAGGAATAAAATGAATATCCTTTGCTAGCAAGGCTTTTGGTATGGTGGGCAGCACAGCCTAAAGCGCGCTACACACGCTTCAATATATCTCACAATCCGTCGTTGGGGTCAAGTTGTAAGTGACGCACATCCGGCATCGTTTGTGAGGTATCTGCGTGTGACATCTACGTGCGATCAGAATTGAACGCAAAACCGTTGATCGCAAACACATCGTATCTTTGTCTAGAATTGAGCGTTTTGTTGCACGAACCTAGTCAATTGTAACGTGTGACATCCCTCATATAATTTTGGTGTCTGATGTTATGTGCGCAGGTGTGCGCTCTGCACCGCAGCTTAAAAAAGGTCCGCTTCAGAGCGCAGCTGAAAAGCTGCGTTCTGAAGCGCCTCACAACATCTGTCATTCACTAATCTCTGTCAGTCGGCCACTATCTCTGTCCCTCACTCTCTGTCCATGTCAGTCTATCCCCCTCTCTCATATACTCACCGATCCCCGGCGCTGCACGGCGTTCACACTTTACTGTTTTGAAAAAGCCGGCGCCCATTAAACAATTTCGTATTCCCTGCTATCCCCGCCCACTGGCGCCTATGATTGGTTACAGTGAGACACGCCCCCATGCTGAGTGACAGGTGTCTCACTACACCCAATCACAGCAGCCGGTGGGCGTGTCTATACTGTGTAGTGAAATAAATAATTAAATAATTTAAAAAAACGGCGTGCGGTCCCCCCCAATTTTAAAACCAGCCAGATAAAGCCATACGGCTGAAGGCTGGTATTCTCAGGATGGGGAGCTCCACGTTATGGGGAGCCCCCCAGCCTAACAATATCAGTCAGCAGCCGCCCAGAATTGCCGCATACATTATCTGCGACAGTTCTGGAACTGTACCCGGCTCTTCCCGATTTACCCTGGTGCGTTGGCAAATCGGGGTAATAAGGAGTTATTGGCAGCCCATAGCTGCCAATAAGTCCTAGATTAATCATGTCAGGCACCTCCCCGAGATTCCTTCCATGATTAATCTGTAAATTACATTAAATAAAAACACACACCCGAAAAAATCCTTTATTAGAAATAAGAAACACAAACATATACCCTGGTTCACCACTTTAATCAGCCCAAAAAAGCCCTCCATGTCCGGCGTAATCCAGGATGCTCCAGCGTCGCTTCCAGCTCTGCTGCATGGAGGTGACAGGAGCCAGGATGCTCCAGCGTCGCTTCCAGCTCTGCTGCATGGAGGTGACAGGAGCCGCCGGAGCAGTGTGAACGCCGTGCAGCGCCGGAGATCGGGGATCGGTGAGTATATGAGAGAGGGCTGCTCAATTCAGTTACTCAGGGGATTAGCGGTCACCGGTGAGTCCTTCACTGGTGACCGCTAATCAGGACGCGACACAGACAGAGACGCAGCATGACAATGAAGTTGGGTGAAGTTCACCCGAGTTCATTCTGACAGTGCGGCTCTGTCTGTGTCTGCTGTCATCTGCCATTCAGCTCTGCTACATGGCTGATTGTGTCTGCTGTCAGCGACCATGTAGCAGAGCTGAATGGCAGATGACATGGTAAAAACGCATCCCTACACATTACACGCGCTTGGCAAGTCAATAAATAAAAAAAAAAAAAAGGTGTCCAATGCATACGTCACAGAACACATGATCTAAAGGATCGCACATAAAATTGATCAATTTAACATAGACTACTAACGCACGTGTGACAGCAAATGAGCGACCTACGTGCAATCTCATAAGATCCCGTATGCAACCTGGGCGTGTCACATCGCAAATGCGATTGTACAACTAATTGCAACGTGTAAAGGCTTTAGTCCTCCATCACATGTCCATATAAAACACCTCAAAAAATGTTACTGTTGTCAACGATGTTTTGAAGTGTGGAATCAGTGATTTTGATATCCCAGTAGAGATAAATAAAGAAATAAATTGCAAAGCTCCTCCCATACTTTGTAATGTTAAACATGCACATCACATCTGGGTTGCATCGTCCGTGATTTTTAAATGTTTTCTTACAAGGTTTGCAGTGCGCGAGTGCTAAAAATACTGCCATGCACAGTAGAAAGAGGACCTTATCAGAAGAAGAATAAAGTTGCTGCAAGAAGAGAAGGTAAGCCAATCTTCGCCAAGCGCTCCAGGACTTCATTTAAATCTCCTCTGTTTAGCATTGAAGCTGCCCATAGATGGTGAGCTATTCTATGTGTGTCTTTCATTTGGTCCTGTTTCCGGCCCATACATGGCATTATATTATATATAGAGGTCCACAATATATCCTGCATTACATTATAGTGCTGTCTATACACTATATTAAGTCCCCACTATGATATATATACAAACAGCAGCCTGGTTCCTCTATATTATATATGTACATGCAGCTAGCAGCCTGGGTCCCCAGTATTATATACTGTGCTGAAGCCGAGCCGCTCGGGTCTGGGCTCGTTTGGTGGGTTGCTCGAGCACCTCAGGACCTGGGGGTCACGACACTCTGCAAGGGGATGCTGGCGATCTCGATGGGGGTGGTTAGGTAGGTGTACGGCCGGAGCCGTGTTTGAGTTCATGACGCCACCCATGGGACGTGGTGAAGATGTAGACACCACCGCTGCATTTACAGGGCACCCGGGGGAGATGGTAGTGCAGCAAGATGTTAACCCCTCCATGGGCAGGGATGGTGGCCTCGTTTGGGGATAGTGGTAGTTGGACGGTGCAGGGCGGTGCGTGGCCGGATAGTACTGTTGTACTCACATTTACTGACACACTCAAGTCTCTGATGAACAAAGTTGATGGTGGTTGGTGCCCGCAGCCGGCTGCGTCTTGTCCCCCACCCGGGTTGGTGGTCTTGGCCTTTCTCCTGCACCTCTTTATGTTTGTATAGACTGCCTGTGCCTTAGCAGCGGGAGTCCGCTCCCTGGCTGTGTATGTACCGGTGGAGTCCGTTTGCCCACAGGCGCTGGCCCGTGGGATCTCTCTGCCTGTGCGGTTGCTTTCTATCCCCCTCGGTGGGCTGTTGCCTTCTTTTGGGTCTTGGGATAGGAAAGGACCTAAGGTCCAGACCTCAATCAGTGAATTCGACGTGGTCCAGTGGCTTCTGGGCCTCATTCTGGGTCTGAGTACACCCCTTGTGCTCCGATTTCCAGTCGGTTCCCCGGTTCGGTACCGACGAGCCACTACCCTGTCCCGGTCCCTTACGGTTCCACCTGGCCGTCTTCCCGACTCCTGCAGGCCAGGCCACCGCCTGCCTCCTAGTCAAGGTACCAGGGCTATGACCCTGGCACCTGTCAGTTTCCGCTGCAGACCTGTCACCACAGGCCTGCTGCACACTCCTCCTTCACTTCACTTCACTGACAACTAACAACTCAACTGACTACTGTTTTTCCTGCCTCAGGCCCTCTGAACTTCTCGGTGGGCTTGACCAACTGCCTGGCTCCGCCCCCTGGTGTGACCATCAAGCTCTGAGGGAGGTGACTAGGTTTTAGTGTGGTTGGCTGCTGTTACCCTGTTAGGGGGACGGGTGTTATGCAAGGGCCTACCTGTGACTACCTGGCTAGTCCAGGGCGTCACATATATATATATATGCATCCAGCAGCTTGGGTTCCCTATATTATATATGCACGGCCATCAGCCTGTATCCTCTATATTATAACTACAGTACATGCAGCCAGCAGCCTGAGTCCCCTATCTAATATATAAAGCTGAATGTGTGTACGTGTGTGTGTGTGTGTGTGTGTGTGTGTGTGTGTGTGTGTGTGTGTGTGTGTGTCCGGGATTGGCATCTGCACCGTCGCAGCTACAGCTACAAAATTTTGCACACTCACACTTCTGGACCCCGAGAGCATCATAGGCTATGTTTTGAGGGGAAATTTTAACCCTGTGCTTTACAGTTATTCACCAAAAAAACTGCCTCCATTAAAGTGATTAGAGCTGGGAGCCACAGTGCAGCCAGAATTTCAGAAGAATGTGCAGCCACGCCCTTAAATGGAATGTTGGCGTGTCACAATGCAGCCAGGGAAAGAGACAGACACAGACAGGGAAAGCGGCAGACACAGACAGGGTAAGAAACAGACATAGACAGGGTAAGAGACAGACACAAAGAGACAGACACAGACAAAGAGACAGACTGACAGGGAAAGAGAGGGAAAGTGAGAGACAGGTTAAGACACAGACACAGACAGGTAAAGAGACAGACACAGACAAAGAGACACAGACAGACACAGGGAAACAGACAGACAGGGAAAGAGAAGGAAAGAGACAGACAGGGTAAGAGACAGACAAAGACAGGTAAAGAGAAAGTCAAAGAGACAGACAGGGAAAGAGAGGGAAAGAGAGGGAAAGACACAGACAGGGAAAGAGATAGACAGGGAAAGTGACAGAGATAGATTGACAGACAGGGAAAGAGATAGATAGACGGCGAAAGAGATTGAGACAGACGGAGAAAGAGACAGAGACAGTCAGAGACAGACAGGGCAAGAGACAGACAGACAAAGAGATAGAGAGAAAGACAGAGAGATATATACAGAGGGGGAGACAGACCTTATAATTACATTTATATCTATTTGTTTTGTGGTTTTTGTGTGCAGAATACATTTTTGTTAATACATTCTATTTTGTTAACAGCAGTTATTAACCTGGGCGAAGCCGGGTAGTACAGCTAGTATTATATATACATGCAGCCTGGGTCCCCTATACTATATATATATATATATATATATATATATATATATATATATATAGCCAGCAGCCTGGGTCCCCTATACTATATATATTCAGCCAGCAGACTGGGTCCCCTATATTATATATACAATATATACATGTAGCCATCAGCCTGGGTCCCCTATAGTATATAAATACAGACAGCAGTCTGGGTCCCCTATACTATATCTATGGAGCCAGCAGACTGATTCATATATACATGCAGCCTGTATCCCCTTTACTATATATATGCAGCCAGCAGCCTGAGTCTCCTATATTATAAATACATGCAGCCAGCAGCCTGGGTCCTCTATATTATATACAATCAGCCAGCCGCCTGTATCCTCTCTCTCTCTCTCTCTATATATATATATACCGTGTTTTTCCAAAAATAAGACACTGTCATATTTTTTTTGCCCCCCCAAAAAAGCACTAGGGCTTATTTTTGGAGGAGGTCTTATTCTATATTATATACAATCAGCCAGCCGCCTGTATCCTCTCTCTCTCTCTCTCTCTATATATATATATATATATATACCGTGTTTTTCCAAAAATAAGACACTGTCATATTTTTTTTGCCCCCCCCAAAAAAGCAGACCCCCCACTTCCCAGGAGACTCATACTCACCAGACCAGGACATCTGCGTGGTCCCAGGTCCTCCTGTGATCTCCGGTCGGTGCTGCACGCCGTCCTACCCTGCTGCTAGCTGACACGGTGACACACACAGAGGATCCCAGACACACACAGCAGATCACACACACAGCAGATCTCACACACACACACACACACACTCACAGCAGATCACAGATATACACAGCAGATCACACACAGCAGATCGCAGGCACACACAGCCGATCACAGATACCCACAGCCGATCACAGGCACACACACACAGCAGATCGCAGATATAAACAGCAGATCACACACAGCAGATCGCAGGCACACACAGCCATCACAGATACACACATCCGATCGCAGGCACACACAGCCGATCACAGATACACACATCAGATCACAGGCACACACAGCTGATCACAGATACACACATCCGATCGCAGGCACACACAGCTGATCACAGATACACACATCCTATCACAGGTACACACAGCCGATCAGATACACACACACAGCCGATCACAGGCACACACACACACAGCAGATCGCAGATATAAACAGCAGATCACACACAGCAGATCGCAGGCACACACAGCCATCACAGATACACACATCCGATCACAGGCACACACAGCCGATCACAGATACACACATCAGATCGCAGGCACACACAGCTGATCACAGATACACACATCCGATCGCAGGCACACACAGCTGATCACAGATACACACATCCGATCGCAGGCACACACAGCTGATCACAAATACACACATCCTATCACAGGTACACACAGCCGATCAAATACACACATCCTATCACAGGCACACACAGCCATCACAGATACACACATCCGATCGCAGGCACACACAGCCGATCAAAGATACACACATCCAATCACAGGCACACACAGCCGATCACAGATACACACATCCGATCACAGACACACACATCCGAACGTAGACACACACAGCCGATCGCAGAAAAACACAGCCGATCGCAGACACACACACAGCCGATTGCAGACACACATAGCAGACCACACACACATCACATCACATCCAGCACTTAGGGCAGCAGGGAATGAGAGCAAGTCACGTGTCCGGCCACAGGTCCTGTTCGTCGCGCTGCGCCGCATTGCCTCTCAGGATTCTCCCGGCGAGAAGAGATCAGTGTCCCTGGATGAGGTGAGTGTATATGCGATCCGATGTTTGTGTGTGTGTGTGTGTGTGTGATATGATGTTTGCGTGTGATCCGATGTTTGTGTGTGCGATCTGATTATGTGTGCGATCTGACTGTGTGTGCGATCCGATGTTTGTGTGTGAGATCTGGTGTGTGTGTGAGATCTGGTGTGTGTGTGTGTGTGTGTGTTAGAGAGTTGATGTGTGTGGGTGTGTGATCACTGCAGGTCCTGCCGCTCAGTGTCGGGTGAGTGTAATTACCGGGTGCTGCTGTGTATAATGAAGTGTCCTGCAGTATCTGCTAGGGCTTATTTTTGGGGGAGGTCTTATTTTTGGAAAAACACGCTATATATATATATATATATATATATATATATATACACACACAGTTCAGACCAAAAGTTTGGACACACCTTCTCATTCAAAGAGTTTTCTTTATCTTCGGGACTCTGAAAATTGTACATTCACATTGAAAGCATCAAAACTATGAATTAAAACATGTGGAATGAAATACTTAAAAAAGTGTGGAAACAACTGAGAATATGTCTTATATTCTAGGTTCTTCAAAGTAGCCACCTTTTGCTTTCATTACTACTTTGCACACTCTTGGCATTCTCTTGGTGAGCTTCAAGAGGTAGTCACCGGAAATGGTTTTCCAACAATCTTGAAGGAGTTCCCAGAGATGCTTAGCACTTGTTAGCCCTTTTGCCTTCACTCTGCAGTCCAGCTCACCCCAAACCATCTCGATTGGGTTCAGGTCTGGTGACTGTGGAGACCAGATCATCTGGCGTAGCACCCCATCACTCTCCTTCTTAGTCAAATAGCCCTTACACAGCCTGGAGGAGTGTTTGGGGTCATTGTCCTGTTGAAAAATAAATGATGGTCCAACTAAACTCAAATTGGATGGAATAGCACGCCGCTGCAAGATGCTGTGGTAGGCATGCTGGTTCTGTATGCCTTCAATTTTGAATAAATCCCCAACAGTGTCACCAGCAATGCACCACCACATCATCACACCTCTTCCTCCATTCTTCACGGTGGGAACCAGCCATGTAGAGTCCATCCGTTCACCTTTTCTACAAACACACGGTGGTTGTATCCAAAGATCTCAAATTTGAACTCATCAGACCAAAGCATAGATTTATCCTGGTCTAATGTCCATTCCTTGTGTTCTTTAGCCCAAACAAGTCTCTTCTGCTTGTTGTCTGTCCTTAGCAGTGGTTTCCTAGCAGCTATTTTACCATGAAGGCCTGCTGCACAAAGTCTCATCTTAACAGTTGTTCTAGAGATGAGAAGGTGTCTCTAAACTTTTGGTCTGTACTATATATATATATATATATATATATATATATATATATATATATATATATATATATATATGTACTGTGTGCAGAATTATTAGGCAAATGAGTATTTTGATCACATGATACTTTTTAAACATGTTGTCCTACTAAGAGCTGTATAGGCTTGAGAGCCAACTACTTAAGTAAATCAGATTATGTGCATCTCTGTAATGAGGAGGGATGTGGTGTAATTACATTAACACTCTATATAAGGTGTGCTTAATTATTAGGCAACTTCCTTTCCTTTGGAAAAATGGGTCAGAAGAGAGATTTGATGGGCTCTGAAAAGTCCAAAATTGTGAGATGTCTTGCAGAGGGATGCCGTAGTCTTGAAATTGCCAAACTTTTGAAGCTTGATCACCGAACAGTCAAGCGTTTCATGGCAAATAGCCAATAGGGTCGCAAGAAGCGTGTTGGGCTAAAAAGGCACAAAATAACTGCCCATGAATAGATAATATATAAGATAAAACGTCCAGACTGGGCCAAGAGATATCTTAAGACTGATTTTTCAAAGGTTTTATGGACTGATGAAATGAGAGTGACTCTTGATGGGCCAGATGGATGGGCCAGATGATCAGTAAAGGGCAGAGACCTCCACTTCGACTCAGACGCCAGCAAGGTGGAGGTGGTGTACTGGTATTAGCTGGTATCATCAAAGATGAACTTGTGGGACCTTTTCGGGTTGAGGATGTGTCGCCCACCTATAGCGGTCGCCTCAGGGACGTTACTCCGCCTTCTGGGACGCCACAGGGGCTCCACTTGATTACCTCTGGCAACAGGTATGTCAGGTTTATTTACATGGGAGTCGTGACGCCACTCACGGTTTGCGGTAAGGGTTATGGGTGACCGCCACTGCAGGTTTAACGAGCATCTGGAGCTGATGGGGTCTGCAGTCAGGTGGTATGGCCTCCGGTGAGTGAGGCTGGCCCCAGGGACTCGGGTGTGTGGAACAACAGGTCGCAGAATAACTCAGTCGCAGTCCAGTAAATCTTTCAACTTGTTTACTCACTTTTGCATGTTTTTGTGAGGTAACCCGGGCTATGCTGAGATTCAACCATGTGGAGCCAGGAACTCCTTCAGACCGGACTGAGGGTAGCCGTTAACTAGCCTTCCTAGCACTTCTTTTGTTTCGGATAACCCCTGACTTGCAGTATCGTGGGATTCATCCAGGGAAGTAACTATTGCCTTTCCTCCCCTTTCTGGCCCGTTTGCCAGCAGTGTGGACCAGGTGAGATGGCTTCTGGCCCTATCTCCTTATGGGTCCCCCTGTTGCTGCTGAGGCTCAAACTCTGTATATTTGGTGAGGAACCTCTAGTCCCCTCACCAGCAGGTTTAGCAGATCAATAAATGGATGTCCGCTCTAGGAACCTGTTCCCTGTGCGTGTTTAGTCACCAGCAGTCCCCGTACTCGACTGCCTCTCTTCAGGTGTCTTTCAGACTGACTTTCTGGTCACTGTACTCCCCCGCTATCAGCTACCACACCTGCAGGGTCTGATTAGCGTGGCTGTATGTCTGCTTCCTTCAGAAACCTCTGTACACTGCTCCCAGACTGGCTTTCTTCTCCTCCTTTTCTGACTGCCACTGCAACCTAGCTTCCAGCCCCTCCCCTCCACCCCTTGACAAGAATTGAAAGCCAGCCTCTTCAGAGGCTACCCAAGGGTCCCCTCTAAAGGAGTGGGAGACCTGGTTTCTATGTGTCTGTGTGTACACACCTCATTTTGGCCTTCTGGAATTACCTGGAAACACTATCCCGAGCATGGGTGCAGTACTCTGCGGTGCCTGACCAGGTCAGGGGTGCCACAGATGGAGTGAAGCTCAAAACTCCCAGACCTACTGCAAGTTTCTGGAAGACAACTTCTTCAAGCAGTGGTAGAGGAAGAAGTCGCTATTGTTCAAGAAAAGCATGATTTTCATGCAGGACAATGCTCCAACACATGCATCCAACTACTCCACAGCGTGGCTGGCCAGTAAAGGTCTAAAAGATGAAAAAATAATGACATGGCCCCCTTGTTCATGTGATCTGAACCCCATAGAGAACCTGTGGTCTCCTCATAAAATGTTAGATCTACAGGGAGGGAAAACAGTACACCTCTCGGAACAGTGTCTGGGAGGCTGTGGTGGCTGCTGCACACAATGTTGATCGTAAACAGATCAAGTAACTGACAGAATCTATGTATGGTAGGTGTGGGCTGTTGAGTGTCATCATAAAGAAAGGTGGCTATATTGGTCACTCATTTTTTGGGGTTTTGGTTTTGCATGGTTTTTATTAAGTTGCCCAATAATTCTGCACAGTAATAGTCACCTGTACATACAGATATCCTCCTAAGATCGCCAAATCTAAAAAAAACACTGCAACTTCCATAAATATTAAGCTTTGATTCTTGAGTCTTTTGGGTTGATAACATAGTTGATGATCAATAATAAAAAAAATCCTCAAAAATACAACTTGCCTAATAATTCTGCATACTGTGTAATATATATATATATATATATATATATATATATATATATATATATATATATACAGTTAGGTCCAGAAATATTTGGACTGAAATCTCTACAACAGAATTCAAGTGCAGATTGTAACGTTTAATTTGAAGGTTTGAACAAAAATATCTGATAGAAATTGTAGGAATTGTACACATTTCTTTACAAACACTCCACATTTTAGGAGGTCAAAAGTAATTGGACAAATAAACCAAACCCAAACAAAATATTTTTATTTTCAATATTTTGTTGCGAATCCTTTGGAGGCAATTACTGCCTTAAGTCTGGAACCCATGGACATCACCAAACGCTGGGTTTCTTCCTTCTTAATGCTTTGCCAGGCCTTTACAGCCGCAGCCTTCAGGTCTTGCTTGTTTGTGGGTCTTTCCGTCTTACGTCTGGATTTGAGCAAGTGAAATGCATGCTCAATTGGGTTAAGATCTGGTGATTGACTTGGCCATTGCAGAATGTTCCACTTTTTTGCACTCATGAACTCCTGGGTAGCTTTGGCTGTATGCTTGGGGTCATTGTCCATCTGTACCATGAAGCGCCGTCCGATCAACTTTGCGGCATTTGGCTGAATCTGGGCTGAAAGTATATCCCGGTACACTTCAGAATTCATCTGGCTACTCTTGTCTGCTGTTATGTCATCAATAAACACAAGTGACCCAGTGCCATTGAAAGCCATGCATGGCCATGCCATCACGTTGCCTCCACCATGTTTTACAGAGGATGTGGTGTGCCTTGGATCATGTGCCGTTCCCTTTCTTCTCCAAACTTTTTTCTTCCCATCATTCCGGTACAGGTTGATCTTGGTCTCATCTGTCCATAGAATACTTTTCCAGAACTGAGCTGGCTTCATGAGGTGTTTTTCAGCAAATTTAACTCTGGCCTATCTATTTTTGGAATTGATGAATGGTTTGCATCTAGATGTGAACCCTTTGTATTTACTTTCATGGAGTCTTCTCTTTACTGTTGACTTAGAGACAGATACACCTACTTCACTGAGAGTGTTCTGGACTTCAGTTGATGTTGTGAACGGGTTCTTCTTCACCAAAGAAAGTATGAAGCGATCATCCACCACTGTTGTCATCCGTGGACGCCCAGGCCTTTTTGAGTTCCCGAGCTCACCAGTCAATTCCTTTTTTCTCAGAATGTACCCGACTGTTGATTTTGCTACTCCAAGCATGTCTGCTATCTCTCTGATGGATTTTTTCTTTTTTTTTTCAGCCTCAGGATGTTCTGCTTCACCTCAATTGAGAGTTCCTTAGACCGCATGTTGTCTGGTCACAGCAACAACTTCCAAATGCAAAACCACACACCTGTAATCAACCCCAGACCTTTTAACTACTTCATTGATTACAGGTTAATGAGGGAGACGCCTTCAGAGTTAATTGCAGCCCTTAGAGTCCCTTGTCCAATTACTTTTGGTCCCTTGATAAACAGGAGGCTATGCATTACAGAGCTATGATTCCTAAACCCTTTCTCCGATTTGGATGTGAAAACTCTCATATTGCAGCTGGGAGTGTGCACTTTCGCCCATATTATATATATAATTGTATTTCTGAACATGTTTTTGTAAACAGCTAAAATGACAAAACGTGTGTCACTGTCCAAATATTTCTGGACCTAACTGTATAATATATAAAGCTGCCCGTCTGTCTCTTTGCCCGTCTGTCTCTTTGCCCTTCTGTCTCTTTGCCCATCTGTCTCTTTTTAGGGCTGTCTCTTTCCAGGTCTGTCTCTTTCCAGGTCTGTCTCTTTCCTGGTCTGTCTCTTTCCCGGTCTGTCTCTTCCAGGGCTGTCTCTTTCCAGGGCTGTCTCTTTGCCCACTTGTCTCTGTCTGTCTCTTTCCACGTCTGTCTCTTTTCACGTCTGTCTGTGACTCTGTCCTTTTCTGTCTTTCTCTATCTGTCTCACTACTGACATCATATTACCTCACACATAAGCTTCTTAAGCTTCTTCTACTAACAGTTGATTTTGTTCCTATAGCAACCACTGACAGTTGCTATTAATAGCTTGTAGCTCCCACCTCCATTCAGTTTAATTGAAGCAGGATTTTAGAGATTAACTGTAAAGCACAGGGTTAAATTTTACCATCAAACCATAGTCTATGATGTTCTCTGACTCACATGGGGCGTCTGTGCAAAATTTCGGGATTGTAAATGCGACGGTGCGGATTCCTTTAGTGGACATACACACATACACACATACATACATACATACACACATACATACACTCAGCTTTATATATTAGGTTTTTCCGTAAAATGTAAATTGTTCTTTGATTCTATAAATCACTGACAACATGTTTCTATATTTCCAAGCAATACATTTTATATTTATTTTCTGAAAATGAGAAATGGTCAAAATAACAAAAAAAAGTATTGCTTTCAGACCTCAAATAATGCAAATAAAACAAGTTCATAATCAGTTAGAAACAACAATACTAATATTTTTTTTTACTTCGGAAAAGTTCAGAAATCAATTTTTTGTAGAATAACCATGACTTTTAATCACAGCTTTCATGTGTCTTGGCATGGTTTTCACCAGTCTTTCACACTGATTTTGGGTGACCTTATGCCCCTCCTGGTGCAAAAATTAAGCAATTCTTCTTTGTTTGATGACTTGTGACTATCCATCTTCCTCTTGATTACATTCTAGAGGTTTTCAATGGGGTTCAGGTCTGGAGATTGGGCTGGCCATAACAGGGTTTTCATGCGGTGGTCCTTCAGCCACACATTGATTGACCTAGCTGTGTGGCATGGTACATTGTCCTGCTGGAAAATCCAGTCCTCAGACTTGGGGAACATTGCCTGAGCAGACGGAAGCAACTGTTTTTCCAGGATAACTTTGTATGCTGCTTGATTCATATGTCCTTTTCAGAGTTTAATCTGCCCAATTCCTGCCCAATTTCTAGAGTAAGGTAATCTTCTCTGATGAGTCTAATTTTCAGCTTTGCCCAACACCTGTTCGCCTAATGGTTTGACGGAGACCTGGAGAGGCGTACAAGGCACAGTGTCTTGCACCCACTGTGAAATTTGGTGAAGGATCGGTGATGATCTGGGGATGCTTCAGCAAGGCTGTAATTAAGCAAATTAAACTTTGAAAAGGACATATGAATCAAGCCGCATACAAGATTATCCTGGAAAAACAGTTGCTTCCTTCTGCTCAGGCAATGTCCCCAACTCTGAGGACTGTTTTTTCTAGCAGTACAATGCGCCATACCACACAGCTAGGTCAATCAATGTGTGGATGAAAGACCACCACATCAAAACCCTGTCATAGCCAGCCCAGTCTCCAGATCTTAACCCCATTGAAAACCTCTGGAATGTAATCAAGAGGAAGATGAATAGTCACAAGTCATCAAACAAAGAAAAAATGCTTACATGTTTGCACCAGGAGTGGCATAAGGTCACCCAAAAGCAGTGTAAAAGGCTGGTGAAAAGCATGCCAAGATGCATGAAAGCTGTGATTAAAAACCATGGTTGTTCCACAAAATATTGAATTCTGAACTCTTCCTGAGTTAAAACATTATTAGTATTGTTCTTTCTAAATTATTATGAACTTGTTTTCTTTGCATTTTTTGAGATGTCTGAAAGCAATGCATTGTTTTATTATGTTGACCATTTTTCATTTTCAGACATACAGTGGGACATAGAATCTTCTGTTTGTGCTAAAAGCTGTAAGTTCTTATCCACTATTCAAGACAATTTCCTCTCTCAGATGGTAGATGAACCGACAAGGGGAGATAATTTTCTAGATCTGGTCCTGTCAAATAGACCGGATACAATTTCAGATCTACAGGTCCGGGAGCACTTGGGCACCAGCGATCATAATATGGTAAGCTTCAAAGTAAAATTCAATAGAACATTTCAAAAGGAAAATGCTAAAACCTGGAATTTTAGGAAAGCTGATTTCAACAAATTAAGGGAAGAGCTTAAATGTTTAGATTGGGACAATGTTATGGTAACTGGGAATACGGAACATAAATGGGGTAAGATTAAGAATATACTCCTTGAGTCCTGTAAAAAACTTATACCCTCTGGTAATAAAATGTCCAGGAATAAAAAGAAACCACTATGAATAAATAAGACTGTACAAAGTATAATAAAACAAAAACAAAGGGCATTTAAAATCTTCAAGGCTGAGAATACAGAAATGGCATTTCAGAAGAGTAAAGATATCAATAGGAAATGTAAAAAAGAAATTAATCAAGCAAAATTAGCTACTGAAACAAAAATCGCCAATGACATTAAAATAAATCCCAAAATCTTTTATAAATACATTAATGCCAAAAGGAAAACAAAGGATAGTATTGGCTCCTTAAAATATAATAACAAGTTAGTTATAGAGGACAAACAAAAGACTCAGATATTAAATAGGTATTTCTCATCTGTGTTCACCAAGGAACTGACTGTACTAGGGATCATTTAACAAGTCAAAAATCAAAGTTCACCACCCGATATAATTAATTTAACACAAGAATAAGTACGCCTACGTCTGGGTAAATGAAACATTGACAAATTCCCCGGGCCAGATGGCATTCATCCACGAATATTGAGGGAATTGAGCTCCGTAATCAACAGACCACTGTATCTTATCTTTTTAGACTCGCTTGTAACAGGGTTGGTGCCTCAGGATTGGTGGATTGCTGATGTGGTACCGATATTTAAGAAAGGTAAGAGGGTAGATCCGGGCAACTACCATCCAGTAATCCTGACATCATTAGTATGCAAAGTTTCTGAGTGCATTTTAAAGGGATGACATGCAAAAATATATTGCAGAAAATAATATAATAACTGACAAACAGCATTGATTCATGAAAGCTAAGTCATGTTTAACCAACCTGTTGAGGTTCTATGAGGGAGTAAGTGCAAATCTGGATATTGGTAATGCAGCCGATGGGATTTATTTGGACTTTGCAAAGGCATTTGATACTGTACCACATAATAGCCTTATACTAAAGATCCAAAAGGAAGAACTAGGGGAAGTAATTGGCTAAAAGATAGGAAACAAAGAGTAGTCATAAATGGTACATTCTCTAAATGGGCTACAGTCAGCAGTGGGGTGCCACAGGGATCTGTGCTAGGACCGATTCTTTTTAATCTCTTTACTAATGACCTTGTGGATGGGATAGATAGTAAAGTGTTAGTCTTTGCTGATGACACCAAACTATGTAGGATATTAAAAACTGACCTTGATAGTACAATATTACAATAAGATCTGGATAAGATGTCAGAATGGGCAGATACTTGGTAAATGAGGTTTAATGTTGATAAATGTAAAGTAATGCACCTAGGATGGAGAAATCCTATAGCTGTATATACATTAAATGGAAGTAAACTCAGGACTACAGAACAGGAGAAGGACTTGGGTATTCTTATTACAAATACGCTGAGCAGCAGCACTCAATGTCAAGCAGCAGCTGCAAAAGCAAACAAGATTTTAGGGTGTATAAAAAGAGAGATTAGATCCCGTGATCCCGCCGTATTGTTACCCCACTATAAATCACTTGTAAGGCCACATCTAGAATTTGGGATCCAGTTTTGGGCTCCACATTTTAAAAAGGACATTCAGAAGTTAGAGTCAGTTCAAAGGCAGCTAACTAAACTACTACAAGGAATGGAAGGCCTCACATATGATGACAGGTTGAAAAAGTTAGATATGTTTAGCTTAGAAAAACATACGTCTCAGAGGAGATCTCATTTATATGTATAAATACATGTGTGGTCAATATAAAGGACTGGCACATGACTTATTTCTTCCAAAGACAATACTAAGGACTAGGGGACATACACTGCGAGTGGAAGAAAAGAGATTCCGGCAGCTAAATAGGAAAGGGTTCTTTACCGTTAGAGCAGTCAGACTGTGGAATGCCCTATCACAAGAGGTAGTAATGGCAGATACTATAACAGCTTTTATATTAGGGCTGGATGATTTCCTCAGTACACACAACATTGTTGGTTATAAATGACTTAGTGACCAAATGTAGAACTGGTAGAGGAAGGTTGAACTAGATGGACCTAGGTCTTTTTTCAACCTAAGTAACTATGTAACTATGTAATACAAAATTTGTTGCTTGGAAATTCAGAGACATTTAAGTAGTTTATAGAATAAAATAAAAATTTACATTGTACTTAAAAATATACCTATAAAAAGAAAAATCTGAAAAACAATTTTGCAGTGGTTTCTTAATTTTTGCCAGAACTGTATGTATACAGTTTAAACGAGACGTTTACATACACTATCTAAAAAAACATAAATATGCATGTTTTTCTCACTATCTGACATGAAATCAGCATAAATCTTTCCTGTTTTAGGTCAATTAGGATTGCAAGATTATTTATATTTGCCAAATGGCAGAATAATGAGAGAGAATGTTTTAAGTCATTTTTATTACATTCTGCAAAGTTAAGGTTTACATATACTTTGAGTACTATGACTTTAAAGAATATGGGATAGCCCATATGATGATGTCATGTCTTTGGAAGCTTTTGATAGGTTTATTGGCAATATATGAGTTAAATAGGGACAGACAGACACAAGGAAAGAGACAGACATCCAGAGAAAGAGACAGACAGAGAAGGAGACAGACAGACAGGGAAAGAGATGGAGAGACAGGGAAAGAAAGAGAGGGAAAGACAGACAGGGAAAGAGACAGACAAAGAGACAGACAGGGAAAGAGACAGAGAGGGAAGGACAGGGAAAGAGACGGACAAGGAAAGAGACACACAGACAGCCAAACACAGACAGAGAGAGACAGACAGAGACTGGGAGAGAAACAGAGATACAGTTACTATCCTGGGCAATGCCGGGTGCTACAACTAGTATATAATATATTGAAAAATGTGGGTTTTTGAAAGAAGTACAACTATAATGGTCATCATTGATATGAAGACATAAACATAACCTTTTTTATCAGATACAAAATGGTGAAAACGAATACATAGGAAAGTTGAGAGATGAAAAACTATATACATTACAATTTAATGTCCAGATCTGCTCCACCTCATCTTTTCCATTATTGGCATTCACTTACCAGTTCCTCATGCACACTTCTCTGCTCCATGCTGTGTTTTCTATTTATTGAATACATTTCTCACTTCAACATTTTTCCACCTGAGCTACCATTTGTCGCTTTCATAGATGTACAATGCAGGTCTCTCCAGAATATGATCTTCATATTTTTTCATTTGCTTCACGCTTCAGTTATCCATCTTAGCGGGACCTAAAATGTGCAAATTGAGTGGTACATAAAAGGCAACTATTGGTATTCTAGGCCAGTGACTTGTGATCAATTAAATTAAAACATTGGTTTACAAAAATAATGTTTCTCTTTACTTCATAAAAAATAAAACACACTGAAAAGGGTGACCCAGCTGTGCTAAGAGGCACATTACTTTATGTGAGTAAGCAAACATTTTCTGGTCAAAGTATCAATCTATTATTCAGGTCCATTTTATTATTACATCGGTTTTACATTGTTATGAACATCAGCTGGTAGTTTAAGCAAAGACAAGCAATACTAAGAAAATACCAAAATATTGTGGGATTTATTCTATTCCTATTATTTGTTTCATATTTTTTGTGCTGCCAGTGATCAGTTTCATATATACTGTATATGTCATTCATATCTGTTTATATGGAAATAATGTATTTTTCATAGGAGAAATTTTAAAGTGTACATAGCTACGAAGTAAAATATACTGTACATCTAGATCAAAGCATCATATAGTTTTGATCTAGAGTACAGGCAAATGCATATAGACATATTATACCTCTCTACAACTTCAAGTTCTATGTAGGAAAAATATTGCAACATTAAAAGGTTTGTCCACTACTTTATATTGATTAAATATCCTCAGGATATGTCATTAGGATCAGATCAATGGTTGGTCATCATTGGGCAACCTCAGCAATCAGCTGTTCTTGATGCTGGCTGTTGCTAGAGGTTATCAGTAGTGTTGAGTGAGTAGTTGACTATTCAAAACCCGAAAGCCATACTATTCGCTACTCGCATAAAAAGTACAGGTTGTCCCCTACTTAGCGAGTATTTCCCATTGACTTTCATTGTGCCCGCTATTCACAACGAATATGTGAGTAGTGAACAGTACTCGCTAACAGCATAGCGAGTACAAATAATTAACTACTCGCTAACACTAGTTATCAGTTGTGAATGTGAACAGCATAGCTCCATCGACTGTAAATCCACACCTACTCAATTCAACTAAATATTTGCATTAAATGCAATACAATGGCTTAGGGTACATGCATACGATCACGTCTCACTGTGTCCTGGACATAGTGGGTCCTGACCTGTGGAACCTCGAATCTCCTGCGCAAGAGAATACAGGAGACCGCAGCTGCCTATACTGACAGTCAGGGTTCGGGGCTCTGTGTTCTTTCTACGAAGCAGCAAACAATTGACATATTGCGGCTCGGAAAGCCGCACCGCAAATCAGTGTTTGCTGCTGGAAAAACAAGCACAGTGGGCACGGGATTTCTAGAAACCCCGTCCACTATGCTTGTACTGTACATCACAGCGTTTTTGATGCAGCTGAAGCATTCTGCATCCAAAACGCTAGAATCACTGATCGTGTGCATGTACCATTACAGAAATACTACACAGCAGGACATAGGGTCCCTGTTACTGAATTACAGATCTACAGTGCCTTTGACAGCAAATATCTCTGTAATTAGATATCTAAGTAATGTATTCAGAATGATTGTTATTGCTATATATATATATATATATATATATATATATATATATATATATATATATATATATTTATATATATATATATATATATATATATATATATATATATATATATATATATTTATACAGTGGGGAAAATATGTTTTGATATACTGCCGATTTTGCAAGTTTTCACACCTACAAAGAATGGAGAGGTCTGTAATTTTTATCATAGGTACGCTTCAACAGTGACAGACAGAATTAAACAAAAAATCTTGAAAATGACAATGATTTTTAAATAATTAATTTGCATTTTATTGCATGGGATAAGTATTTGATACGGTTATGTTAGATACATGTTGGGTTAAGTAATGAGTTGAACTCGATGGACTTAAGTTTTCCTTCAACCTTAAACACTATGAAACTATGATACAGTAAGAAAACAGAACTTTGGGATGGGAGAAGATCATGTTGTCAGATGAGATCAAAATAGAACTTTTTGGTATCAGTTCCAACTGCCATATTTAGAGGAAGAAGAAGGATGAGTATGACCTCAAGAATATGGTGCCAACCATTAAGCATGGGGTGGAAACATCATACTTTGGGGGTGCTTTTCTACAAAGGGGACAGGACGACTGCACCATATTGAAGAGAGGATGGATGGGGTCATGCATCATGAGATTTTGGCCAACAACCTTCTTCCCTCTGTAAGACGGGCTTTGCACACTACAACATCGCAGGTGCGATGTCGGTGGGGTCATGTCGAAAGTGACGCACTTCTCTCGACATCATAGTGTGTAAATACTAGATGATACGATTAACGAGCGCAAAAGCGTCGTAATCGTATCATTAGTGTACTGTCGGCAAATTCCATAATTACACTGACGCAATGGTCCGATGTTGTTCCTCGCTCCTGCGGCAGCACACATCGCTGTGTGTGAAGTCGCAGGAGCGAGGAACATCTCCTACCTGTGTCACCACGGCTCCCGTCGGCTATGCGGAAGGACAGAGGTGGGCGGGATGTTTACATCCCGCTCATCTCCGCCTCTCCGCTCCTATTAGCCGCCTGCCGTGTGACGTTGCAGTGACGCCGCACGACCCGCCCTCTTAATAAGGAGGCGGTTCGCCGGCCACAGCGACGTCGCATGGCAGGTGGGTGCACGTGAAGCTGCCGTAGCAATAATATTCGCTACGGCAGCTATCACAAAGATATCACAGTTGCGACGGGGCGGGGTCTATCGCGCTCAGCATCACAGCATCGGCTTGCGATGTCGTAGTGTGCAAAGCCCGCCTAAGAGCATTGAAGATGGGTTGCAGCTGGATTCCAGCATGACAATGATACACAAAACACACAGCCAGGGCAACTAAGGAGTCTATGTAAGAAGCATTTCAAAGTCCTGGAGTGATCTAGCCAGTCTCCAGACCTCAACCCAATATAAATCTTTGGACGGACCTGACACTCAATGGTGTCCAGTGACAGTTCCCAAACCTGAAAAATATGAAGAAGATCTGTATGGAGGAGTGGGCCAAAATTCCTACTGCAGTGTGTGCAAACTTAAGAACTACAAGAAATGTCTGACCTCTGTAACTGCAAAGGTTTCTGTACAAATATTAAGTTCAGGTTTTTTTCTATTGTATCAAGTAT
This sequence comes from Anomaloglossus baeobatrachus, assembly GCF_048569485.1. NCBI lineage: Eukaryota > Metazoa > Chordata > Amphibia > Anura > Aromobatidae > Anomaloglossus > Anomaloglossus baeobatrachus. The sequence goes on from NC_134355.1 coordinate 537,714,455, forward strand.
TTATTTTATGTAATAAAATGCAAATTAATTGTTTAAAAACCATACAATGTGATTTTCTGGGATTTTTTTTTTATTCTGTCATTCACAGCTTACCTACAAAAGAAATTACAAACCTTTCCATTCTTTGTGGGTGGAAAACTTGCACAATCGAATGTTTATCAAATACTTATTTTCCCCACTGTGTATATATTAATCATATATATCTGTACATTTATGTGAATAAGTAAATGTATGTTTGTTTGATTATTTTTGTGATAAAATTCAGCCATTAAAAGCATAATGTATACTAAAAGTGACACTAACAAATGATTAAAAATGCCAAATCACATGTACCTTTCTTATTTTTTTTGTCGTTATAGCTGTGTTAAAGCTTGTATTTTTTGTCGCAGAAGAAGTTCACTTTTGAATGACACCATCTATTTTATTATGTGATATACTGGAGAGCGGGAAAAAAATTTAATGTGTGACAAAATAATAAAAAAGCGCTATTCAGTAACTGATTTTTTTGTATTAATTATTATTATTATTATTATTATTATTATTATTATTATTTACAGTGTTCATTTTACAGGAAAAAATGACATTGCAATTCTCCAACTCATTATTATTACATAGATACCAAATATGCATACTTTTTATTTTATTTAAGTCTTGAAAAAAAAATCAGAAATGTTAAAAAAAAATGCAGCGATGCTAAATATGTGTACTCAATTAAAATCTTTTTTTTATATTTTTTGTGGGGAAAAGGGGGTAATCTGAACTTTTATATTTTTTAATTTTGTTTTATATTTTTGAAAATATTTTTTGGGGGCTTTTAATTGCATTAGTTCTATTAGGGCTGTTAGAGGCTGAGGATTGCTGATTATCACAGCCATCATCTGCAGACAAAGATGCCTGCTCAGCATGTGAACCTGCATCAAAGTCAGGGAGCTGGCATATGATGTCCTAAGTTGGTAAGGGGTTAAAAAACTTGTTATTTTTTGGCAGACTGAATAAATGAATGCACTTATAATGTTGTTTATAGTAAAAATATAATGGTATAATATAGCATCATATATTATTAAAACATAACCTTTAACCCCTTAACGACCGCGGGCAGTAAAATTACGTCCTAAATGTCATAATGTTACTGCCCGCGGTCCTCCGGCGGCAGCATGCCGCGATCGGCGCACATCTCAGCTGATTTTCACAGATACTGCAGAGCGATCAGATTGCTGATCCCAATAGCCCCCTAGGGGGACTAGTAAAATAAAAAAAAGTTAAAAAATGTTTTAAAAAAATTAAAAAAAACCCTAAAAGTTCAAATCACCCCCATTCGCCCCATTGAAAATTAAAGGGTTAAAAAAATAAAAAATATACACACTTTTGGTATCGCCGCGTTCAGAAATGCCCGATCTATCAAAATATAAAATCAATTAATCTGGTCAGTATACGGCGTAGCGGCAAAAAAATTCCAAACGCCAAAACGACGGTTTTTTGTCACCACAACTTTTGCGCAAAATGCAATAAGAGGCGATCAAAATGTAGCATCTGTGCAAAAATGGTACCGTTAAAAACGTCAGCTCGAGATGCAAAAAATAAGCCATCACTGAGCCATAGATCCCGAAAAATGAGAATGCTACGGGTCACGGAATATGGCGTAAAACGTGCGCCACTTTTTTCGGACAAACTTCCGATTTTTTTTTTAACCCCTTATATAAAAGTAAACCTATACATGTTTGGTGTCTACGAACTCGCACTGATCTGAGGCATCACACCCACACATCAGTTTTACCATATAGTGAACGCAGTGAATAAAATATCTTAAAAACCATAGTGATATCGCACTTTTTTTTGCAATTTTTCTGCAATTGGAAATTTTTGGCCGTTTTCCAGTACACTATATGGTAAAACTGATGGTTTCATTTAAAAGTACAGCTTGTTCCACAAATAATGAGCCCTCACATGACCATATTGACTGAAAAATAAAAAAGATACGTCTCTCAGAAAAAGAATGGCGAAAAAAAAAACGGAAAGCGAAAAATCGGCCGGTCGTGAAGGGGTTAATATATCTAATATATAAAGCTGAGTGTGTGTGTGTGTGTGTATATCCACTTAAGGAATCCGCACCGTCGCATTTACAATCACGAAATTTTGCACAGACACTTCATGTGACCCAGGGAACGTTGTAGACTATGTTTTGACTGGAAAATGTAACCCCGCACTTTACAGTTACTCTCCAAAAAACCTGCCTCCATTAATGAAAATGGAGCCTGGAACTACTGGTTTTAGTAGCAGCTGTGATTGGTATATAGGAATATGTATTGGTACTGGTATATAGGTATATGTATATATATATGTATATATAGGTAATACATAGGTATATGTATTGGTAATGGTGTATTGCTATAGGAACAAAAGACATTGTTAGTATAAGAAGCTTATGAGTGAGGTAATATGATGTTGGTGGGGAGACAGAGAGAGAAAGAAAGAGACAGACAGACATAGACACAGACATAGTAAGAGGAAGACAAGGAAAGAAACAGACAGAGACAGACAGGGAAAGAGACAGAGAGATAGAGACAGACAGACTGACGGTGAAAGAGACAGACTGTGAAAGAGACAGACAGAGACAGACAGGGAAAGAGACCAACCTGGAAAGAGAAGGAAAGAGCAGACGGTGCAAGAGAGAGACAGACAGACACAGACATAGAGACAGACACAGAGATAGAGAGACAGACAGACACAGAAATAGAGACAGAAAGACTGATACAAAGACAGACAGAGATAGAAATAGACAGACAGAGACATAGAAGGAAAGAGACAGACAGACAGCGACACACAGCCAGAAACTGGGAGAGAGACAGAGAGACAGTTACTATCCCGGGCAACGCCTGGGTACTACAGCTAGTATTGTATATAATCTAAAATAGACAAACTAGACATAAAGTGATCTTCCACCCATTAAAACCGAAATTGGTCCAGATACCCAACACAAAGGAACACTATAATAACATTAACCCTTTAGTGACGGAGCTAATTTTCACCTTAATGACCAGACCAAATTTTGCAATTCTGACCAGTGTCACTTCATGAGGTTATAACTCTGGAACGCTTCAACGGATCCCGGTGATTCTGAGATTGTTTTTTCGTCACATATTGGACTTCATGTTAGTACCAAATTTAGGACAATATTTTTTGCGTTTATTTATGAAAAAAATTGAATATTTGGCAAAAATTTTGAAAATTTAGCAATTTTCAACTTTTGAATTTTTATACCGTTAAACCAGAGATTTCTGTGACACAAAATAGTTAATAAATAACATTTCCCACTTGTTTACTTTACATCAGCACAATTTTGGAAACAAATTTTTTTTTTGTTAGGAAGTTAGAGGGGTTCAAAGTTTATCAGCGATTTCTCATTTTTACATCAAAATTTACAAAACCATTTTTTTAGGGACCATATCACATTTCAAGTGACTTTGAGGGGCCTAGATGACAGAAAATACCCAAAAGTGACACCATTATAAAAACTGCACCCCCCAAAGTACTCAAAACCACATTCAAGAAGTTTATTAACCCTTCAGGTGCTTCACATGAACAAAAGCAATGTGGAATGAAAAAAAGCAAAAATTAAATTTTACCTAAAAATGTTGCTCTAACCCAAATTTATTCACTTTTAGAAGAAATAACACAACAAAATGGACCCCAAAACTTGCTCCCCACTTTCTTATGAGTGCGCCGATACCCCACATATGGTCAGAAACCTCTGTTTGGACAAATGGGAGGGCTCGGAACAGAAGGAGCAATATTTGAATTTTGGAAAGCAAATTTGGCTGAAATAGATTGCGGGCACCATGTTGCATTTACAGGTCCGCTAAGGTACCTAAACAGAAGAAATCCCTCACAAGTGACACCATTTTGGAAACTAGACCCCTCAAGGCTTCTATCTAGGGGTATAGTGAGCATTTTAGATCCACAGGTGCTTCACAGATTTTGTTAACGTTACGTTGTCATATTGAAAATTTTAATAATTTTCTCAAAAATGTTGCTTTAGCATCAATTTTCTCACTTTTTCAAGAGGTAATTCCAAAAATTTGACCTCAAGGTTTGTTAACCACTTTTTTATGAGCGCGGTGATACCTCACATGTGGTCTGAAACCTTTGTTTAGACAAATGGGAGGGCTTGGAACGAAAGGAGCAATATTTGAATTTTGGAAAGGAAATTTGGCTGAAAAAGATTGCGGGCGCCATGTCACATTTGGAGGACCCCTAAGGTACCTAAACAGCAGAAACCCCGCACAAGTGACCCCATTTTGGAAACTAGGCCCCTCAAGGAATTTATCTAGATGTTTGGTGAGTACCCTGAACCCCCAGGTGCTTCACAGAATTTTATAACGTTGAGCCATGAAAAAAAAAAAATAAAATTTTACCACAAAATTGTTATTTCAACCAGGTAGCTTTTTTTTTTACAAAAAAATTCAGCATAACATTTATTGTGCAATTTCTCCTGAGTTTGGCGATACCTTATATGTGGTGGAAATCAACTGTTTGGGCGCATGGCAGGGCTCGGAAGGGAAGGAGTGCCATTTGACTGCAAAATTGGCTGGAATCAATAGCGGACGCCAGGTTGCATTTGGAAAGCCCCTGAGGTGCCTAAACAGTGGCGGTCCCCCACAAGTGACTCCATTCTGGAAACAAGACACCTCAAGGCTTTTATCTAGGTGTATAGTGAGCAGTTTGAATCCACGAATACTTCACAGAATTTGATAAGCTTAGGTTGCCATATTGAAAATTTTCATTTTTTTCACAAAAATGTTGCTTCAGCATCAAATTTCTCACTTTTTCAAGAGACAACAACAAACCGTGGACCCAACAGGTTGTTATCCAATGTCTTATGAGCACAGGGATTCCCCACATGTGGCCAAAAACCTCTGTTTGGATAAATGGGAGGGCTTGGAATGGAAGGAGTACCATTTGAATTCTGGAAAAGTTGAGATAAATTGCGGGCACCATGTCACATTTGCAGGGCCCCTTGGGTACCTATACATTAGAAACCCCCCACAAGTGACCCCATTTTGGAAACTGGATTTTATTCAGGAGTATAGTAAGCATTTTGAATCCACAGGTACTTCACAAAAATGTTGCTGTAGCAACAAATGTCTCACTTTTAGGCTATGTGGCCATGATCCAGCGACACGGCGTCTAGTATACAGTGTCAGCCTTCCTGCAGAGATGTGAGTGTTGTCCACGGGAGAACGCAGCTGCCCATGCCCACGATTTGGGTTCAGGCCGCTGTGGAGCTCTATGCTACCTGCAGAGGACACTCATCTTCGCAGCATAAATTGACATGCTGAGGCTCGGGAAGCTGCGCCACACGTCAGTGTATGCTGCGGAGAAAAGAAGCACAGTGGGCATGGGATTTCTAAAAATCCTTCCACTGTGCTTCTACTGCACAACGCAGCGCTATGGACGCAGGGAAAACACTATGGACACACTCTGCGCCCAAAACGCTGCAAACCCCGATTGTGGGCACACAGCCTAAAATGCTACAATGGATGAATGGATAGATGTCAAACAAATATAACATCCCACCCCCTGCATATTCTAAGCTGGCGCCCTTTAGTGCCTTTCATGTGGCACTAAAGGGTGCCTAGCCTTGTATTTAGCCCCCCAAAAAATTAATTATTAAAATAAACGACGTGGGGTCCCCCCTATTTTTGATAGCCAGCTAGGGTAAAGCAGACAGCTGTAGCCTGCAAACCACAGCTGACAGCTTCACCTTGGCTAGTGATCAATTTGGAGGGCTCCCCAGGCGGTTTTTTAAAAAAAAACGTGGGGTCCCCCCCAAATTAGATCACCAGCCAAGGTGAAGCGGACAGCTGGGGTCTGGTATTCTCAGGGTGGGAAGAGCCATGGTTATTGGACTCTTCCCAGCCTAAAAATAGCAGGCCGCAGCCGCCCCAGAAGTGGCGCATCCATTAGATGCACCAATCCTGGCGCTTCGCTCCAGCTCATCCCGCGCCCTGGTGCGGTGGCAAACGGGGTAATATACGGGGTTGATACCAGCTGTAATGTCACCTGGCATCAAGCCCTGGGGTTAGTGATGTCACGGCATCTAAACAGATACTCGACATTACTAACCCAGTCAAGTAATAGAAAAAAAAAAGACAAAAAAAAAATTTATTTGAAAAAAAACTCCCCGAAACATTCCTCTTTTACCAATTTATTGAAAATAAATAAATTTCGGTCGCTGTAATCCATTTTGGAGGTCCCACGCCGACTCTGGATCTTCTAGAATATGGGGGGCACGTTCAGGGAACGTATCCCCCATTTTCTGGAAGAGCAAGCTCTCCATGAGCAGTGTGGGTGCAGTAATCTGAGAATTCTGCACTCACACTGCCCCGGTCCGACCTAGGGCAGAGTGACCTGCAGTAATCTCATTCTAGAATATGAGGGGCACGCTCACAGAACGTACCCCCCATTTTCTAGAACAGCAGTCTCTCCATGTGAGGAGTGTGGCTGCAGATTATAGCACTCACCCTCCCCCGGTCCACAGTGGAGTAGCGACGTCAGCGTCCTTGCTTGCAGGAATCCAGCTGACAGCCGCTGTCTGTGCATGCGCCGCCAGCTTTCAAGAAGGAGGCGGCGTGATCGCGGGGCCGGAGCACCAGCAGCCAGGTAACGTAAGACCGGGGGCTGGGGGGGGTGACGGGGGGTGACGGCGGGTGACGGCGGGACCTGGGGACCTGGAGACAACTTTCTGCCGCATGTGACGTGTCACATGCGGCAGAAAGAGCAGGATGAATGCGGCCGCCATCTTCCACGCTCCGGAGGGGGGAGGGGGACCAGAGATCTCCGGTGTCCCGGAGGAGGGGGTCAGGGGGAGGACATTTCCCTCCGATCTGAAATGTTTGATCATTTCAGATCGGAGGGAAATGAATGCAGAGCCGGCGGCGGCGGGAGTTTTCAGCGCGCGTCGGCGCCATCTTGGATTTTCCGGAGGGGGGGGTGTTGGATAGATTTCTCCGGTACCAGGGGCTTTGGGGGCACTAAGGGCTCATATTTATTTCTCATCTGACATGTTTGATCACGTCAGATGAGAAATAAATCAATTTTACCGGCCATTTTGTTTTTTTTAATGTTGTCGCCGGTATACGGTGTATACCGGCGATCGCATTAACGGGGTCCAGAAAAAACACCCCGATTCATAATCTGGGGGGTCTCAGCTACCCCCAGTAGCTGAAACCCCCGAAATTTTTGATCGCTGGGGGGTGCTACAGGTTTTTTTTGGGCCGCCGCTTTAAAGCGGCGGAACAGAATAAGTACCCTGTTTTGCCGCCGCTTTAAGTCGTACGGCCGTCGTTATGAGGTTAACCTGTGCACGTACAGGAAGGAATCATGCACAAATTTTTATAGCGTTTATGTCACACAGGATTGGTAAAATTGTTATATGGTACATACATGTGCGTATTCGTAACCCCACTATTCTCTTGCTTAGGTCCTTAAGGGGAATAAAATAATTCCCTTATTTGAGATTGCCCTAGGCCTGATACGTGTTCCTTTGTGTTAGGTATCTGGACCAATTTCGGTTTTAATGAGTGGAGGATCAATTTATGTCTAGGTTGTCTATTTTAGACTTATACAAAATGTGTTATAGGTTACATAACCTATTTTCTAATATTCTTGTATTGAAAATTCTCTACCATTCCCTTACCATTCCCTAACTACACTATCTAACTGCTATTCTAATTTTGTTTCTTATTTCTCAACTGACAACGCTTTGTTTGAGAATCCCAGTGGTTGCTGATAGAGATCAGCGAACTGGCCGTGGTTCGGTTCGGAGGTCTCATTCGAGTTCGGTTCGTCGAACGTTCGACAAACCGAACTCGAACCAATAGGCTATAAGGGGAGGCAAACACAAACACATAAAAACGCATTATAAATGTACACATACAGTTAATAAACATTGCCATAACAGTTACCGGTCCCCGCGATCCCTCCTGCACTCTGTCTCCTGCCGCTATTCCATCCGATGATTGCTGAATCCTCCCGGTGACCGGCACTGCCAGCAGTGATGCAGGACCTATCGTGACGTCAAAATAGCCATGTGACCAGTCACGTGGCTATTATCTCATTGGCTACAGACTGGTCACATGACTATGACGCGTCATGTAGGACCTGCGAGTGCATCTCTCCGGTACACGGTGCACATTTGTGTATCGCCGTGTACCGGCGACATGCTCTAGCACACGGTCGACTCCCCGCTCCGTTAGGGACCGGCTGACACAGCTGGTCATTAACGGAGATCACCGTTGCCATAGCAACGCAGTTAGCGGTGATGTCACCGCTAACCGCAGCTCCGGGAATCACATGATCGGAGCCCTGTTGCTATGGTAACGCGTCTGTCACCGCCAGCAGCACGGATCTCTCACTCCGTGAAGGCTGCACGCTGCTTTCCGTGCAGCCTTCACGGAGTGATTTCTGCATATGAAGCAGCATCTTCCCCCATGCAGCAGTGATGGAGCAGAGCTGCATTTGTTGAACGAGAAAGACAGAAGACCATGGATCGTGGAGGGCTGACAGGGGGTAATAAAGATGGAGTCTCTAATGTGTCTGTGTATTTATTTCTATTAAAGTATTTTTTCTCTGTGTGGTGTCTTTTTTTTAACCCTTTATTGGAGATTCTTAATGGCCGGGTCAAACGAGCCTGACATTAAGAATCTCTGGCTTAATACTAGCTAGTAAAACAAAGCCAGTATTAACTCATGATTACCCAACAAGCCACCCGGCTCCAGGGCTGTTGGAAGAGTTGGATACAGCGCCAGATGATGGCGCTTCTATGAGAGCGCCATTTTCTGGGGCGGCTGCGGACTGCAATTCACAGCAGAGGCGCCCAGAAACCTCGGGCTAACCTGTGCTGCCGATTCCAATCCCCAGCTGCTTAGTTGTACCCGGCTGGACACAAAAATGGAGCGAAGCTCACGTCATTTTTTTTTTAATTATTTCATGAAATAAGTGAAATAATTAAAAAAAACGGGCTTCCATATATTTTTGGTTCCCAGCCGGGTACAAATAGGCAACTGGGGGTTGGAGGCAGCCCGTGGCTGCCTGCTGTACCTGGCTAGCATACAAAAATATGGCGAAGCCCACGTCATTTTTTTGGTGGGCAAAAAACTTCTGCATACAGTCCTGGCTGGAGTATGCTGAGTCTTGTAGTTTTGCAGCTGCTGTGTGCTCTTCTCCATACAGACAGACAGCAGTTGCAGAACTACAAGGCTCAGCATACTCCATCCAGGACAGTATGCAGAAGTTTTTTGCCCCCTAAAAAAATTATGTGGGCTTCGCCATATTTTTGTATGCTAGCCAGGTACAGCAGGCCGGTACGGCTGCCCCCAACCCCCAGTTGCCTATTTGTACCCGGCTGGGAACCAAAAATAAAGGGAAGCCCTTTTTTTATTATTTCATGAATTTCATGAAATAATTAGAAAACAGATGACGTAGGCTTCGCCCCATTTTTGTGTCCAGCCAGGTACAACTAGGCAGCTGGGGATTGGAATCCGCAGCACAGGTTGGCCTGAGCTTTCTGGGCCCCACTGCTGCGAATTTCAGTCTGCAGCAGCCTCAGAAAATGGCACTTTCATAGAAGCACCATCTTCTGGCGCTGTATCCAACTCTTCCAGCACCTGCTTGCTATACCTGGCTAGCATACAAAAATATGGCGAAGCTCACGTTCTTTTTTTGTAGTTTTTTGGCAAAAAAAATAAAAAATGCTTCCCTGGATTTTCCATTGCCAGTGAAGGTAACACCAAGCAGTGGGGGTTAGCAGCCAGTAGCTGCTTGGATTACCCTTAGCTAGCAATAAAAAAAAATCAGCGGGAGCCCATATATATTTTTTTTAATTATTTATTTAAATAACTAAAAACAAAATAGGCTTCCCTGTATTTTGATTGCTGGACATCACAGTGCTGTAAAAATAAATCTTTAAAAAAAATGACGTAGCGCTCCGCGGTATTTTTGATTCTCAGCGCAGATAAAGCAGACAGCTATGGGTTGCCACCCCCATCTGTCTGCCGTTACCTTGGTTGGCAATCAAAATACAGGGAAGCCCATTAATTTTTTCTATTTAAAAAATAGTTAAAAAAAAAATGACGTTGGGTCCCCCCATTTTTGATAGCCAGCTAGGGTAAAGCAGACGGCTGTAGCCTGAAAACCACAGCTGGCAGCTTTACCGTGGTTGGGGATCCAATGTGGTGGTCCCCCCAGGCTCTTTTTTTATAATTATTTTATAAATATTAATAATTACACAAAAAAGTAGGGTCCCCCCCAAATTGGATCACCAGCCAAGGTAAAGCAGACAGCTGTGGTCTGGTATTCTCAGGGTGGGAAGGTCCATAGTTATTGGGCCTTCACAGCCTAAAAATAGCAGGCCGCAGGCACCCCAGACATGGCGCATCCACTAGATGCGCCAATCCTGGCGCTTCACCCCAGCTCATCCCGTGCCCTGGTGCAGTGGCAAACGGGGTAATAAATCGGGTTGTTACTAGCTGTAAGGTCACCTGACATCAAGCCCAGCAGTTTGTGATGTCATGGCGTCTATTAGATACCCAACATCATAAACTGTCAGTACTAACAAAAAAAAAATCGACAAAAGAAATTTATTTGAAAAAACAGTCCCCAAAACATTCCCTCTTTCACCAATTTATTGTAAGAAAAAAAATAAAGGGGTCCCACGACGACTCTGGACCGTCTAGAATATGGGGGGGAGACACTCAGGGAACGTATCCCCCATTTTCTAGGAGTGCAGACCCTTCATGTGAGGAGTGTGGGTGCAATGAATCTGCACTCACTCTCCCCGGGTCCACAGCAGCAGAGTCCATGTCGTAATGGTTGCTACCAAAGCTGCAATGCCCTGCTCATGAGGTAAGGGCATGCCTAATCAGGAGAACTATTCTACATTTCCAAATATTGGTATTTTCTGATATTATTGCTATTCCACCTACTATATATTGGGTATAGGATCTTGGAGATAGAATACCCCTTTAAGTCCAGTTATCCAGCTGAATGAATAGTTAACAACAGAGCTCGCTATTTAGATGTGTTTTCTTGTGGCGTATAACAGACTCTCATATTTGGTAGTCATTCAGCAGGGCAACTATAAAAGCAAATCCCTCCATTTGGAAATATAGTATAGCTCTCCTGATCAATTATGTTCCTTACCTCATGAGCAGGGCATTGCAGTAATAATAATAATGTATTCATTTATATAGCGTTATTAATTCCATAGCGCTGTATGTCTTTGGAGTGTGGGAGGAAACCCACGCAAACACGGGGAGAACATACAAACTCCTTGCAGATGGTGTCCTTGGTGAGAATTGAACCCAGGACCTCGGCGCTGCAAGACTATAGTGCTAACCACTGAGCCACCGTGCCGCCCATTTAGCTTACAGATGAATAACCACCACTCACTGTCTGAACACAGGAAGCTGAGCTGACAGCCGCTCTGTGCATGCGGCAGCGTCTATTGTGAAGGAGAGGGCCGCGGGGGATCAACGCTGCACAGGTACCGTGGGACACCGGGGAACACCGGTGGGGTTATAGGGGGTGACCTGGCAGGGCCTGGGGAGGAGTTTTCTGTCGCATGTGTCATGGCACATGCGACAGAAATCAGAGGAGTAGGGTGAATGCGGCCGGCGCGCTGCTGTGCGCGCGGCCATCTTGGATTTCTGGGAGGGCATCAGGGGGGGGGCACTTTGGCGTCACCGGGGGACCAGAGGGGACCGGGGAGGAGATTTATCATGTTTGTTCATGCCAGATGGGAGATAAATATTTTTTACCGGCGCTGTCATTTACTGTAACGTGATCATCGGTGTACGGTGTATACCGGTGATCACGTGAGCGGGGACCGGAAAAACCGTCCTGAATCATGATCTCCAGGGTCTCAGCTAGCCCTGAAACCCTGGAGATTTTCTGACGCTGGGGGGCGCTATTCACTTATTTCTGCCTGCTGTTTATAAACGGCAGATTAGAATAAGGCTACATTAACACGACCGATCCATTTTTGCGGTCTGCAAAAAACAGTCCGTTTTTTTTCACGGGTGCATCCGTGTGGCATCCGTTTCCGTTCCGTATACGGTCCATATGTCATCTGTTTGTCATCCGTGTGCCTTCCGTTTTTTTTGTGTACTGCAAAAAAACTGAAGGAGGGAAAATACATAAATTTACCCAGGATCCATAGCTTCATCCTACATGAGGCGGTCACATGTTCACTCCAATGCCATTTTCTACGGCTTTTCACAGCGTAGAGCGCTCTGGTGATTTTCTTGTGCTTGTGCACTTCATATCAGTCTTTTCTGTCATTATAATGGCAGAAAGACACATAATGTCCCACTCTCCTGCATTTTGTAATTTTGCACCCTTTGGTGCCTTTCATGTGGCACTAAGGGGTGCTTAGCTTTGTATTTAGCCAAAAAAATGAAAACAAATGACGCAGGGTTCCCCCTAGTTTTGTAGCCAGCTAGGGTAAAGCAGACGGCTGCAGCCTGCAGACCACAGCTGGCAACCTCACCTTGGCTGGTAATCCAAAACTGAGGGCACCCCACGCTGTTATTTTAAATTAAATAAATAATTAAAAAAAAAAAACACGTAGGGGTCCCCCCAAAATTGGATCACCAGCCAAGGTAAAGCAGACAGCTGGGGTCTGATATTCTCAGACTAGGGAGGTCCATGGTTATTGGACTCTCCCCAGCCTAAAAATAGCAGGCCGCAGCCGCCCCAGAAGTGGCGCATCCATTAGATGCGCCAATCCTGGTGCTTCGCCCCAGCTCATCCCGTGCCCTGGTGCGGTGGCAAACGGGGTAATATATGGGGTTAATACCAGATGTGTAATGTCACCTGGCATCAAGCCCTGGGGTTGGTGAGGTCAGGCGTCTATCAGATACCCGACATCAGCAACCCAGTCAGTAATAAAAAAAAAAATAGACGACAAACACATTTTTATTTGAAAAAACACTCCCCAATACATTCCCTCTTTAACCAATTTATTAGAAAGAAAAACAAATCCAGGTCTGGTGTAATCCAAGGGGTTGCCATGATGATCCACACTGTCCCAGTCAATGAAGAGCAGGATGTTCCCCATTGGCTGGGAGAGCAGTGCAGTGACCTGAGCTAACATCAATGGGTCAGCCCAGGTCACTGCAGCGCATGACAAGTGCTGCTGTCAGCGAGGTACATTACCTGCACTGATCTCCTGCACTGCTGACATCACCTGTCACTGAGTTCAATGACCGCCGCCTTCACAGCCAAGTATCGCGAGTGGCCCGTGACGTCACCGCTAGTCAGTCTCGGGTCGGAAGCGAGAGAAGGTGATGTGACAAGCGGAGGCCATGGAGGACAGTGACAGCGCTGAGGTCGGGATGGCGGGACTTCATCACCGCAGGTAAGCCGAGCGGGACCATGTGTGCAGAGTGCAGTGTGCAGAGTGTGTGTGTGTGTGTGTGTGTGTGTGTGTATGTGTACATGCCGCGTGCAGAAGGGGGCGGAGTGAGCTGAGCGGGGAAGTGTGGGCTTCCTGCACGTAACTAGGATTAATATCGGGTTACTAACCAAAGCGCTTTGCTTGGATACCCGATGTTTATCTTGGTTACCAGCTTCTGGCAGGCTGCCAGCGATGGCTCCTGCACACTGTAGCTGTAAAAAGCCCTGCTTTTTGCTGCTAGAACCGTTCTCGAACGTATCTAGAACTAGCTTTAGCAAAAAGCTCGAGTTCTAGTTCGATCTAGAACAGCCCCCAAAATCACTCAAGCCGCGAACTGGAGAACCGCGAACCGCGCTCAACTCTAGTTGCTGGGTTAATTAAAGTGTCATCATGGGGCAGAGGCTGCTGTCATTGTCACAGCCCCTACCTCCATTCCATTCCTGGAATGGAGAGTTATAAGTGACTCTCCCTTCAACTGCTGTATTGGTCCATGATGTTTCCTTGCAGTGACCTCCCTGCACTGTGCACTGTGTGATCTGCAGAGTGACAGTGCTCGCACTCTTGTCGGCTCAGCTCAGTAATAATCTGTCAGCATCACAGTGTTGTGAATACTAAGTTAAAGGAGACTAGCACACCCCCTCTAGTAACATCACTGGTCTCCTGTATGTCGATTATTGACAACAGTCTTATGTCAGCTGATTATTACTGATCTGAGCTGACAACTCAGTGAACGCTATCACCGTGCAGATCATGTAAGAAGGTGAACCTACGATAGTGTGCCTCTCCGAAGACATTAATAGTTTTAACGCAAGTATCTCAAACAAGCTGTAGTAGATAGCGTAATGTGTAAGATGGATATTATGTGGGCCACAGTACTGATACTGGTCACAAGAGGCCATTGTTTACCTGTTCATATTTAGAGTTCCTCTTTTTGCTGTAGGACCCAGTGTTCAGGGAAGACAGGGTTAATATTAAGTTAATATTTTTAGTGCTGAAGGGCATATTTAGTGCTGGCTTTTTGTTTTTTCTTCATTGAATTGGTCGGTGGCTGACCCCCACCCTGCTATGCACCCCAATTTGGGATGTATTCCACCTGTCTAGATTTTGGCGGTTGGTGACTGTTCACATTCAGTCATCAGGCCCTGTCCACAGGCTATTTACTTCATGCAGCATTTGCTCGGACCTGTCCCGCCCACAGCCATGACTCAGTCATGGGTACGGGATTGAAATAGACCAGGTGAGTGCTGCTAAGAGCAGTTCTACTATTCATATGTGAGACCGTATGGCACATTTTATAAAAATATTTTAGTGTAGGACTGCCTCAAATGAGATTTGCCGTGACGTGGCGAGGTAGCTCAAGAAATTGCAATTTTTTGCCAAAAATCTCAAAATTTTTATAATAAGTACAGTTTGGAATTTTTAGTGCTGAAGTGCACATTTAGTGCTGGCTTTTTGTTTTTTCTTAATATTAAGTCAGCCTGGTAAAGGAGTGTTGGAGTTCAGGGAAAGAGTTTACCTCCTCCCCCACCTTCCATAGAAACCCTGCTAACCTTATTAACATTAGTTGTACACCCTCACTTCCCTCTTTTAATTGTGCTCTCTGGAATCCACGGTCCGTATGTAACAAGCTTCCTTACATACACAACTACTTTCTCAATAACTCTCTTAACCTACTAGCCCTCACTGAAAACTGGATTCAGGATTCTGACACTACTTCCCCTGCTGCCATTTCTCATGGTGGTTTACACTTTACCCATTCACCAAGACCTGGAAACAGACATTGTGGTGGAGTCGGTTTACTCCTGTCCCCACAATGCAGTGTCCAGGTCATCCCCCCAGCTCCATCACTCTCATTCCCATCCTTTGAGGTCCACACTATAAGGCTCTTCCATCCCCTTTCCCTCAGAGTAGCTGTCATATACCGTCCACCAGGCTCACCCACCCAGTTACTTGACCAATTTTGGCTGCCACACTTCATGTCCTCTGAATTGCCAATCCTCATCCTAGGAGACTTCAACAACCCGATGAACAGCCCCTCCTCCCCATCTGCATCCCAGCTTCTATCTCTAACCACCTCCCTTGGCCTCTCACAGCTCTCATCCTCTGAGTCACATAAAGATGGTAACACCCTTGACCTGATCTTTTTCCGCTTCTGCTCAATCTCTCACTTTGACAACTCACCTCTTCCCCTCTCTGACCACAACATCCTCTCCTTCAAGCTCACAAACCCTCATCCGCCCCAGCACACTCCCACCTATCACACATTCAGAAACCTACAGGCCATTGACTCTCAAACATTTACAGACTCTCTACACTCATCACTGTCCCCTATCTCCTCACTCTCCTGTCCTGATCTGGCTGTAAAGCACTGCAATGACACACTCAGGAGTACACTAGACCAAGTAGCACCCCTCACCTTCAGAAAGACCAAACAGAGTAAAACAGCCCTGGCTCACATCCCAAACTCTATTTCTTCAGCGATGCTCCAGGAGTGCCGAATGCCTATGGAGGAAAACCCGCACACCAGAAAACCTCATCCACTACAAGTTCATGTTAAGGACCTACAACTCTTCCCTTCACCTTGCCAAACAGACCTACTTCACCACCCTTATTTCCTCACTAGCCAACAATCCAAAAAAGCTCTTTGACATCTTTCACTCCCTCCTCAGTCCCAAAGTACAGACCCCCATCACAGCCCTTCATGTTGATGACCTGGCCTCGTATTTCACAGAGAAAATAGAAAACATCCGCCGAGAGATCAGCTCCCAGGCACCAGGCGTTGTGAATCCCATCCCTCCCCACATCTCATCCAGATCACTTTCCACATTTTTCCACATTTGACCCAGTCACAGAGGAGGAAGTTTCCAGGCTCCTATGCTCTTCTCGTCCTACCACTTGCCCTACTGATCCCTTCCCCTCACCTCTACTCCAGTCCCTCTCTCCGGTTGTCACCACTCACCTAACTAAAATCTTCAAATCTCTCTCTCTTCTGGTATCTTCCCCTGCTCCCTCAAACACTCTATCATTACTCCATTATTAAAAAAAACCTTCTCTTGATCCGTCCTGCACAAGCAACTACAGATGTGTCTCCAATCTCCCCTTCATCTCCAAACTCTTGGAGCGCCTGGTCTACTTTCGCCTCACCCGCTACCTTTCCACTCACTCTCTTCTAGATCGTTTACAGTCTGGCTCCGCCCTTTACACTCAACAGAAACTGCCCTTGTCAAAGTGACCAATGACCTTTTGACAGCAAAACGTAACGGTGACCACTCTCTGCTTATCCTTCTTGACCTCTCTGCCACCTTCGACACTGTTGACCACCATTTTCTTCTCTCTATGCTCCATTCTATCGGCCTAAAGGACATTGTTCTTTCCTGGTTCTCTTCCTATCTTTCTGGCCGTTCATTCAGTGTATCATTTGCTGGCTCCACATCTTCTCCTCTTCCTCTCACTGTTGGGGTCCCTCAAGGTTCAGACCTTGGCCCTCTTCTTTTCTCCCTCTACATTGCCCCAATTGGAATGACCATCAGCAGATTTGGCTTTCAGTACCATCTTTATGCTGATGACACACAGCTATACACCTCATTCCCTGAGCTCACCCCCGCTGTACTACAGAACACAAGCGACTGTCTGACTGCAGTTTGCAATATCATGTCTGCTCTCTATCTAAAAATTAACCTTTCAAAAACTGAACTTCTTCTTTTTCCTCCATCCTCCAACCTTCCTAAACCTGACATCTCCCTCTCTGTGTGTGGCACAACGTTAAGTCCTAGGCAGCAGGCCCGCTGGCTGGGTGTTATACTTGACACTGATCTCTCCTTCACCCCCCACATACAATCTCTTGCCCGCACCTGCAGCTTGCACCTCAAGAACATCTCTAGAATCCGTCCCTTTCTCACAATGGAAACGACAAAAACCGTCACTGTGGCCCTGATCCACTCTCGCCTTGACTACTGTAACTCTCTATTAATTGGTCTCCCACTAACTAGACTCTCTCCTCTACAGTCCATCCTTAATGCAGCAGCCAGGGTCAGCTATCTGGCTAACTGCTACTCGGATGCCTTTGCTCTGTGCCAGTCATTGCACTGGCTGCCCATATATCATTGGATCCAATTCAAATTGCTTGTTCTCACCCACAAAGCTCACCACAGTGCAGCACACCCCCCTACATCTCCACCCTCCTCTCTGTCTATCACCCCACCCATTCTCTACGCTCTGCAAACAACTTTTCACTAACATCCACACTATTTCGAACCTCCCACTCCCGGATCCAAGTCTTCTTCCGAGCTGCACCAACCCTCTGGAACACTCTACCCCAAGAAGTTAGGACAAATCACAACTTACTTAGCTTCAGACGCACCCTAAAGACGCATCTTTTTAGGGCGGCTTATCACACTCCCTAATCAGATTCGATTCACATAGTACCTCTACAACTTCTCACAACATAACTCCACATAAAACTCCATGGCACCCAAATACATCTCAAGGCTCTGGCCCACTGGTCCAGGAAACCATTATCTAGCCCCCATTTCCGTGAGATGGCTGGATTGTCATTGTAAATAAGCACTTGTACCTTGCCCCCCCCCCCACATCTCATTGTAGATTGTAAGCTCTTACGAGCAGGGTTGTCTTTTTTTCCCTCTAAATATTGTTTTTTCTATAACTGTTACTTGTTTGTATATGATCCTCCTGAATTGTAAAGCTTTGCGGAATATGTTGGCACTATAGAAATAAAAATTATTATTATTATTATTATTATTATTATTATTAATTGTTACTGTTTTAGAGAGTTGTTGGGTGGTGGAAGTGAAGTAGAAAGGATCTGCTGCCCCCGTGGAAGCAGCCGATCTGCTCGGATCTGGGTTCGCTGTGACTCGAGGGTCTCTGGACCCGGGGGTTGTGTAGCCACTCAAATGTAAGGGGGAGGATTACAGGGGAATTGGTATGTAGTTTGTGACGCCACCCGAGGTGTACGGTAATTTGGGAAGTACCGCCACTGCCGTTGGGATTACCCGGGGTGATGACGTGGTGCACAAGGTGTTGTAACCCTCCATGGGTAGGGGTGATGCCTCGGGACTCGGTGAGGGGCGCCTTGGGGTGCAGGGGTCACTCTCGTACTCACTCAGTTCATAAGCAGACACTGACAACCGGGTAAACCAAGTCTCTGGGTACCGCTGCAGCTGAGGGGAGCTCATCCAGGTCCCATCCCCAATGGTGCTGCCTGGTGATCCGTGACCTGCCTCTTGGCACTTAGTTTGACTTCAACTTGTGGGTCCGGTAGCATGGAACTAGCCGGGCCCCGCTCCCTACTATGGCTAAGTATGGGAGCTTGCTCTCAGGGTTTACGCTTGGGATTTTATGGACCATTTTGGATTTGGAAAGTCCTATCCCCCTCGTTGCGCTAATGCCCCGATTCTGGAGTGGGTGGGAACAGATCATAAAAGCTCCATTTTCCTGAGGTAAATTGTCGGGTTGCCTGAAACTACTCCCCGACCAAGAGTCCGTGCCTTCGGTCCCCGACCGGTGATAGTGCTAGGCTGCCGGTTGTCCTCCTCGACAATTCCATGCCCCTTGCCACAATCCCCTGTGACCGGGGGTCCGACTCCTGTAGGCCCAGACCACCATCTGCAACCTAGACAGCTTTTCCAGGAGCCACCGCTCCTGACCTCCTCTCACTCTCTGACTGTCTCACTGACTACACTCCTCACCTCCCCTCCCTGACCCCCCAGGTGGGTGACTCTATTCCACTCAAGCCATCCACTGGTGTTTCTGGTGGGTGTGGTGCAGGGTGAATCTAGGATTTGATTTGCTGTTGGAGGCAACACCATTTAGTTAGGGACCCAGAATCAAGAGGGAGGTGGAATACTGCACGGAAGGGCAACTTGTGCAGTACCCTGTGACGACCTGATAGTCCAGGGGCGTCACAAGGACATGTAGAGAAGGCATGTAAGTAGACCAGGCTAAAGATGCAGAGTTAGCTCTCCAGAGGAGGGAACATCTTAGACAGTAGAGGGGACTCCTAAGAGGCAAGCTTGCGAAAAGTCCTTAGTGAAGAAGGGACACCCACTGAAGGACACATGGGTAGTGGCTCTATGAGTGCCCCTGAAAAGTAGCAAAACACTGCTGGAGGTACAACAGCCACAGCAACACACCTGAACCTGTGTGGCTTTATATCTGTAGAATGCGGATAATCAAGCCTTTCCCCTACTTCCCTGTAGCCTTTGTTGAAGAGAATTAGATGCCATCTGTAACTGTAACTAAAATAGTCGGTAAATTGTAAAGAGTTTGGAGAATGTATAACTTATTTTTCCAAGTGTGTGAGTTTATCAAAATATGAAAGAGATGTTGTTCTCAAGTCTTGAACTGTTTAATTTATTATGGGTATGATGAAAGATGGTACAGCACATTGTGAAGGCCTGGGACTCAGAGGTACAAACACCACAACTCCATACTGCCACTCAATTAACATATTTGTCTGTAGCATGCCAGGGAACAGAAACTAATCGCTAATCCAAGACTACTGCCCTAGGCACATTCACAATCACACAGTCCATAGCAAGCAGGTAGGGGACACAGCAGAAAGACAGCAGGGATGACTACAGATCCTGAAATGAAAGTTACTGATGATGCTTCATTTCAGGAAGGGAGCAGAGGCTTTGGCAGTGACCGCAGCCTCTGCTCACTACTCTGATGATGATTTGTTTGAGTATCCCCGCATGCACTGGGATTCTCAAATGGCAGGTCAATCACACAGGAAATAGGGGGAAAAAATGGTATTTTGATATATTTAGTGTGTAGTTCGGGATTTTTAACGCAAATGTAGAAAAAAAAGTTTAGATTATGGCACTAATAGATAGGAATTTCAAAGGAAATTTAGTTTGATTTCGGACCACCATTTTAATAAAAGTAAATCATTATAGATATTTACATTTCAAAGGTTACGTCAAACGCTCAGGGGCACACAAAAAAAACCAATAAAAAAAAATGATGTTTTAGTTTTTTTATGGTCTTTGTTGATGGGCTAAAGCTGTGAAGTTCCATCTGTAGTGATGGAACTCATCACTGGACTCGTATGATACAGATATCACAAGCCACTGAGCTCAGTAATAGATTACAGCACTGTAGACATGCAGTCACCACTGCAGTCAATAAAAAAACTCCAGGTCAGAGGCAACAGGCATCACTGGAACCTGGAAGAGTGCATAAGGGCATGTGCACACAGAGTGTTTTTCTGGATTTTATTTTTAAAGCAGCTGAAAAGGCGCAAAAAAAATGAACAAATGAACAGCAATGTAAATGACTTGTGTTTAAGTTCACTATTCTTAAGCTTCTAACTGTTTTCGGTTTCAAAGGTAAAAAAGGGTTTAAAGACATCAACAGTCCATTCTTGTGGCATCTAATGCTTGCCATGATTAACACGCACTATGTTAAAAAAAAGATGTCTGTAAAGATGTCTAAAAAGACACTTCAGAAAGAACACCATTGTCATTTCCTGAAGTCTCTTTCTATAGCAAAAACAGGTGTACCATAGAGCTCAGGTTTTCTTATGTGCCCCTGAGCCTATGAAGTAAAAGCACATAATGCAAAAGTTTGGTTCATTAAAATTATTTTAAATCCAATGACTGATTCTTATATTTTCTTATGTCCTGATTTGAAAAATAAGTTCTATTTTTAACCATCAAGTATGTATTTTGCACAAAATGAAATTATATACAAGTAAGGTGACCAGGAAAAATCTTTATTGTAGCCAAAAATGTACACAATATTGTATATATAAATTAGTTGAACATTCATTCTGTAACTTTACTAGAAATTAATTCTAGCGACTTCCTTTTCTTTTCAAAGCTTCTCTTGATTAGAGATGAGTTAACTTCTAAAATTTGATTCCATCTCTGTTCGCCGAATTTACCTGTTATCGCTGAACAGTTCAACAAACTGAATTCAATGGAAGGCAAAAAGAAAGGCACAGATAACACTTTTAATAGAGTGCAAAAGCTTCCAAAGCAGCTTAAACCGTTTTACAGTAGAGCCACACTGTTGTGAACCAGTCATTAGCTTCCTGGACTATTAATATAACAAATATTTAGTTAGGTGGATAAGTGACAGGTGTAGGCCTGGTGGGCTGGGAGCCCTCATACCTCATGCAACAGCTCAAACTGCTTTTCTGCTCAGCCACACTCAGTTGGCAGCAATATTAGCTTTATAGACTGTTATTGCTATACACATTTAAGGATAGTAAGGGAGGTAGATGAGTGAAAGGTAGCTGCATGCCTGCCAGTCTGGAAGCGCTTCTGCTACAGGCAACACTCAACAAAGAGACCCAACTAGGATTCCTCATCCCTATTTTCCAAAATTAGGGGCAGACACCAGGAAAGTGGCATCAATTTCTCCATAGCACCCATAGTGTCATGGCACAGCAGTTAGGCATGATCCATGCAGAATACAGGGTCTGGGCCAGCATTTACAGCTTTCAAATTAAATTAGAAGTAAGAGGTGGATGAGTGACAGGTGTAAGCCTGGTTCTCTGAGACCCCTGCCACTACAGACAACACACAACTTGGAGACCAAACTTGGAGTCTCCACATTTTCAAAAAATAGGAGCAGACACCAGGAAATGTGACATTAATTGCCCCAGAGTACAAATAGTATAATGGCGCAGGATGGATGCATGGGCAGGGCCTGGAAGAAGGCCTGGCCCAGCATTTCTAGCTTAAATATTGATCAGTAACAGGTGGATGAGTGACAGATGTAGTCCTTGTGTTCTGAGACCCCTGCTGCTACAGACAACACACAACATGGAGATCCAACTTTGGATCTCTATATTTACAAAATTTATGGGCAAACATCAGGAAAAGTGGCATCAATTTTGTCAGAGTATAAATAGAATAATGGTGCAGCATGGATGCATGGGAGAGTCTGGCGAGCATATACAGCTTTCAAATTAAGTTAAAATTAAGAGGAGGATGAGTGATAGGTGTAGGCCTGGTGCTCTGTGACCATTGCCCCTATAGACAACACACAACAAAATCCGAATAAGAGTCTTCATTTACAAAACAAATTGGCTTGTTGTGACTGAGGAGGAAGCAAATGGAGTAAAAATAGGAATATTAGGTGCTTCATACATAAAAAAAGCCAAATTGTAAAAGTAAAAGCAGTAGACACAATTTGGTTGTTGCGCCACAAAGACCCTTGTTAGAAACATCAGCAGCAGTAGCAATAGCAGCCACAGAAGCCACAACAAAGGTGTCACAGACTGCAATGATGTGAGAGTAATGCAGAACACTGAAAACTACAGTCTAGTCTTTACAGTCTGCAACGGGGGGGGAGGGGAGTCATTTGCGATCCATGACTAGGTGGTCTACACTTTCAGGGGACAGCCAGATGTGCTGCTTATCCATCAGGACACCACCAACAGCGCTGAAGACACGTTCTGATAGGACGCTGGTTGCCAGGCATGACAGTACTTCCAAGGCATGACTGGTGAGCTCAGGCAACTCTTCCATTTTTGAAGACCAAAATACAAAAGAGTGCAAACCCACCATGATGGCATCGATATTGCTCTCTAGATACTCCTGCACAAATCTCTAAAATTGTTCAGTATGTGGCAGACTTGTAATCTGTTCTATTGGTGTATGTGATTGTCTAAAAAATGTGTGCCACATTGGACAGAAATTGCTTCTGCCGCTTATCCCTAGAACGCACAACCATAAAAATCAACCATAGAAGACAAGTAACCTACCAGGTACGCGTTCTAGGGTTAATCTGTTGCTGCTGCTAATGTATCTGCAATGACTACTCTACGTTCCTGGGGTTGGAAATCTAGAACAGCATTTCACACTGTGTGCCTCATTGCTGTCTTGGAAAAAAACACTTTTAAGATTGTGTGCAAGCTTGTTTACATACTCCAGCATGCACCCATCCCTTTCCGGGGGGGGAAACATCTGGTAAAATTTACTTTTGTACTATGAACCGAACAGAGTAGCAACCCAATAGTCAGCACTTTTTCTAATTATAGCAACTCGGGAATCATGGTGCAGATAGTGACGTCCAAGTCCATGGTGTGTTGGTGGCAGGGTAACACTCAAGCTTGCTTTCTACGTTCCCTCTCACCAACCATGGACAACAACGAGGGCATAAAAATCTTCTTGATTTCCTGATTGTTGCATGCCCATCACCTCTTCCTCCTTGTCCTCCTCCATTTGTTCCTCAGCTCCTGTACCTATACTAACAGCTTTCTGGTATCATAAGCCCCCCTCGATCGCTGTACTCTACTCTCCCATGCCAACAACTTGACCAACAACAGTCCGGACTTAAGAGATATTAGCCTCCCTTCAGCAACCTATTCTGCTTCCTTTTCTTCAACAGAAGTTTGCCCCACAAGTCTTGGGTATTTAAAGAATTGTAGAGCTGTCCATTCCGTGCCTGCCTCTGCAGCCACGAGAGTCACGCAGTGCTCAGTCAGCAAGATGTAATGCCCCTGGCTGTGCTTGCTCATCCAGGTGTCAGTGGTGAAATGCACCCTGTGAGATACAGAGTTTTTCAAGGAATGGGTGATGTTGTCTACGACTTGATGGTTTAGCGCAGACACAGCTTTATTAGAGAAGTAATAGTGACTGGTTAACTGGCCTTGGGGGACTGCCATGGCCATCAGTACTAGGAAACTGTCTTTATCCACCAGCCAGAAAGGAAGCATTTCAATGGGCAACAGTTTAGATATGGTAACATAAAGCTCTTAGCTTTAGCATGTATAGGAGAAAATAAACTGAGTTGTGTTTTACAAAGTTAGCAGATAACGTAAGTTGGACCATCCGTAGCAGTCTCAAAAAAGGCACAGGCTAGGCAACCATTGCCTCCTATGGGAAGTTTAGACTCGGGACCACTGCAGGCCACAGCCAGAGTTGTGGATTAGGATTCAGTGCTTGTTATGGTTGCATCTCTCAATATAACCAATTTGTGCCAAATTCGAGGTGGAAATTAATAGACTTTTAATCAAAAACTGTAATTACATGCTCACATGGTATATATGGAAATGCCATAGTCCAAGCTAAATATACATCAAATAGAGAGTACCCATAAAGAAACAGCAAATATATATAACCCAAATTACATTTTATTCACAATTATTTAAAATACAAGGTACAGCAGTGAAAAGCACAGCACAGAAGGAGGAATATCCACAGGAAGGCAATAGTCACATATTGTTGCATACTATAATAGCCAAATCACAGTGCACTTATGTACAAAAATATTACAAAGTATAAGTTGGAGATAGGATTCCATAGATTGCCATAAGCACCAAAGTACAAATATAAATAAAGTGTAGATAGTGCATAATGCCAACGTAATGTGTATTTAGGAAGTAGTACAAGGAATACCTGATGAATTCTTCTCCTGCTGGTGCTGGCTTCAAGTCCTGACATGTGTTTCGGCATGTGGCCTTCATCAGGGTTCGTCTCTTCCTGTTTGTGCTGGAAACGACAATGTAATCTCCTCGTCTTCCTCATCCTTCTCCTGCACCTCCTCTGCTGAGCTACTCAGCTGCATGCCTGGACTCTCACCAATTGGGATCTAGAACCTCATCATCATCCTCTCTGTTGTTTCACTCTTTGACCTGACAGTCAGCCTCCTCCTCTTCCTACCCTGACAGCACAGTACAGTACACGTTCGCCTCAGGTATCTGAGTCTCATCATGATCACCTCTACCTTCAGGGGCTAACATCTGGTGACGAGGGTGTGGATTCTGCTCAGACCGTACTTCATCTGCAACCAGATCCAACTGACAAAGATTTTGGACATACAACAGTGCAGATGCTTTAATCCTCTTGAGTCTGTGATCCTTGGAGAAGACCTCTAATGCCCATGGAATAGAATGTGTGAAAGCTCTGCAGGCTTGCCCACCTTTGGTTCCCCACAGTTTGTTGGACGATTGGAGAGTTGTGAAGTGGGGGATACAAGCGTAATTGGGGTGCCAACTGTGGTTACTGTACTCTGCGTGTTGTTGAAGTGGAGAAAGAGGAGGAGAGGCCACTTGATGCAGCGGTTGCCATTCACTGTAGCACATGCTCTTTCTGGCCCTCATCTACAAGTCATACCACTATGTGTCTGCCAAAGAAAGGGAGTTGAATAGCCTGCCCAGTAACAGAAGTTGTCAGCTGTCTTTGGGTAGGACGAGCTGGTTTGTTCAGTAGAGTTTTCAGTAACATTAGCACCTACATAATGTACACCTCTAACACCATGCTTACTCCCCTTCCACCATGACCTTGGGATTTCCAACACATGTTTGCTGTACCCTTACCCTCTTTTAACCAGCTGTTAAATAGGCCCACACCTGTCAGTCATCTGTCACGAAATTAATAATCAGTATTTATTTGCTGAGATGGCAATTTGTGGCTGGACCACACAAGGAGCAATCACTGTTTAGATGATAAAATGGCAATTCTGGGCTTAACCACAGAAGTAAACATCACTATTTATATGACAAAATGTCAAATTGTGGCTGGACCACAAGATTAGCAATCACTATTTAGATGATGAAATGGCAGTTTTTTTGCTGGACCAATGAAGTAGAAATCACTATTTAGATGATGAAATGGCAATTTTTGGCTGGAACACAGACTTGTGTAAGTCCACAGTTCTCTTTCTGAGATCTTTGCTGATCTTGTTTGACTTTCCATGATGCTACAAAACGAAGCAGTGTATTTCAGGTGTGCATGAAAATACATCCACAGGTGTGTTTTAATTAACTAAGATGAGTCAATAAACCAGAAGCTTCCCAAGACTTGACATCATCATATGGGCTGTCCCATATTTTTTAAAGGCATAGTACTCTTAGTGATGTAAATTTTTGACTTTGTAGAAAGTAATAAAAATTACCTTAAAACATTCTCTCATTAGTCGGGCAATTGGTAAATGAACATAGGTTTTTTTTAATCCTAATTGACCTAAAATGGGAATTATTTATTCTGATTTCATGTCAGATAATGAGAAAAATATACATATGTGTCTTATTAGATAATGTAAATTTCTGTTTTCAACTTGAAAAAATGTGTATAAACCACACACACAGGAGTACTATTTCCATAAAATATAACAATCTTTATTGAAATTCAGAAAAACATACATATATATATATATTAAAATATAATTGTTCATCAATAAACAAAGTATGTAGAGGTATAAGGAGGACTTCTACCAGCAATCACCCCCCACATTAGTGTGTGTGTGGGTCCTAATCAGTAAATGCAGTAAAAAATGTGCATAGTCTATAGTGGCAGCAATACCAAAATATCTGCGTCAGTAACAAGGTGTCTTCCTTGATAGACCAGACAAACACATCTGCTGCACGTATATAGAAAAAATAAAGCTCAAAGCCTGTCCGAGGGTAATTGCAAAACTATATGTAGATAGCAAAAGAATTTATAAGAATATCAAGGCTTACCCATATTATGGATAGAAAGAGGCAAAAGACCCAAACTGTGGGGGGAAGAAAAGCAGCTCCCAATCCTGAACGCGTATCGCTCTCGCTTCCTCAGCAGGCTGGAGGCAGATATTTTGGTATTGCTGCCACTATAGACTATGCACATTTTTTACTGCATTTACTGATTAGGACCCACACACACACTAATGTGGGGGGTGATTGCTGGTAGAAGTCCTCCTTATACCTCTACATACTTTGTTTATTGATGAACAATTATATTTTAATATATATGTATGTTTTTCTGAATTTCAATAAAGATTGTTATATTTTATGGAAATAGTACTCCTGTGTGTGTGGTTTATACACATTTTTTAAAATTGTACAGATGGAGTTTTTCCGGATGATTAATCCTATATTTAGGGAATTACTTTAAAATAATTTTGGGTTATATAAGGTATCCACTGAATTTTTCCCTTTGGTCTTTGATCGTGTTTATTCTGTTTTCAACTGTAGATTTAAATATTGGCTGTAGTGTATTTGTAAATGTGCATATTATCTTTGTGCTCTAGTTGTGTAGTACCTTTTTTAGTTTTTTTCTTATAAAGTTAAGCAAAAAGACAGAGAGTAGTCAAGCAGTGTAGGTAAAACTAGGATAGGCATAAATTCAAGATAGTCAGCCAGAGACTAAGAAAATGATCAATAAGACCTTGTGCACATGTTGAGTATTTGGTGAGTTTTTTTACCTAAGTATTTGTAGTCAAAACCAAGAGTGGATGAAAAATGAAGAAGTGATGCACGTGTTTCCAGTCCCAGGGCAGTGACCGGGACTGTGGTAGCTGACCACCAGGTCAGGGACTTACACAGGTGCAGACAGGCTGAGTCTCTAGTGTAGACAGTGACCAAAAGGATAGCTGAAGCAGACAGCATGACCAGGATGGACAGGCAGAGTCACTAGCAAGAACAGGAACCCCTGGGGTAGCTGAAAAAGACAGCACGGCCAGGATGGACAGGCACAGTCACTAGTTCCAATAGGGCAGGAGCGACAGGTCGAAGGTACTAACAGGATAGGGCAAACAGGAACCAGGTACCAACAGGACAGGATGAACTGGAAGCAGGTGCCAAAAGGGCAGGATGGACTGGAACCAGATGCAAACAGGGCACAACAGACTGGAACCAGGTGCCAACAGGACAGACAGGAACTAGGTACCAACAGGACAGGATGGACGGGAACCAGCAGGACAAGATAGACAAGGAGATCTGTGCTGAGTAGCATTTTGAGAGGCAGCCGTGGAAGTGAGTAAACGCGTATCCCTGTAGGAAGGAGAGCAAGGGGTGCAGGGATGTAAGCGCTACAGTACTTCTCCTGATGCCCCCTCTTCCTTAGGTATAAAAGTCTTCTCTCCTCAAGGTCCACGGTAGCCGGCAGACTGGCAGAAAGCATTACAGGCTGGCACAAAGAAATCACAGAAACTGGTATGGAAGGGCACCAACCAGGCATTTCTCATGGCATAGCAGTCCCCAGTGGAGCGCCTAACTGGATTTCCAATCCAGAACATACACAAGAGCATGGATCCAAGGCAGACCTAGAAAAAATGGATAAGACAGGTTTGGGAGCACAGGAAAGGGGATCTTCTCTGATTAAGTATCTCCCACACATAATTCCTTGGGTTCAGGAATAAAGCATCCGGGTTCAGATTGGAGCATTCCACACTTGCACGACATCAACAAGGGCTTCAGAAGGCATCGAATGGTAATCTGGTCTGAACAAACTATAACGCTTGCCATCGAAGGTGGCAAGCTGAAGTGGACCCACTGGACCACAGGGAGCCCCCGGGTTTACCCTTTAGTGGGAGGGGCATTACTAACCTCCCACCGCGAGGCGGACGCTAAGTGCCACTCCCGGGGCAGTGACCGGGACTGTGGCAGCCGACCCCTAGGGCAGAAACGGACACTGGTGCAGACAGACTGAGTCTCTAGTGTAAAAATCTTAGAAGAGGCACATGGCACATCTAACTTAGTTAATGGGTGCAATGGTAGGGTCCAGAGCCATAACCATAAGCAAATAACCATGCACTCCAAAGGGAACTGTGATACGTTTATTGATTCCAAAAAATTCAATCCAGTATATGAAATGAAGACGTTTCGGTCGGTTAGACCTTCTTCAGTACACGTGTTAGAGATATACAGATACATCTTCATTTAATTTGCTGGATTGAATTTTTTGGAATTGAAAATTTTTAATTGGATTTAATTTTTTTAATCAATAAAATATCACAGTTCCCTTTGGAGAACATGGTTATTTGCTTATGAGTCTCTAGTGTAGACAGGGACCACCAGGATAAATAAAGCAGACATCACAGCCAGGACTGACAGGCAGTATCACTAGCAAGGACAGGAACCACCGGGGTAGCTAAGACAGACAGCACAGCCAGGAAGGACAGGCACAGTCACTAGTATCAACAGGGCAAGAAAGACAGGTAGAAGGTACCAACAGGATGAAGAGGAACCAGACACCAACAGAGCAGGTTGGACTGTAACCAGGTGCCAACAGGGCAGGACGGACTGTAACCAGGTGCCAACAGGGCAGGACGGACTGTAACCAGGTGCCAACAGGGCAGGATGAACTAGAACCAAGTACCAACAGGGCAGCATGGACTAGAACCAGGTGCTAACAGGGCAGGATGGACTTGAACCAGGTAACAACAGGACAGGATGGACAGGAACCAGTTATAGGCAAGACAGGCTTGACAAGGGGACCTGAAATCTAGTTGGCTAGGACACAGAACCACTAACTAACTGAACATGAACATTGATCAGGCATCTAGCCTAGTGGGAGAGTGCCTTAAGTAAATAATGCCTCTCAGCATGGAGGAGCAGGGGGACACCAGGTAGCATGATGAGAGGTAGCCGTGGCAGTGAGTAAATGCACGTCTCTGTGGTCAGGGGTGCAAGGGGTGCAGAGATGCCAGCACTACAGTACACCCCTTATGCTCCCTCTTCCTTTGGCCTGAAGAAGGGCGTCTCTCCTCAAAGTCAACAGTAGTTGACAGACAGATGGAAAGCATTAAAGGCTGGCACAAATGATTTGCAGAAGACTGATATGGAAGGGCACCAACCAAGCATTTCTTGTGGCATAGGAGGCCCCTGAAAAGTACCTCACCTGATTTCCAGTCAAGAACAAACTCAAGAGCATGGATCCAAGGCAGATCTAGAAAAAATGAACAAGACAGGTTTGGGAGCACAAAGAATGGCATCTTCTCTGAATCAGTATCACCCACGCATAATTCCATGGGTTCATAAACGAAGCATCCAGGTTTAGATTGGAGCATTTCACTCACACACAACACCAACAAGTGCTTCAGAAGGCGTTGGATGGGAAACTGGTAATGCTCCACAGGATCAGGATCTAAGCTTCTGGGTTCAGATTGCAGCATTCCACTTACACACAAAACTGACAAGAGCTTCAGAAGGCGTTGTATGGGAATCTGGTAACGCACCACCATGGTTTGCTGAATGAGACTTGCCACAGGACCAGAGTTCAGATGAGCCTCTAAATGCATATCTCCCATGTATAGTTCCACAGGCTGAGAAACGAACCATATGTGTTTGGATTGCAGCATTCCACCCATGCATGACATTGACAAGCATTTCAGAAGGAATCAGATGGGAATCTGGTAAAGCACCACCACAGCTTGCTGAATCTTGCCACAGGACCGGAGTTCAGATGAGCCTCTGGATTCGTATCTCCTACGCACAGCTCCACAGTTTCAGGTCATAATAAATGAAGCATATTGGATCAGATTGGAGCATTCCAACAATGCATGATACCGAGAAGAGCTTCAGAAGGTGTCGGAAGGCAGTCTGGTAATGCACCATCACAGTTTGCTGAACTAAACTTCTCACAGAATCGGAGTCTAGATGAGCCATCTCAGAGAACTGAACTCCTCCACACAGGACCAGATGTTTTGACACTGATCACTTTTATAGGCACAGGAGGAGGAGCGTAAATAGGATCCCAGAAAACAAATTGCCTCTGGAAGAATGGAGCCAGGTGGATAGCATTCCTCATTTGGGAGAATTCCTTGGAACATTCCTGGAATTTCTGATCAACCTGCATCTGTCAGCGGAGTCCATGGCCGGATCAAACTGTAGCGCTTGCCCGCTGGAGTTGGTAAAGAGATTAGCCGAAGTGGACCCACTAGACCACAGGGGGGGCCCCATGCTTACCCTTTAGTGGGAGGGACATGACTAACTTCCCACTGCGAGGCGGACGCTAGGTTCAACTCCCAGGGCAGTGACTGGGACTGTGGCCACTGACCGTCAGGGCAGAGACGGACACAGGGGCAGACAGACTCAAACTCTGATGTAGAAAGGGGCCATCATGATAGCTGAAGCTAATAGCATGGCCAGGACTGACAGGCATAGTCACTAGCAAGGACAGGAATCATCGGGGTAACTAAAACAGACAGCACAACCAGTACGAACAGCCACAGTCACTAATATCAACAGGCCAGGACGTACAGGTAGATAGTACCAACAGAACAGGATGGACTGGAACCAGGTGCCAAGAGGGCAGGGCGGACTGGAACCAGGTACTAACAGGCAGGATGGACTAGAACTAGGTACAAATGTCGTGGGCGGGGAGGACGCCACTGCGCTGCGCTCGCTAACGCTCGGGTCCGGCGCTGCTGTGGTGGCTGCTCGGTGGCTCGAGCGGTGGGCCGGATCCGGGGACTCGAGCGGCGCTCCTCGCCCGTGAGTGAAAGGGGGTAGTTTGGTTTGGGGGATTTGATGCCACCCACGGGTTGTGGTGAAGGTGGGCACCACCGCTGCTGGTGACGGGGATCCCGGGAGCGATGGTAGGGAGCAGCTGGGATGTTGTTTTCCCCCTCCGTGGGTAGGGGTTGGTGGTCCCGGGGCCCGGTGAGATGAAGGGGAGGCTGGGTTGGATGGGTGGAGGGTTGCCTGGACTATGCAGCGTGGTGCCGGATAGCACGGTTGTACTCACTCAGCCACAAAAGTACGCAAAGTTTCTGGTAAACCAAATGGCTGGATGGACGGGTCCCGCAGCCGGCTGCTGTGACTTCTCCCGGATGGTTAGTGGTGGCTGCCTTTCCCTGCACCTTTGTGTATATTCAGTCCTGATGGATTCCCACCGGTAACCCGCTCCCCAGCGTATATATGTGCCGGAGGAGCCCTTTTGCCCGCAGGCTCTGGCCCTTGGAACTCTAGCTGTGGCGGTAGCTGTATTTCCTTCTGTAGGTTGGACGGTTGCCTTCAATCGGGTCTTGGCTGTTAGGAAACCCCTGGGGTTCCGGTCACTGATGGATTTGACCTCTAATGGCGACTCCAAGCCTGGTCGGGGTCCGTAGGCCCGGCCTGTGTGTGCTGGCTTCACTTCGCTCCCCGGTTCGGTACCGGCGGGCCACCGCCCGTCCCCAGTCCTACGGTTCCGCGTTGATCTGCCTCTCCTGCAGACGGCCACCACCGTCTGCCAACCTTGCTCTTAGTGCCCGAGCCACACACCCGGACACGGTCAGTTTGCTCCTCGCTCCTCTCTCTTCACTCCTCTCCTCCACTGCACTCAACTCACTGAACTGAACTGAACTAACTTCCTTCTCCCGCCTCCAGGACTGTGAACTCCTCGGTGGGTGGGCCAACCGCCTGGCTCCACCTCACCTGGTGTGGATATCAGCCCCTGGAGGGAGGCAACAAGGATTTTGTGTCTGGCTGATGTGCCTGTCTCAGGGTGGGGGTGTGTGTTGCAGTACCTGTGACGACCTGGCTAGTCCAGGGCGCCACACAAACAGGACAAGATGGAAAGGAACAGGTACCAACAGGGCAGGATGGATGTGAACCAGGTAACAACAGGAAAGGACAGACAGGAACCAGGTACAGGCAGGACAGGATGGACAAGGGGACCTGGAAACTAACCTGGCAAAGAACCACTAACTCATTAAATATCAGCGTTGATCAGGCACCTCCCCTAGGGGGAAAGTATCTTAAATACCCTGTGCCTCTCAGTGATAGGCTGAGAGGCACTTCAAGAGAATGATGTTCTTGCCCTTTAAGAGAAGGGCAGCGGTGCACCTACGCCCTATGAGCACTCCCAGAGGACCTGTGCTACATGCAGTAAGCACCCACGTGGAGGAGCGCGGTGATTCCGGGTAGTGTGGTGAGAGCCGGCCACAGTGGTGAGTAAACGCATGTCCCCTGTGAGGAGGGGAGCGAGGGGTGCAGGGACATGAGCGCTAGTGTTTCTACTATACTTTTCCTCTGAATGTTTCACTCCTGGTTTTGGCTGCAAATACTGATGTAAAAAACTCACCAAATACTCAACGTGTGTACATGGCCCAACAGTCCAAAAGTTCAAACCAATGTATATGATAACTGGACCAAAAGAAAGGGGCTAAAAGATTTTAAATAGGGCACTGGAATTCTTGCTAAACCTATCAATTGGTCTGCTAACCTGCTCCTCTGATTGGCAGGTCAGACAGACCTCCTAATGGAGCAGTATAGCTGTCTGTAAAGTCATTTGAACAAATTGTCTAGCACCTATGCCAATGCTATTAAGAAGACCTATTTCTTGGCGTGGGCCAAGGAGACTTTGTGACTCATCTATTAGACCCCCTTCACACATCAGTGAAAAACGGTTGTGTTTTGCACGGCCATGTTGTTTGCGCGTATGGCCCATCCATGTGCCATTATTTTTGCACACGTGTGCTGACCCTGTGCTATCTGTGTGACATGCAGATAGCACACGGACAGCATAAACTTTTATACTTACCTGTCCATGGTGCTGCTATCTCCGGTGCTGCTGCTGCTTTTGGGTCCATGGTGAATATGCAATGAGCATAATGAGAGGGACCCAAAGCAAGTGACAGCAGCATTGAAGAAAGTAACGCTGGAGACAGGTGAGTATAGAAAATCATTTTATTTCAAAGACACGTGTTTTCTCCGGGTCACACTGATGTCACACGGATCACATCAGTGTATGGTCTGTGTCCCATCAGTGCTGCTGGACGAAAACAGACTTGTCACCATGCTCTACACATAGACACGTGTGTGCTCAATATGGACACACGGTCCTTGTGAATACACTGATGTGTGCACTGATCCATTGATTTTAATGGGTCTGAGTATGTCCGTGTCTTCAGAACACATGAAAACGGATGTCATATGTACCAGAATCACTGACGTGTGAAGGTTGCCTTACTTACCATCTCTAGACTATATTAGAGTTTTAAAATTTGTCTGTAAGATATATTTGTCAGTGCATGATTTTATAAAGTGTTATCCAGAAAAATGAAAAACTCAGTCCTTGGCTTGGTATAAGAAAATGTGAATAATGTATTTTTTTTGCCTCCTAATATAACCTGGCTTAAGTATGTTGATGATTTTGCCTTTCCCAATCTGTCAGTAAGCTTGAACAGGCTGAAATCTATGTACTATCCTATAAAAGTGATAGTTATTGGTATTGCTGGTAACCCCTGACCAGTTTCCATTGAACCCTGAAGAACCCAGGTTGGGAAACCTTCTATTGATATTTGCTGTCACTTGTGTAGACAGTGAGTGTCATTTGTGAAGACATTAGCTGTCACTAAACATTAGTCATCTGGTATATTTTCATTCTTCACATTTCTTTTATTGTAACATTCATTTTTGCAACAAATATTTTTTTTTAGAATGAATAAAATAAAAACTGAATCTGAAAAAAAACATTTGTTCCAAGCTTAACCTGTCATTGAATTTTTGTGATAAACTGGCAATTTAAAAGCCAAGTCATACTGAAAAATGTCAGTAGGACCCACAGAGTTGATTACATTGTGCTGATATATGTTATTTGGTTACCTGCGTTCCTTCAGTTTTTTTATCTGTCCAAAAAGAGAATATAAAAATTCCCCTCTCCCACTTCTCTGTTGTTTGTATTGACATCATAGCTTAGTGTTTAATCATGAGTGGATTTATTACTTACAATTAATCCCGTACCCACAATGGCACATGTTGGTTAACGGTGTTACGCCGGCATTCTATGTAAACAATCACACCTTTTCTGTTATTTTAATGGGACATTCATTGTTTGCATTTTTTTTTCTTCCCGGTATGCTAATTATTGCAAATAAAATATTTTGGGTGGGTTGTTGTTATTATTATAGTAGATTTTATGGTTTTTAGAATGAGATGGGATGTTATTGAACACACAAATAATGACAAAGACAGCAATGTGTTGTAAAGAGAATCATTTACATTTTCAGAAAGCAGATGTACTTTCTCAGAGACATCTAATATAATGGAATTAAGCAGTTTAACCAGCAGGGTAGAATGGACCATTTCAGCTTTCCAACATCAATAATGACACAGTAACACCCCAGAATAAAGAAGGCGGTGAATTTCACAATTCACATCTTGCGTTTGAAGTTTTGGAAAGCGGGTGGATGACTGAAATACATGTAAACATTATACGTACAACATTTTTTTTTTGTATTACTTGTTTGCTTTTTGTTTCATTTCCGAACAGGATGTTTAAACGTTACAGTGAAAACATGAAACGTACTTGAGATGTCTTTTGATTCTGCCATCAAATTATATTACGGAAAACTGAATAATTTACAAAGTAGAAAGTGATCGGCCGAATGCTGTCTAACCCGATCAAACACAGGTCAATGCCAGCTAAGCAGCCTTGTGAAATTTCCTCCTCTGTAGCAGCTAAATGCTTAGTAACTGCAGAAAGCCTAGAATTGAGACACAATTACTCCGCCATTGTTTAAATAATCAAACTGTGACCTCCAAGGTTAAATCCCATAATTGGAGTGATACTTCAAAGCACAGCCTACCTTTTCAGCATCATTTGTGCATTTGGATAGGGAGAAAATACTGTAAAGCATGAAAGCTACGGAGAAACAGAAGAATATGTTTATCAAATTATATTATTGGTACATTGTAAAAATATTCTACAGTATTGCAAACTGCTGACAACGGGAATTCTAAATAATTTGTATGCAAACATTGCAATGTCAAACATAAGTATATAGGAAAATAAAATTCTAAAACAAGTAGCATTAATAATCAGATTTTATTTTATTTAACAGGGACATAAGGAATCAGCAAAATAAGTATCTGATATCTGTGAGTGTCAAAATAGTTGGACTGTGTTCATAAAAGCTTATAATCACAATTAGACACTGGTAGTGGTATGGGGTCTGTTTACATGAAACATCCAAAATAACAGTTGCACTCACGTGAAGGGAAGAAGAAAAAAAACAGAAGGATGTAAATGGTGAACATTGTAATATGAATATGCACTACTGCCCAGAAAAAATGTAAAAAAATTTGAATAAAATGAGTTACTTAGCAAATAAAAATGGCCAAATCTACTTGTGCCCAGTTACCACACCAAGGTGTAACTCTCAACTGGGTCCTAATCTAATTTTTATGTTCAGTTTGCACCATTTCCGACTATAAGTTTGGGTAGTGCTGGAAATTCTTCTATTTTGTATTACGGAGTCATGTCCTTTGTCTGTGCACTCCTCCCAGTTATTTCTGGTGTTTTAATTATTTTATTTGAAGGTTCTTTTGAAACCCATATAATTGGTCAGTTTGGACATGAAGAGAGGCATAAAATTTAAATTAGGACCCAAATGAGAGTTAGACCTTGATGTTGGTATCTGGGCACAGATAAACTTGGCCAGCTTTATTTGCTAAATAACTCACTTTTTAAAAAAAAAATAAAAAATCATGCTTTCTGGGTAGTAATGCATATTCACATTCCAATGTTCACCATATACATCCTTCTGGGGTTTTTTCTCCTGCCCTTTACTTGAGTGCAACTGTTAATTTGGATATTACATGATATGTTCAGCTTGCACCAGTTCAGACTATAAGTTTAGGAAGTGCCGGCAATTCTTCAATCTTGTTTACATGAAATGACCGGCAGAACTAAATTACTGATCGTAAAAACCTTTACCAATCGACGGTCATTTAATATGCTGTTTACACAGACAGACTGCAGTAAATGATGACCTCAGCGATCTGCAGTAGATTGCTCAGTTCACATTGGCTATCATGGTTCTTGGCTGCTCAAATCCTCTTTATACAGGACGATGCACTGCCAAGAAGGATCATATTTTGTGCTGAATAAAAGCTCATTCACCCAATGATCTTGTTCATTGGGTGATCAGTAGCCTATTTACTCTGAAAGATTATCATGTCCTAGCAATGTAGTGTAAGTGCAGCTTAAAAGGTATTACCATCTCCAAGACCCTATCTCAATATGTAGTATGTGTAATCTAATATATAAAGCTGAATGCATGTGTGTATGTTTGTATGTGTGTGTGTGTATATGTGTGTGAGTATGTCCACTAAAGGAATCCGCACCGTCGTATTTACAATCAAGACATTTTGCACAGACGCCCCATGTGACTAAGAGAATATCATAGACTATGTTTTGACTGGAAAATTTAACCCTGTACTTTACAGTTACTCTCCAAAAAACCTGCCTCCATTAAACTGAATGGAGGTGGGAGCTACAGGTTATTAATAGCAACTGTCAGTTGTCTATTGTCTATAGGAACAAAATAAACTGTTAGTATAAGAAGCTTCTGTGTGAGGTAATAAGATGTCAGTGGGGAGATGGATAGAGAGAGACAGAAAGAAACAGAGACAGACAGAGACAGAGAGTGGGAGACAGGTAAAGAGAGGACAGACAGACAGGGAAAGAGACAGGGAGAGAGAGACAGGGAGAGAGAGACAGACAGACAGGCAAAGAGACAGACAGAGGCTGACAGACACAGACAGACAGGGAAAGAGACAGGCAGACAGGAAAAGAAACAGAAACAGACAGGGTAAGAGACAGAGACAAGGAAAGAGATAAGGAAAGAAACAAAAACAGGGAAAGAGACAGACAAGGAAAGAGACAGAGACAGGGAAAGAGACAGAGACAGACAGGGAAAAAGATAGATTGGGAAAGACACAGACAGACAGGGAAAGAGACAGGGAAAGAGACAAGGAAAGAGACAAAAACAGGGAAAGAGACAGAGACAAGGAAAAAGACAAGGAAAGAGACATACAAGGAAAGAGACAGGGAAAGAGACAGAGACAGATGGGAAAGAGACAGAGACAGATGGGAAAAGAGACAGATGTGGAAAGAGACAGATGGGGAAAGAGACAGACGAGGAAAGAGACATACAAAGAAAGAGACAGACAGGGAAAGAGAGACGGAGAACGAGACAGATGGGGAACGAAACAGATGAGGAGAGAAGTAGATGGGGAAAGAGACAGACTGGGAAAGAGACAGACTGGGAAAGAGACTGACAGACAGACAGACACAGAGATAGAGAGAGACAGACAGAGAGACTGATACAGACACAGACAGAAAGATAGACACAGACAGATAGAGAGATAGACACAGACAGACAGACATGGATAGAGAGAGACACACATGGATAGAGACAGACACACAGACAGAGACAGACAAAGGTACAGACAGACAGACACATAGAGACAGACAGGGAAAGAGACAGACAGAGAGACAGACAGAGACAGACAGACAGGGAAAGAGACAGACATACAGACAGAAAGAGTCATAAACAACAGACACACATGGACAGACACACAGAGACATACAGAAACAGACAGAGACAGACGGACAGAGACAGACAGACACAGACAGAAAGAGACAGACAGACATGAACAGATGAAGATGGGAGACCGACAGAGAGACAGTTACATATTAGTTATTATATAATTTATTGTATGTATCTATTGTTTTTATTGTTATAAATTATTGTATAATTTATTGTTTTATCTATTTTATTTATTGTTGCTTTATCTAAAAATACACATGTACTCAAAGTGCAAAAAGTGACTAAAGTGCTATAATATAAGTGTGTCCACACTTTTCTCCCATCCATGAACATAAAATTATGAATATTTACTTGGATATCCCTATTATACAATGTGATTGTCCACAAATCATATAGTAAACTAGCTGTACTACCCGGCTTCACCCGGGTTAATAACTGCTGTTAACCAAATAGAATGTATTAACAAAAATTTATTCTGAACACAAAAAACACAAAACAAATAGAAATGTAATTATTAAAAGGCAAAAACTAAGCTAATAGAAGCATTACACAACATATATTTCAACACCCCAGATATTCTACACAGATTTAACTAAATTGGCCAAGTAATGTGCTCCGTCTGTCTCTTTCCAGGTCTGTCTCTTTCCCGGTCTGTCTCTTTCCTGGTCTGTCTCTTTCCTGGTCTGTCTCTTCCCCCGTCTGTCTGTGTCTGTCTCTTTCCCCGTCTGTCTCTTTCCCCGTCTGTCTCTGTCTGTCTTTTTCCCCGTCTGTCTCTTTCCCCATCTGTATCTTTCCCCATCTGTCTCTGTCTGTCTCTTTCCCCGTCTGTCTCTTTCCCCATCTGTCTCTTTCCCCGTCTGTCTCTTTCCCCATCTCTCTCTTTCCCCGTCTGTCTCTGTCTGTCTTTTTCCCCGTCTGTCTCTTTCCCCATCTGTCTCTTTCCCCATCTGTCTCTGTCTGTCTCTTTCCTCGTCTGTCTCTTTCCCCGTCTGTCTCTTTCCCCGTCTGTCGCTTTCTCCATCTGTTGCCTTCCCCGTCTGTCTCTGTCTGTCTCTTTTCAGGTGTCTCTTTCCAGGTCTGTCTCTTTCCAGGTCTGCCTCTTTCTAGGTCTGCCTCTTTCTATGTCTGCCTCTTCCTAGGTCTGCCTCTTTCCAAGTATGCCTCTTTCCAGGTCTGCCTCTTTCCCTGTCTGTCTCTTTCCCCATCTGTCTCTTTCCCCATCTGTCTCTGTCTGTCTCTTTCCCCGTCTGTCTCTTTCCCCATCTGTCGCTTTCTCCATCTGTTGCTTTCCCCGTCTGTCTCTTTTCAGGTGTCTCTTTCCAGGTCTGCCTCTTTCCAGGTCTGCCTCTTTCTAGGTCTGCCTCTTTCTAGGTCTGCCTCTTTCCAGGTCTGCCTCTTTCCAGGTCTGCCTCTGTCCCTGTCTGTCTTTTTCCTCATCTGTCTCTTTCCCCGTCTGTCTCTATCCCCATCTGTCAGTCATGGGTACGGGATTCAAATAGACCAGGTGAGTGCTGCTAAGAGCAGTTCTACTATTTATATGTGAGGCCGTATGGCACATTTTATAAAAATATTTTAGTGTAGGACTGCCCCAAATGAGATTTGCCGTGACGTGGCGGGGTAGCTCAAGAAATTGCAAATTTTTGCCAAAAATCTCAAAATTTTTATAAGTACAGTTTGAAATTTTTAGTGCTGAAATGCACATTTAGTGCTGGCTTTTTGTTTTTTCTGCCTCTGTCCCTGTCTGTCTCTTTCCTTGTCTGTCTCTTTCCCCGTCTGTCTCTTTCCCCATCTGTCTCTTTCCCCATCTGTCTGTTTCCCCATCTGTCGCTTTCCCCATCTGTCGCTTTCCCGGTCTGTCTCTTTCCCCGTCTGTCTCTTTCCCCATCTGTTTCTGTCTCTTTCCCCATCTGTCTCTTTCCCCATCTGTGTCTTTCCCCGTCTGTCTCTTTCCCCATCTGTTGCTTTCCCCGTCTGTCTCTTTCCCCATCTGTCTCTTTCCCCATCTGCCTGTCTCTGTCTGTCTCTTTTTTTGTCCGTTTCTATCTCTCTGTTTCTTTCCCCATCTGTCTCTTTCTAGGTCTGTCTCTTTCCCCGTCTCTTTGTCTGTGTCTTTACCTGTATGTCTCTTTTCCTGTCTGCCTGTCTCTGTCTGTCTCTTTCCTTGTCTGTCTCTATTTCTCTGTCTCTTTCCCCGTCTTTCCCCGTCTTTCTCTATCAAGGTCTGTGTCTTTCCCCATCTATTTTTGTCTGTCTTACTGGCTGTCTTCTCCTTCCCTGTCTGCCTGTCTCTGTCCCTGTCTGCATGTCTGTCTGTCTTTTTCCCCATTTGTCTTTTCCCCATCTGTCTCCTTCCAGGTCTGTCTCTTTCCAGGTCAGTCTCTGTCTGTCTCTTCCCTGTCTGTCTTTGTCTGTCTCTTTCACCGTCTGTCTCTGTCTGTCTCTTTCACCGTTTGTCTCTGTCTGTCTCTTTGTCTGTCTCTATCTCTCTGTCTCTTTCCTGTCTGTCTCTCTCTCTGTCTGTCTGTCTGTCTCTCTCTATCCGTCTCCCCACCGACATCTGATTACCTCACATATAAGCTTCTTATACTATGAATGTCTTTTGTTCCTAGCAACCAATCATAGCTCCTACTAATAAACTGTAGTTCCAGGCTCCATTTACTTTAAGTGTGCAACATTTTATGGCCGTAGCTGCGACGATGCAGATGCCAATCCTGGACATACACACACACACACACACATACACATTCAGCTTTATATATTAGATGTCAGGGCCCTATATCCAAGTTAACAGGTTACCGGTATAATATCTGTGGGCAAAAGTTACACCAATATCATTGCAAGAACATGCGCATGTCAGCACAAATTAGATTCAGGAATTTTCATATAATACGGAAAGTAGATGTTAGGCATGTCATAAAGTTGTTAATTAACATACATTTTTTATCTGAATAATCCTTTTGATATTTACATCCACACTGGACAATAAAAAAATCAATATTCCAATCCAGTGCTTCTAGGAACAAATTACACCAGTACTCTCAAATTAACATTTCAGCTTAGCTGTACAAAACTCCCTTAAGCACGGGATTCCTTGCAACTCTGCCAGGCTCTAAAAGGGTTTTTGAATATATTGTCCCACACTGTCACAGTAGTGACTTTACTGGCAACCATTTATCATAGTGATGAGATAATAAATAAATATAATCACAGTGGTGACATAAAAAATAGAAGAATCTCACCCATAGATGTAAGTCTCATAGAGTAGGGTAACTCATATGGTAACACATGGCATCGGTCCATCTCCAGGCATTCAGCTCTAACCCTGTGATGAGTCTATGCTTAACCCTGTGTCACCCAGACTCCCACCCTAACAAGGGCAGTCCCAATTTTACCCTTCACTACAAAAAAGCCCTAATAAGTCAACAAAGCCTCACAATGTGTTTCCTCCACTAGTCCACTCATCAGGGGAATTGCTCTTAACAGGGCTCAGAATCAGGCATCAAGACCTGTACAAAGACCTAGGTAGTGACTCTAAAGGTACCGTCACACTAAGCGACGCTCCAGCGATCCCACCAGCAACATGAACTGGTAGGGATCGCTGGAGCGTCGCTACATGGGTTGCTGGTGAGCTGTCACACAGGCAGATCTCACCAGCAACCAGTGACCAGCCCCCAGCCAGCAGCGACGCGTGGAAGCGATGCTGCGCTTGGTAACTAAGGTAAATATCGGGTAACCAACCCGATATTTACCTTGGTTACCAGCGCACACTGCTTAGCGCTGGCTCCCTGCACTCCTAGCCACAGTACACCGGGTTAATTACCCGATGTGTAGTCTGGCTATGTGTGCAGAGAGCAGGGAGCCGGCACTGACAGCGTGAGAGCGGCGGACGCTGGTAACGAAGGTAAATATCGGGTAACCAAGGTAAGGGCTAAATGTAGAACTGGTGGAGGAAGGTTGAACTAGATGGACCTAGGTCTTTTTTCAACCTAAGTAACTATGTAACTATGTAAAAGGGCTTCTTGGTTACCCGATGTTTACCGTGGTTACCAGAGTCCGCAGAAGCCGGCTTCTGCTGCCTGCACATTTAGTTGTTGCTCTCTCGCTGTCACACACAGCGATGTGTGCTTCACAGCGGGAGAGCAACAACTAAAAAATGGCCCAGGATATTCAGCAACAACCAGCGACCTCACAGCAGGGGCCGGGTTGTTGCTGGATGTCACACAGAACAACATCGCTAGCAACATCGCTGTTGCATCACAAAAGTCGTGCCTCAGCAGCGATGTTGCTAGCAATGTTGCTTAGTGAAATGTGGCCTTTAGGCAGTCCGCCCTGCAATGAGTTTCCTTTTATCCTTATCAGTCTTATTACATAGGTGTAGTTTCCCATCTTTGTTCTACCTTGTCAGGTGTCTGTCCTGCCCCCTCATCACTAGAGTTGAGCGCGGTTCGTGGTTCGTGGTTCTCCAGTTCTAGGCTCGAGTGATTTTGGGGCATGTTCTAGATCGAACTAGAACTCGAGCTTTTTGCAAAAGCTCGATAGTTCTAGAAACGTTCAAGAATGGTTCTAGCAGCAAAAAACCAGCTAAATCCTAGCTTGGTTTCTGCTGTAATAGTGTAAGTCACTCTGTGAATCACACTATTATGACATTTCAGTGTATAGTGTGCGTGAACAGCGCCTTCAGATCACTGCTGTTTCTATAATGGCGATCGCCATTTTTTTTTTTTTTCTTGTCTTCCTTCCCTAAGCGCGCGCGTCTTGTGGGGCGGGCCAGCATGTCAGCCAATCCCAGACATACACACAGCTAAGTGGACTTTGAGCCAGAGAAGCAACGGCATGTGTGATAGGATGTCCATGTCGCATGTCCCTGCATTATAAAACCGGACATTTTCTTCCAGGACGCCATTATCTGTCTTCTGCGTCTTTGGTGTCAGACATCACTGTCGCAGCTCCGTCCTCCTGAGTCCTATCGCCGATACAGCTGTATGCGCTGCATACACAGCGTTAGACAGCTTAGGGAGAGCACTTTATAGCAGTCCTTTTAAGGGCTCAAACCGGCAGGGTCAGAGTTAAGGTGACAGGTCCTGAAAACAGCGCCAGCGTCTGTGTAGCCAAGGTCAGGGATTTCCTCCCTGCATTTCCCTATTAGGAGGGATAGAAAGGCAGGCTTCCATTCCTCTACCCAGAGCCCCAAAATCCTGGCAATGTACCCTCGTGTCCTCTGCATACTCCAACTCATTATAACTAAGCCATTATACTAGCAAACACTCAGTGTACCTAGTGGCATCCTATCTGTGGCT
Source organism: Anomaloglossus baeobatrachus (assembly GCF_048569485.1). NCBI lineage: Eukaryota > Metazoa > Chordata > Amphibia > Anura > Aromobatidae > Anomaloglossus > Anomaloglossus baeobatrachus. The sequence continues at coordinate 537,758,207 of NC_134355.1, forward strand.
ATTGGACTTTGCTATAGTCCCACTAGTGCAAAGACATTTGCAGAGCGCATCTGCCTGCGTTGCACACTCCAACTCATTATAACTAAGCCATTATACTAGCAAACACTCAGTGTACCTAGTGGCATCCTATACGTGGCTATTGGACTTTGCTATAGTCCCACTAGTGCAAAGACATTTGCAGAGCGCATCTGCCTGCGTTGCACACTCCAACTCATTATAACTAAGCCATTATACTAGCAAACACTCAGTGTACCTAGTGGCATCCTATCTGTGGCTATTGGACTTTGCTATAGTCACACTAGTGCAAAGACATTTGCAGAGCGCATCTGCCTGCGTTGCACACTCCAATTCATTATAACTAAGCCATTATACTAGCAAACACTCAGTGTACCTAGTGGCATCCTATCTGTGGCTATTGGACTTTGCTATAGTCCCACTAGTGCAAAGACATTTGCAGAGCGCATCTGCCTGCGTTGCACACTCCAACTCATTATAACTAAGCCATTATACTAGCAAACACTCAGTGTACCTAGTGGCATCCTATCTGTGGCTATTGGACTTTGCTATAGTCCCACTAGTGCAAAGACATTTGCAGAGCGCATCTGCCTGCATTGCACACTCCAACTCATTATAACTAAGCCATTATACTAGCAAACACTCAGTGTACCTAGTGGCATCCTATACGTGGCTATTGGACTTTGCTATAGTCCCACTAGTGCAAAGACATTTGCAGAGCGCATCTGCCTGCGTTGCACACTCCAACTCATTATAACTAAGCCATTATACTAGCAAACACTCAGTGTACCTAGTGGCATCCTATACGTGGCTACTGGACTTTGCTATAGTCCCACTAGTGCAAAGACATTTGCAGAGCGCATCTGCCTGCGTTGCACACTCCAACTCATTATAACTAAGCCATTATACTGCCAAACACTCAGTGTACCTAGTGGCATCCTATCTGTGGCTATTGGACTTTGCTATAGTCCCACTAGTGCAAAGACATTTGCAGAGCGCGTCTGCCTGCGTTGCACACTCCAACTCATTATAACTAAGCCATTATACTAGCAAACACTCAGTGTACCTAGTGGCATCCTAAACGTGGCTATTGGACTTTGCTATAGTCCCACTAGTGCAAAGACATTTGCAGAGCGCATCTGCCTGCGTTGCACACTCCAACTCATTATAACTAAGCCATTATACTAGCAAACACTCAGTGTACCTAGTGGCATCCTATCTGTGGCTATTGGACTTTGCTATAGTCCCACTAGTGCAAAGACATTTGCAGAGCGCATCTGCCTGCGTTGCACACTCCAACTCATTATAACTAAGCCATTATACTGCCAAACACTCAGTGTACCTAGTGGCATCCTATCTGTGGCTATTGGACTTTGCTATAGTCCCACTAGTGCAAAGACATTTGCAGAGCGCGTCTGCCTGCGTTGCACACTCCAACTCATTATAACTAAGCCATTATACTAGCAAACACTCAGTGTACCTAGTGGCATCCTAAACGTGGCTATTGGACTTTGCTATAGTCCCACTAGTGCAAAGACATTTGCAGAGCGCATCTGCCTGCGTTGCACACTCCAACTCATTATAACTAAGCCATTATACTAGCAAACACTCAGTGTACCTAGTGGCATCCTATCTGTGGCTATTGGACTTTGCTATAGTCCCACTAGTGCAAAGACATTTGCAGAGCGCATCTGCCTGCGTTGCACACTCCAACTCATTATAACTAAGCCATTATACTAGCAAACACTCAGTGTACCTAGTGGCATCCTATACGTGGCTATTGGACTTTGCTATAGTCCCACTAGTGCAAAGACATTTGCAGAGCGCATCTGCCTGCGTTGCACACTCCAACTCATTATAACTAAGCCATTATACTAGCAAACACTCAGTGTACCTAGTGACATCCTATACGTGGCTATTGGACTTTGCTATAGTCCCACTAGTGCAAAGACATTTGCAGAGCGCGTCTGCCTGCGTTGCACACTCCAACTCATTATAACTAAGCCATTATACTAGCAAACACTCAGTGTACCTAGTGGCATCCTATCTGTGGCTATTGGACTTTGCTATAGTCCCACTAGTGCAAAGACATTTGCAGAGCGCGTCTGCCTGCATTGCACACTCCAACTCATTATAACTAAGCCATTATACTAGCAAACACTCAGTGTACCTAGTGGCATCCTATCTGTGGCTATTGGACTTTGCTATAGTCCCACTAGTGCAAAGACATTTGCAGAGCGCATCTGCCTGCGTTGCACACTCCAACTCATTATAACTAAGCCATTATACTAGCAAACACTCAGTGTACCTAGTGGCATCCTATACGTGGCTATTGGACTTTGCTATAGTCCCACTAGTGCAAAGACATTTGCAGAGCGCGTCTGCCTGCGTTGCACACTCCAACTCATTATAACTAAGCCATTATACTAGCAAACACTCAGTGTACCTAGTGGCATCCTATCTGTGGCTATTGGACTTTGCTATAGTCCCACTAGTGCAAAGACATTTGCAGAGCGCATCTGCCTGCGTTGCACACTCCAACTCATTATAACTAAGCCATTATACTAGCAAACACTCAGTGTACCTAGTGGCATCCTATACGTGGCTATTGGACTTTGCTATAGTCCCACTAGTGCAAAGACATTTGCAGAGCGCGTCTGCCTGCGTTGCACACTCCAACTCATTATAACTAAGCCATTATACTAGCAAACACTCAGTGTACCTAGTGGCATCCTATCTGTGGCTATTGGACTTTGCTATAGTCCCACTAGTGCAAAGACATTTGCAGAGCGCATCTGCCTGCGTTGCACACTCCAACTCATTATAACTAAGCCATTATACTAGCAAACACTCAGTGTACCTAGTGGCATCCTATACGTGGCTATTGGACTTTGCTATAGTCCCACTAGTGCAAAGACATTTGCAGAGCGCGTCTGCCTGCGTTGCACACTCCAACTCATTATAACTAAGCCATTATACTAGCAAACACTCAGTGTACCTAGTGGCATCCTATACGTGGCTATTGGACTTTGCTATAGTCCCACTAGTGCAAAGACATTTGCAGAGCGTATCTGCCTGCGTTGCACACTCCAACTCATTATAACTAAGCCATTATACTAGCAAACACTCAGTGTACCTAGTGGCATCCTATACGTGGCTATTGGACTTTGCTATAGTCCCACTAGTGCAAAGACATTTGCAGAGCGCGTCTGCCTGCGTTGCACACTCCAACTCATTATAACTAAGCCATTATACTAGCAAACACTCAGTGTACCTAGTGGCATCCTATCTGTGGCTATTGGACTTTGCTATAGTCCCACTAGTGCAAAGACATTTGCAGAGCGCATCTGCCTGCGTTGCACACTCCAACTCATTATAACTAAGCCATTATACTAGCAAACACTCAGTGTACCTAGTGGCATCCTATACGTGGCTATTGGACTTTGCTATAGTCCCACTAGTGCAAAGACATTTGCAGAGCGCATCTGCCTGCGTTGCACACTCCAACTCATTATAACTAAGCCATTATACTAGCAAACACTCAGTGTACCTAGTGGCATCCTAAACGTGGCTATTGGACTTTGCTATAGTCCCACTAGTGCAAAGACATTTGCAGAGCGCGTCTGCCTGCGTTGCACACTCCAACTCATTATAACTAAGCCATTATACTAGCAAACACTCAGTGTACCTAGTGGCATCCTATCTGTGGCTATTGGACTTTGCTATAGTCCCACTAGTGCAAAGACATTTGCAGAGCGCATCTGCCTGCGTTGCACACGCCAACTCATTATAACTAAGCCATTATACTAGCAAACACTCAGTGTACCTAGTGGCATCCTATACGTGGCTATTGGACTTTGCTATAGTCCCACTAGTGCAAAGACATTTGCAGAGCGCATCTGCCTGCGTTGCACACTCCAACTCATTATAACTAAGCCATTATACTAGCAAACACTCAGTGTACCTAGTGGCATCCTAAACGTGGCTATTGGACTTTGCTATAGTCCCACTAGTGCAAAGACATTTGCAGAGCGCATCTGCCTGCGTTGCACACTCCAACTCATTATAACTAAGCCATTATACTAGCATTTTTTGCTGCCAGTTTAAGGGCCGTAGTTGCATTGTCAGGGATATTTATTCTTTATTATTCTGCTGTTAATAAAGCTAGACCACCACTGCAATCTTCACCACCTCTCAATTTTTACTACCACATTTTCAGTCCACAATCTTGTCGCAATCAACATAAGTGGCAAAATGACAGATGCTGGTGGAAAGGGGAAGGGGCGTGGTGGAAAAGGCAAAAAAGGTTTTGTCTGTGGGGAAGGTGGCAAAGCTCCATTATCATCTACTGAACATAGACCATCTACCAGCAAAAGTAAGATGTCTACTACTTACCGTGGACAATCCGATGTGCTTCCTTTTTTACGGACACGAACAACAGGAAGAAAGGTAGATGATGGGCAAAAAAGGAAAATGCTTGAATGGATCTCAAGTGGTCCAACAAGTGCCCTCTCAGCCACTTCAAGTACCGCATCCAAAAAACACCAGTCATCTGAGTTGTCATCCCAATCACACTTGATTTCTCCCAGCTCTGAAGTCTCCATCAGCCCTGCACAGTATGGTGGAACTGAGATGGCTGAGTCTGCAGAGCTGTTCAGTCACACTATAGCCTGGGAATCAGAGGTCTGCTCCCAAGCTACAGTGAGTACAGAACAGGAAATGGTCTGCAGTGATGCCCAGAACCTTTGTGACTCTGATTCAGGCCGTGAGGACCAAGTTTCTGAGCATAATGTTGACCCTTTGTCACAAACTGTAACACCTGTGGTTATAGACTATGAGGAACATACTGATGAAGATGAGACGCAGATACCCGATTGGGATGACAACTTAAATATTCGGTCAGGGCAAGAAGAGGCTCGGTCTGAGGGGGAGGGGAGTGCAAACACAACAATTGATGATGAAGTTCTAGATCCCACCTACTGTCAACCCCCAGTCAGGCACTCGAGGAGGTCAACAGAGGCGGTGGAGGAGGATGCAACCGACGACGAAGTTACCTTGCGCCTTCCTGGACAGAGTCGGAGCACTGGTAGCACGTCTACAACTGCATCCTCAGCCACCACTCTGCCTATGAGCATTATTCGGGGTGGATCAACAGGTCGCATGGCCTCTAAGCCTTGCCTAGCCTGGTCCTTTTTTGACATAGAAAAAGATCGCCCAAATTATGTGATCTGTAAACTTTGTCATGATTCTCTTAGTAGAGGTCAAAACCTCAGCAGTTTGACAACTTCTTCCATGAATCGTCACATGAATAAATATCATAGGTCCCGGTGGGAAGCTCACTGTGCTGCAATGCGGCCTAGCAGAGCGAACCATCCACCGCCTGCCCCTTCCAGTGCATCCGCGCGCTCTTCATCTTCTAGGACTGTGGGGACAGCTGTCACACCTGTTTTTCCATGCAAAACTTCCACCACTGTAACCGCAACAGGCAGTTTGCTTGGTAGGTCGTCAGTTGGTTTGGAAGGGGAAACAAGTGAGTGTGTACAGCTCTCTCAGACATCGATAGCACCAACGTTGGATGAAGGCAACATCATGTCTCCGCCTGCACTTTCCTCACAAACCTGCATTTTTCCAGGGACACCCTACTCAACACCGTCTACACACAGCAGCCAGATCTCTGTCCCTCAGATGTGGTCAAATAAAAGGCCACTTCCTCCGACCCATGACAAAGCTAAGAGGTTGACTCTATCCCTCTGTAAGCTGTTGGCTACAGAAATGCTGCCTTTCCGCCTAGTGGACACACAGGATTTTAGAGACCTTTTGTCTGTCGCTGTGCCCCAGTACCAGATGCCTAGTCGCCACTACTTCTCTAAGAAAGGTGTGCCCGCGCTACACCAGCATGTCGCACACAACATCACCGCTTCCTTGAGAAACTCTGTGTGTGAACGGGTGCATTTCACCACCGATACTTGGACCAGTAAGCATGGACAGGGATGTTACATGTCGCTGACTGGGCACTGGGTAACTATGGTGATAGATGGTGAAGGGTCTGCTGCACAAGTCTTGCCGTCCCCACGACTTGTGTGTCAATCCTCTGTCTGTCCAAGTTCCGCCACTGCTTCTGCATCCTCCACCTCATCTGGGTCCTCCACCTCCGCCCCAAGCCTGCCTGGTCAGGCCACCAGCGTTCTCACTGCGCAGAAGGAATCACGCACGCCTCATTACTATGCTGGCAGCAGAGCGCAACGGCATCAGGCGGTCTTTAGCTTGACATGTCTTGGGAATAAGAGTCACACAGCTGAGGAGTTGTGGTCAGCTCTGCGGTCCGAGTTTAATAAATGGTTGTCTCCACTCAACCTGCAGCCTGGTAAGGCCGTGTGCGACAATGCTGCAAACCTGGGTGCGGCCCTTCGCCTGGGCAAGGTGACACATGTACCTTGTATGGCTCACGTGTTGAACCTTGTCGTCCAGCAATTTTTAACACACTATCCCGGCCTAGATGGCCTTCTGAACAGGGCACGAAAACTGTCTGCTCACTTCCGCCGTTCAAGCGCCGCAGCAGAGCGACTTGCATCGCTCCAGAAGTCTTTCGGCCTGCCGCTTCATCGCCTGAAATGCGATGTGGCGACACGCTGGAATTCAACTCTCCACATGTTACAGCGACTGTGGCAGCACCGCAGAGCCCTGGTGCAATACGTCATGACGTATAGCCTGAGCCAACGAGATGCAGAGGTGGGGCAGATCACCCTGATGGAGTGGTCTCAGATCAAGGACCTATGCACCCTTCTGCACAGTTTCGACATGGCGACGAATATGTTTAGCGCTGACAATGCCATTATCAGCATGACAATTCCAGTCATTTACATGCTGGAGCACACGCTAAACACTATTCGGAGTCAGGGGGTGGGACAACATGAAGTGGAGGAACTACAGGAGGATTCATATGCGCAAGGGACAACAACATCACCAAGGTCCAGACGTTCATCATCACCAACGCAGCAGGCATGGGACCATGGGGGACAGGGATCGACAAGGGCGCATAGTAGCAGGCGAAATGTTGAGCAAGGTGCAGGAGAACATGAAGAAATGGAGGACGAACTGTCCATGGACATGGAAGACTCAGCGGATGAGGGAGACCTTGGTCAAATTTCAGTTGAAAGAGGTTGGGGGGAGATGTCAGAGGAAGAAAGAACGGTTAGCACCTCTATGCCACAAACACAGCGTGGACTTGGTCCGCATGGCTGCGCAAGACACATGAGTGCCTTTTTGTTGCACTACCTCCAACATGACAGTCGTATTGTCAAAATTAGAAGTGATGATGACTACTGGATTGCCACACTATTAGATCCCCGGTACAAGTCCAAATTTTGTGACATAATTCCAGCCATAGAAAGGGACGCACGTATGCAGGAGTATCAGCAGAAGCTGTTACTCGATCTTAGCTCGGCTTTTCCACCAAACAACCGTGCAGGTGCAGGGAGGGAATCTCCCAGTTGTAACTTGACAAACATGGGACGGTCTCATCATCTTCAACAGTCTACCCGTACCAGTAGGACCGTATCTGGTGCTGGTAACAGCAATTTTATGGAATCTTTTCATAATTTTTATAGACCCTCTTTTGCAAGGCCACCAGAGACAACAAGTCTGACACATAGTCAACGGCTGGAGAGGATGATACAGGAGTATCTCCAAATGAACATCGATGCCATGACTGTGCAACTGGAGCCTTGCTCCTTTTGGGCTTCAAACCTAGAAAAATGGCCAGAGCTCGCAACTTACACCTTGGAGATTTTGTCGTGTCCAGCTGCCAGCGTTGTCTCTGAACGTGTCTTCAGTGCTGCTGGGTGTGTGCTGACAGATAAGCGCACGCGTCTGTCCAGTGACAATGTGGACAGACTGACGTTCATCAAAATGAACAAGTCATGGATCCACAAGGAATTTACTACCCCTGTGTCATCCTGGGGAGAGTAAATGCTTGTTGATTTGGAATGTGCTTGATGCAAATCAAAACATCCTGTTTGCAACTAGGGCCCAAGTGCTGCCACTGATGGGGTGGGTGTCTGTGTGGCCCAATTTTTGGAAAAAAGGGAGACTCCGCTTGGAGTAACCCTTGCTTGCTGTGTTTTTAAAAGAAGCCAAAATGAACAGAGCTGGGATCAGGAAAGACTTTGCTACCTACCCCGGTGTCATCCTGAGGACGGATAAGAATGGCGTATTTTTGAATGTGCTTGATGCAAATGTAGCTGTGAAGTGTACAACTGGGGCACAACTGCTGCCACTGAAGGGGTGGGTGTGTGTGGGGCCCAATTTTTGGAAAAAAGGGAGACTCCGCTTGGAGTAACCCTTGCTTACATTGTTTTTAAAAGAAGCCAAGATGAACAAGTCATGGTTCAGCAAAGACTTTATCTACCTACCCCGGTGTCATGCTGGGGACGGTTAATTATGGCGTATTTTTGAATGTGCTTGATGCAAATCAAAACATCCTGTTTGCAACTAGGGCCCAAGTGCTGCCACTGATGGGGTGGGTGTCTGTGTGGCCCAATTTTTGGAAAAAAGGGAGACTCCGCTTGGAGTAACCCTTGCTTGCTGTGTTTTTAAAAGAAGCCAAGATGAACAGAGCTGGGATCAGGAAAGACTTTGCTACCTACCCCGGTGTCATCCTGGGGACGGATAAGAATGGCGTATTTTTGAATGTGCTTGATGCAAATGTAGCTGTGAAGTGTACAACTGGGGCACAACTGCTGCCACTGAAGGGGTGGGTGTGTGTGGGGCCCAATTTTTGGAAAAAAGGGAGACTCCGCTTGGAGTAACCCTTGCTTACATTGTTTTTAAAAGAAGCCAAGATGAACAAGTCATGGTTCAGCAAAGACTTTATCTACCTACCCCGGTGTCATGCTGGGGATGGTTAATTATGGCGTATTTTTGAATGTGCTTGATGCAAATCAAAACATCCTGTTTGCAACTAGGGCCCAAGTGCTGCCACTGATGGGGTGGGTGTCTGTATGGCCCAATTTTTGGAAAAAAGGGAGACTCCGCTTGGAGTAACCCTTGCTTGCTGTGTTTTTAAAAGAAGCCAAGATGAACAGAGCTGGGATCAGGAAAGACTTTGCTACCTACCCCGGTGTCATCCTGGGGACGGATAAGAATGGCGTATTTTTGAATGTGCTTGATGCAAATGTAGCTGTGAAGTGTACAACTGGGGCACAACTGCTGCCACTGAAGGGGTGGGTGTGTGTGGGGCCCAATTTTTGGAAAAAAGGGAGACTCCGCTTGGAGTAACCCTTGCTTGCTGTGTTTTTAAAAGAAGCCAAGATGAACAGAGCTGGGATCAGGAAAGACTTTGCTACCTACCCCGGTGTCATCCTGGGGGCGGTTAATTATGGCGTATTTTTGAATGTGCTTGATGCAAATCAAAACATCCTGTTTGCAACTAGGGCCCAAGTGCTGCCACTGATGGGGTGGGTGTCTGTGTGGCCCAATTTTTGGAAAAAAGGGAGATTCCGCTTGGAGTAACCCTTGCTTGCTGTGTTTTTAAAAGAAGCCAAGATGAACAGAGCTGGGATCAGGAAAGACTTTGCTACCTACCCCGGTGTCATCCTGGGGACGGATAAGAATGGCGTATTTTTGAATGTGCTTGATGCAAATGTAGCTGTGAAGTGTACAACTGGGGCACAACTGCTGCCACTGAAGGGGTGGGTGTGTGTGGGGCCCAATTTTTGGAAAAAAGGGAGACTCCGCTTGGAGTAACCCTTGCTTACATTGTTTTTAAAAGAAGCCAAGATGAACAAGTCATGGTTCAGCAAAGACTTTATCTACCTACCCCGGTGTCATGCTGGGGACGGTTAATTATAGCGTATTTTTTAATGTGCTTGATGCAAATCAAAACATCCTGTTTGCAACTAGGGCCCAAGTGCTGCCACTGATGGGGTGGGTGTCTGTGTGGCCCAATTTTTGGAAAAAAGGGAGACTCCGCTTGGAGTAACCCTTGCTTGCTGTGTTTTTAAAAGAAGCCAAGATGAACAGAGCTGGGATCAGGAAAGACTTTGCTACCTACCCCGGTGTCATCCTGGGGACGGATAAGAATGGCGTATTTTTGAATGTGCTTGATGCAAATGTAGCTGTGAAGTGTACAACTGGGGCACAACTGCTGCCACTGAAGGGGTGGGTGTGTGTGGGGCCCTATTTTTGGAAAAAAGGGAGACTCCGCTTGGAGTAACCCTTGCTTACATTGTTTTTAAAAGAAGCCAAGATGAACAAGTCATGGTTCAGCAAAGACTTTATCTACCTACCCCGGTGTCATGCTGGGGACGGTTAATTATGGCGTATTTTTGAATGTGCTTGATGCAAATCAAAACATCCTGTTTGCAACTAGGGCCCAAGTGCTGCCACTGATGGGGTGGGTGTCTGTGTGGCCCAATTTTTGGAAAAAAGGGAGACTCCGCTTGGAGTCACCTTGCGGTGTTTTACATGACTTTAGAAGGGCGTGCCATGCCTATATCTGTGTGTCCTCCTCTTTTTCCTTGTCCAGCTGTTTTGTTTTCGCATGAGTATATGTCCTTGTCACTTTCCCATGTGTTTGAGTTGTTTGTCACCTGTTGGACACCTTTGAGGGTGTTTTCTAGGTGTTTTTCTGTGTTTGTGATTGCCTGCCATTGTTTCCTATGCAGTTCGAGTTCGGTTCGTCGAACGTTCGACGAGCCGAACTCGAACGGGACCTAAATTCGGCGAACCAGCCTCGAGCCGAACCGGGACCGGTTCGCTCATCTCTACTCATCACATATATGTCCATCCATTGTGTCCCAAAACTGATCTCAATCCACGTATCATGCCGATGGAGGTTGCCTTCTGAGATATATTGCTGCAACTTCCAGACATGCAGTATTACATAATAGGATTTTTCTTTCTTTTTATATTTAATGTTAATAATGCATCAGAATCATCTATATAAAACATTTACTTAAAGCACCACTCCAGTGTTTGTTTTTCCAGCACTGGAGTGGTGCTTTAAATCTAAGCCTCGATCCAGTCCCGCAGTGCCATATTGTGACCATAACTTCAGGTTGGCTGTAAGGCAGAAGTTATGCCACAAATGCTCAATACAAGTCTATGAGAGCCAGAATGAGACTCACACTGTTACATTGATTTGTGAATTCTGGCTTGTTCCATTAATCAATGGAGCTGCTGGCAGGTCACAAATCACCGAACACCGACTGGACCAACACTTTAAAAAGATGAAGACTGTGGCAGGTGGATACAATACAGGGGGCAGGGGACTTACATTTAAAGCACCACTGCAGTGCTAAATTAAAAAAGAAAGCTGAAGTGGTGCTTTAAACTAGTTTTCCTTTTTATTTTTAAATTTAGTAGGAAGCCACCCTGGTGAATCCATCTCCTGTTCCAGGGACACTCACTCAGTCTCTGCAGTATAAAAAAGTAATGATGTCATGACCATCAAAGACCTCACCGCTGACACCACTGAATGGCTCTTTTATTTAGGCTATGTCCGCACTTTGCTTTTTACCTGCTTTTTACCTGCTTTTTTGCTGCTTTTTCAACTGCAGCGTTTAATGCCAAAATGGATATGTTCTGCTTTTCAAGCATAGTCTATGCGAATGTGGGTTTCTTGTCTGCACTATGTGTACTGCCCCGTGGGCTCGGCTGCGACCGCTGAGCCTCTCGAATCTGTGCTCGCACTGCGGTGGAGGCTCGAGCCTCTCACGGACCCGGGGGTCACGTCGCTCTGCAAGGGAGTTGGCGCTACACGCGGGGATGTGTGGTGCTTGGATTTGACGTGATAGTTCGTGACGCCACCCACGGGTTGTGGTGATTGTGGACACCACTACTGCGGTGAAGGTGTGGGTGCCCCCGGGAGCGATGTAGTAGCGCAGCTACTCCGTTGTTGGGGATGTTGGTCGGGTGCAGGGTGTAAAGTTGCGGTGCAGCGCGGCGGGTGCCAGATGGCACTGGTGTACTCATTCTGACACAAGACACTGGAGTCTCTGTTAAACCAAACGGAGTGATGAACGGGGCCCGCAGCCAGCTGCAGCTTTTCCCAGGTTAGGTTGGTAATGTCCGCCTTTTTCCTGCACCTTTGTATCTGAATCTTGACTCCCATGCCTAAGCACCGGTAGTCCGCTCCCCGGCGTGTATCTGTCGTAGGAGCCCGTTTGACCGCAGACGTTTGGATCTCTGGCCCTTGGCGGTGGCACTTATCTGGAATGGTTGGGCTGTTGCCTTCAATCTTAGGTTGGAATGAACCCCTGAGGTCCAGACCGAAATCAGTTAATTTGACTATGGTAGTGGCTTCTAGCCTAGTTCGGGGTCTGAGTACCCTGTCTGGTGCTCCGGTATCCAGTTGGCTCCCCGGTTCGGTTCCGGCGGGCCACTACCCTGTCCCGGTCCCTTACGGTTCCACTCGTCGTATTCCCGGTCTCCTGCAGGCGACCACCACCGTCTTCCTCCTTGCCTATAGTGACTGGGCTCCAACCCAGCCACTGGAGTAGTCTTTGGCAGGCCTGAGCACAGGTCTGCTTCTGGACACAACCTCCCTCCTTCACGGTCAAAACCACTCTCTCCACTCCCTTGAACTTGACCACTAGGTTCCCGCCTCCAGGCCTGTGAACTCCTCGGTGGGTGGAGCCAATCACCTGGCTCCACCCCCCCCCTGGTGTGGACATCAAACCTGGAGGGTGGTGACAAGGCTTTTAGGTTGACTGCTGTTACCTAACTGGGAAAGGGGGGTGTGTAGTGTTGTTGTATCTACCTGGGACGACCTGGATAGTCCAGGGCGTCACATATGCTGTTCAAAAGGCTGCCTTTTTGTGGCAGAAATTTGGGCAAAAACTCTGCTTTGCAGTTCAAAACGCAAATGGCAAAAAGCAATTGACATGTTGCTTCTTTGAAAAGCAGAGTTTTTGCCCAAATTTCTGCCACAAAAAGGCAGCATTTTGAACAGCATAGTGCGGACAAGAAACCCAAATTCCCATAGACTATGCTTGAAAAAACAGAACACATCCATTTTGGCATTAAACGCTGCAGTTGAAAAAGCAGCAAAAAAGCAGGTAAAAAGCAACGTGGACACATAGCCTTAGCAGGATAGCTTCCCACTAGTACATTTTCCAGGACATTTTTAAGATATGCCAGAAGAAAGGAATTGTTATTAAATTTAAAAATAAGTACTATTTATCACTTAGATCCCCTGCCATTTCCCCTCTATAGCTTCATTGGTCTCTGTTTTATCTGTAAGTGACCACTGAAGGCAGTTGAGAGCAGATGTCATGTATTGGCTCCAGAGTCAGGTGAATAAGGGATGGGATGTCTCCCTTTTAAGTGATGACGTCTCTGACAAAGACCACTGAAGTGATGTGGTTCAGAGTGATAACAATGCTTGGCCTGGCCAAAAGTGAAACAGGTGATCATCGATGAGTCTCATGTGCAGGATTGGGGCCTCACCTCGGCTTTTTATGAGCAGTAAGACAAAACAATCACTGATCTCGGGGAGACCAGCCAGAGAAAACAATGCCGGCAGCCAACAAAGGCACTCAACACAGTGAAATCCTTGGTGCATTGCCCCCTGGGAAGTATGCAAATCAAAAAAGGTCACTGGAGCCTCTGTTAGGAGTCTTGAGACAGAAAGTAGCCACATATAAACCTCCGGAAGGACCCAGCCAAGGAGTGGCTCTTTTTAAGGAGACCACCATTTGGTCAGTCATTTAATATACCTAGCTGGGATCAGTTACAAATGCCGGTGGGCAGGGGAAGCTGTTACATCTCGTGGCTCTCCTGAGGCAAGGACTGAGGCAGTCTCCCATTCCTTGCCTGCCACGAGCACTCCGGCTCAGCAGCGCCAAAGGTCTGCCAGACTGCGCAGTGTGCAGGAGATACCTTCTCAGAGAGGCAGCAGAAGGGTGACACCTAGTGGTTCTCCTGTTACAAGGAGTGAAGCGGTCTCCCATTCCTGGCCTGCCGCAGACTCTCCTGCTCAGCGGCCCCGAAGGTCTGCGAGGCTGCGCAATGTGCAGAGGTTTACTGCTCAGGGAAGCAGTGAGATTCCCGTTATCTCTGCACATTGTGAGACCGAGGATCCCGCCTCTATTTCCCAGAGGCAGGAGGGTGAGCATGTGCAATGCGTGGTGGGTCCTGATTCGCTCACTGACGTCACACGGCTTGATGACAAGGCTGGTGACGTGGTGAATCCTGACTGGCCAGGCTGGGACGTCGTGGACCCTGATTGGGTCAAGTCCGTCATCTCCGCCTCGCGCCCGCCCTCGGGTGGAGCTGCACCTCCTTAAAAGCTCCCCCTGCCATCATGGCGGCGCGCGACCGTCCTTCTATGTTTGGATGTCTGGCAGCGTGCTGCCACGCCACTGCTCAGGCATTACTGTCTCTTGTGGGCTTGGCCCTTGCTGCTCCGGCAGTACCTCGTTTGCAGGCCGTGTTCCTGCCTTGCTGCTCCGGCAGTACCCCCGTCAACAGGCCGTGTTCCTGTCCCAGGTGAGCTCCTCAAGTCTCCATTGGACTCACCTGGTTATTGAAAGCACACGTGCGTGGGCACCTCTGTGCTACCCTCGTGCCATATTCTCGTGACTTCCACTGGCACACGTGCGTGGGCACCTCCGTGCTTCCCCGTGCAACAGGTACACCGAGCCGTGAGATCTGTGCCATACAACCCTCACGGGTTAGGGCAGATCGGTGTACATAGATCGTCTGTGACATTCCAGACGATCGCTAGCAGCAACCCGCTCACTCTTCACCCACCATAGCGGCGGTCCCTTACACCGCACAGTGGACCTTGACCGGCGGAAGCTGTCCATTCCCCATCTTGGCACGCTTACCCGGGTCCCCCTCGTAACATTACGGTCGCGCCCAAGGTTTGGCTATGGCTGAAGAGCAGCAGCAGTTGCTGCGTTATGTGCAGCAGTTGGAGTCACGATTGGCAGCAGTGGAGCAGTCTTCCTCCGATAAGACTACTCTGACGACAGTCGCCACCCAGGCGGCTACCCAGGCTGTGCTATTGGGCGGAAGGTCTCCTCGCCTTGCGCTTCCAGAGCGCTTTAGCGGCAACAGCTCTGAGTGCCGTGGTTTTATAAACCAGGTTACCACCTACTTAGAGCTGTCCGCGACTCTTTACGCTACCGAGAAGGCGAAGGTAGCCTTCGTCCAGTCCCTGCTCACAGGGAGAGCGCTGAAGTGGTCCACGCCGTTGTGGGAGCGCGGAGATCGTGTGGTGAATAACTTAGCAGCTTATCTTGGGGCCATGAGAATGGTGTTCCTCGGGCCTCAAGTCACCCACGATTCCGCGCTGCGCCTCCTACGACTTCGGCAAGGGTCTGCTTCAGTTGGGGACTTTGCGGTACACTTTAGGACACTGGCCGCAGAGCTGGACTGGCCGGATAAGGTCCTTGTCCCTGTGTTTTGGGAGGGCCTGGCAGGGTTTGTCAAAGACGCACTGGCCACACGTGAGGTGCCTGCTACTTTAGATTCAGGTCGCCTCTCGCATAGACATCCGCCAGGCGGAGCGAAGGCTCGAGGTCTCTTCAGCACCCACGTCTTCTCGGCCTAAAAAGCGTCTGACTCCCGTCTTCCATCAGACAGGTCCCCCAGCCAGTCCTGTAGGCGACTCCGTGGAGTCAATGGAGGTGTCCAAGGTGGTCTCCTCTGCCCCAGGTTCTCGGTCTTGTGTCATCTGCTTTTCCTGTGGGCAGAGGGGACACATAGCTACCCTATGTCCCAAACCGTCGGGAAAAGACAGCGTCTAGTTTCTATCAGAGGGGGGACTCTAGACGCTACTTCTCCCTCTAGGTTGACTATCAGCGCCCAGTTGCAGTTCGGCACTACTCTCTTCTCTGCCCTGGCTTGCTTGGACTCAGGCGCTGAAGGCAATTTCATCTCGACCTCCCTGGCAACCCGATACTCAGTTCCCCTGGTTCTGTTGCCCAAGCCACTCAGGGTCCGGGTAGTCGACGGGTCCATACTACTCGATCCTATCACCCAGATCACCATCCCTCTCAGGATGGATGTACCACCGGGACACCATGAGCAGGTGTCCTTCCTGGTGCTTCCAGGGGGGACGGATGAGATCCTACTGGGCCTTCCCTGGTTGAGACAGCATGCTCCTATACTCAACTGGGCAACAGGGGAGATCTCATCCTGGGCAGGATCCTGTAGAGAGCACCTCGTGACTACCGAACCACCCGCTACCATTAGGTCGGTTGGGTCCTCAGGGAATACTGAGGGGCCGGGTTTACCGACACCTTATGAGGCCTACAGGGATGTCTTTTCCAAAAGGGCCGCAGATACTCTTCCTCCCCACCGGCCATATGATTGCCGAATAGACCTGAAGCCAGGCTCCGAGCCCCCTAGGGGCAGAGTGTATCCACTCTCTGCTCCAGAGACGGAGGCTATGTCCAAATATATTCAGGACAGCCTGGCGAAGGGGTTCATTCGCAAGTCTATTTCACCGGCTGGTGCAGGGTTCTTTTTTGTGCAGAAGAAGGAAGGGGATCTGCGCCCCTGTATCGATTACAGGGGATTAAATGCAATCACAATCAAGAACAAATACCCTTTGCCCCTCATTACTGAGCTATTTGATCGATTCCGCGGGGCAAAGGTCTTCACAAAGCTGGATCTACGCGGGGCGTATAATCTAGTGCGAGTCCGAAAGGGCGATGAGTGGAAGACCGCCTTTAACACCAGGGACGGTCACTACGAGTATCTAGTAATGCCCTTCGGACTCTGCAATGCCCCCGCCGTATTTCAAGACTTTGTGAATGACATTTTCCGGGATTTGTATCTTTCCGTGGTTGCATACCTGGATGACATTCTTATCTTCTCCCCCGATCTTACCACCCATCGGAGGGATGTCATCCGAGTACTTAAGAGGCTCCGCACCCATTCGTTATATGCTAAGCTGGAGAAGTGCGTTTTTGAACAGGAATCCTTGCCGTTCCTGGGGTACATAGTGTCCAGTCAGGGGTTAGCAATGGATCCGGGGAAGTTGGAGACAGTGATGAACTGGCCTGAGCCCCGCTCGCTGAAGGCGATCCAGCGATTCTTGGGGTTTATCAATTATTATCGCCAGTTCATTCCCAACTTCTCGACGGTGGCAGCACCCATCATTGCCCTTACCCACAAGGGCGCTAATCCCAAAGCATGGACACGGGAAACGGTAGAGGCATTTCACACTCTCAAAACTCACTTCTCCAGAGCTCCCATCCTTCATCGTCCAGACATCTCCAAACCCTTCCTACTGGAGGTAGACGCCTCTTCGGTCGGTGCAGGTGCAGTCCTGTACCAGAAAAACGAACGAGGAAGGAAACATCCGTGTTTCTTTTTCTCCAAGACCTTTTCTCCGGCCGAGAGGAACTACTCCATAGGGGATAGAGAGTTACTGGCGATGAAACTAGCATTCCAGGAATGGCGGCATCTCCTGGAGGGTGCGAAGCATCCATTTGAGGTTTTTTCTGACCACAAAAACCTCACATACCTCCAGACAGCACAACGCCTGAACCCAAGGCAGGCCCGTTGGTCTTTATTCTTCTCCCGGTTCCGCTTTATTATCCGCCACCTGGCCGGTGAGAAGAACGTACGGGCCGATGCCTTGTCACGTTGTATGGTTGTGTTGGAGGAGAACGAGGAGGAGCCTCGTCTTATACTACCCCCGGACAGCTTGAGGATGGTCACTCCCACTTCTTTGGACCAGGTGCCACCTGGCAAAACCCTCGTTCCCCCTGAACTACGGAACGAGGTGCTATCGTGGGCCCATGCCTCCAAGGTCGGGGGTCACTTCGGGGTCAAAAGGACCAGAGACCTGGTGACCAGGCATTATTGGTGGCCGAGACTACCCCAGGACATACAGGAATATGTGGGAGCCTGTATGTCGTGTGCTCGGAATAAGCCGTCCCGGCAGAGACCGGCAGGTCTTCTTCACCCACTGCCAGTGCCGGATCGTCCCTGGGAAGTGGTAGGGATGGACTTCCTGGGAGATCTGCCAAAGTCAGCAGGGCACAGGGTCGTATGGGTCATCACGGACCACTTCTCTAAAATGGTCCACTTGGTGCCTCTCCCACGACTCCCGACGTCACGTGCTCTCGCCACCTTGTTCATTCGGCATGTATTTAGGTTGCATGGCATGCCTGACAAGGTGGTGAGCGACCGGGGTCCCCAGTTCGCGTCTCGCTTCTGGAGAGAGCTCTGTAAGCTCCTGCAGATAGAGCTGAACATCTCCTCCGCATACCATCCCGAGACCAATGGACTAGTGGAGAGGACTAATCAGACCTTGGTAACTTACCTCCGCCATTTTATATACGCGCACCACGACAACTGGGCTAACCTCCTTCCTTGGGCCGAATTTGCCATTAACAATTCGGTCCATGAATCCTCTGGCCAGACTCCGTTCCTACTCAATAACGGACAACATCCCAGAATCCTGGTTCCGATGCCCATTACGTCACCCGATACTAGAGTGGAGGATTGGGCGACCAAGGCCCGGGAGATCTGGGATGACACCCAAGAGGCTCTTAAAAGGGCTAAAGACCGGATGGTGACAACGGCTGATGTTCGCCGCCACCCTGCACCATCCTTCGCCCCTGGTGACCTAGTATGGCTGTCCTCTAAGAATGTTAACCTACGGGTACAGGCAGCCAAATTCGCCCCTAGGTATCTGGGTCCGTTTAAAGTACTACAGCAGGTAAACCCAGTGGCATATCGACTCCAGCTCCCTCCACGCTGGGCTATAGCCAACACCTTTCACGTGTCCCTCCTGAAACCCGTACGACTTAATAAATTCTCGGGGTCCCTGCCGGCTCAAACCGACTCCCCGTCCGACGACCCTGAGGTGGCAAAACTTGTGGAGACAAAAGTCATACAGGGCAAGAGGTACTACCTCGTGGAGTGGGCCGGCCGTGGTCCGGAGCATAGATCCTGGGAGTTGGAGGATCATATCCGCGCCCCGGGTTTGATAGCGGCCTTCGAGCACGGACAGGGGGGGGGGGGCCTAGACGGGGGGGTAATGTTACATCTCGTGGCTCTCCTGAGGCAAGGACTGAGGCAGTCTC
Source organism: Anomaloglossus baeobatrachus (assembly GCF_048569485.1). Lineage (NCBI taxonomy): Eukaryota > Metazoa > Chordata > Amphibia > Anura > Aromobatidae > Anomaloglossus > Anomaloglossus baeobatrachus. Next base: position 537,777,274 of record NC_134355.1, read on the forward strand.
CCATTCCTTGCCTGCCACGAGCACTCCGGCTCCGCAGCGCCGAAGGTCTGCCAGACTGCGCAGTGTGCAGGAGATACCTTCTCAGAGAGGCAGCAGAAGGGTGACACCTAGTGGTTCTCCTGTTACAAGGAGTGAAGCGGTCTCCCATTCCTGGCCTGCCGCAGACTCTCCTGCTCAGCGGCCCCGAAGGTCTGCGAGGCTGCGCAATGTGCAGAGGTTTACTGCTCAGGGAAGCAGTGAGATTCCCGTTATCTCTGCACATTGTGAGACCGAGGATCCCGCCTCTATTTCCCAGAGGCAGGAGGGTGAGCATGTGCAATGCGTGGTGGGTCCTGATTCGCTCACTGACGTCACACGGCTTGATGACAAGGCTGGTGACGTGGTGAATCCTGACTGGCCAGGCTGGGACGTCGTGGACCCTGATTGGGTCAAGTCCGTCATCTCCGCCTCGCGCCCGCCCTCGGGTGGAGCTGCACCTCCTTAAAAGCTCCCCCTGCCATCATGGCGGCGCGCGACCGTCCTTCTATGTTTGGATGTCTGGCAGTGTGCTGCCACGCCACTGCTCAGGCATTACTGTCTCTTGTGGGCTTGGCCCTTGCTGCTCCGGCAGTACCTCGTTTGCAGGCCGTGTTCCTGCCTTGCTGCTCCGGCAGTACCCCCGTCAACAGGCCGTGTTCCTGTCCCAGGTGAGCTCCTCAAGTCTCAATTGGACTCACCTGGTTATTGAAAGCACACGTGCGTGGGCACCTCTGTGCTACCCTCGTGCCATATTCTCGTGACTTCCACTGGCACACGTGCGTGGGCACCTCTGTGCTTCCCCGTGCAACAGGTACACCGAGCCGTGAGATGTGTGCCATACAACCCTCACGGGTTAGGGCAGATCGGTGTACATAGATCGTCTGTGACATTCCAGACGATCGCTAGCAGCAACCCGCTCACTCTTCACCCACCATAGCGGCGGTCCCTTACACCGCACAGTGGACCTTGACCGGCGGAAGCTGTCCATTCCCCATCTTGGCACGCTTCCCCGGGTCCCCCTCATAACAGGAAGCAGTGAATATGCATGAGCCTAATGAGGGGCCCTGGAACAAGAATTAGCATCTACAGGAGCAGTGTACAGCCGCACTCGGTAAGTAAATCACGCTAGCTTTATTATTTTTTTCTTTAGTTTTATTTTATTTTTTTATATTTCCCAAGAGTCCGACCCCGCGGGTGCCTTTGAACCCACAGCGGTCGAACTATACAGTGCAGTCCACCCATCACTATTTTTTTCACAAAAAATGCATCAAATTTAGAATTAGCAAACGCACCAAAAAACGTGCAAAAAACACACCAAAAAGGAACAAAAAAATGCACCAAAAACGCACCACCATTGCAAGGATTTTTTTTTTACATTTCCAGGCAGTCTAGGACGAGGTTTTGGTTGCAGTTTGGATGCAGTTAAAACTGAAGCGTGTGCATATATCCTAAGGCTGTTTACTGGTGTGTTTGCAAACGCCTTAACCCCTTCCTACAGATATATGATGAGTTGCAGGTGGGAGAAGTATGGAGCATGTATATACTGTGCGTGTGGACTGGAAATCCCTGGGACAGAGTGGACCAGTTACAGCAGGGATACGCCATGAAGAATAAAATCTGAATGTTGAAGTGTACTGTGCTATTGAAAAGTCTGGCGGAAGCTTATCTTCCCATTACTATGTGTTTCAAATGAAAGAAAATGGACTGGTGAGTAAAGTTCTTGGGTTTGAAATAAACCGGGTGTGCATTTGTTCATGTGCAGTGGCTCCTAAAATGGACAACTTGGAGTTAGGGGGAGCCTTTGGCCCATCAGTGAGTACAATTGTCGCGGGCGGAGGAGGGGACGCCGCGCTCTCCCCACTGCTCGGGTCCGGCTGCCGCGGCTGCTGCGGCCTGCTGCTGCTCGGTGGCTCGAGCGATGGGCCGGATCCCGGGGACTCTGGCGGCGCTCCTCGCTCGTGAGTGAAAAGGGGGTTTGTTGGGTGTGGGAGTTGTCTATTGTCCGTGACGCCACCCACGGTTGTGGTGATTTGTAGACACCCCCGCTGCTCTGTATGGGGATCCCGGGAGTGATGGTATGGGGCAGCTGGATGTTAGTCCTCCCCTCCGTGGGTAGGGGGTTGGTTGTCCCGGGGCCCAGTGATGAGATGGGTGATGCAGGGCTTGGTGGGGTGCAGGGACGCGGGGGCAGCTCTGTGCCTTGCGGCACTGTGGTACTCACTCAGCCTGAGACGATGACACAGTTCTCGGTAAAACACACGGCTGGAAAGACGGTTCCCACGGATGGCTGCACTTGCTTTCCCCAGTAGGTGACGGTGACGGTCCCTTTTTCCTGCACCTAAGATGATGATGGTTGCGATTGGTTCCCACCGGTAACCCGCTCCCCGGCTTGGATATGGGCCGGAGGAGCCCTACTTTGCCCGCAGGCGCTGGCCCTGAGAAACTGGTGCCCTGGCGGTGGTGGTGTCTCTCTGTAACGGTTGGACTGTTGCCTTCAATCGGGACTTGGTTGTTGGGAGACAGTCGTCCCCTTCACTGACAGATTTGGCAAATTATGGCGACTCCTAGCCTTGCCGGGATCCAAAAGGCCCCTGCCCTGGTGCTGACTATTCTTCGTATACTGCTCCAGACCGCCGGGTCACCACCCATCCGCGGTCCTTCCAGCAACCTCCGAGCAGTCCCCCTGCAGACTATCACCGCCGTCTGCTGACCTTGCTGTCATAGTCCGGGGCACACACCCAGACCAGCTTCAGGCTTTACTACTCTCACTTTTCTGTCACTTCAGCTTTTCTCCTTAGCTCCACTACTACTTCACTCCTTACTCCTTCACTTCCCTAGCTGGACTGCCTGGTTCTCCCGCCTCCAGGGCTGTGAACTCCTCGGTGGGCGGAGCCAACCTCCTGGCCCACCCCCTGGTGTGGACACCAGCTCCTGGAGGAAGGCAACAAGGATTTTTGGGTTAGCTTTGGTGTTCCTAACTGGGGTGTAAGGTGTGGTGGTGTTTTGACCTGTGACCCCTGGCTTGCCCAGGGCGTCACATTCCCCCTTAGCAAAATGCAGACCGTCCGCGGGCTGCCCGTCCAACACCGGTTTTATTTTCTGAAAATATATAAAAAAGTAAACGGTAACATATTTACATCTTATGACATCATCCCACATCGGGAGGCACATTTCTTAAACGTTGCAAAACGGTTTACGGTTACGGTTTCCGCTCTCTCCCACCCAAGCAACCTGGCCCTGTTGCTGCCCCTACAACCCAGGCAGCACCCCTTGACCCAAGTCCAGCACAAGTCACCCGAGCGGGATCTGTCCTTCCCCTCCAGAGGGTAGCCACCGGTTCCAGTGGTGGCTGGGCCCCAGCCGGCTCTACTGCGGGCCCTCCCTCCAACCTGCCTCTCCGGAGGCGGCACTGCAGAAATGGTAACGGTAAACAACTTATTTACAAGCCACTAGCGTCTGTGGTTGCCCTGCAAGTTCACGGGCTTGTCCATGAGCAGTTCCTCATGCAACTTTTTAAACGGTCCCCTCGGGGACAACGGTGCCGGCAACGGCCGGTTGCAAATCACGGTAGAATCAGATGAAGCTTCGGTTTCATTTTACTTATCATCATCAGAACTTTCAAACAAAACTCAGTGGTGGTCCCAACGGGGACTGCTGCAGCGGGAATCCACTGCCCTTGAGGCGGCTACCACCGCAGAGGGTCGGCCCACTCCGGGACCGAGCGGTACATGGGGTTTTCCTCCCACTGGCAGTTCAACCCCGAACCACTGACAGCCGTTAGGAATGGCGGCGGAGGCGGCATACTTGGGACCTCTTCCTCCATCAACGACATTCTCTCCGGACCTCCAGCCGCGGTGCTGATGTCCGTCTCCCACTCAATCAGGGCCAGTTCTGGGGTTTGGGTGGACTGATCGCGACGTGGCACGGCTGCAGCGGCCCCTTGCTCACGGGCCCCCACTACGGCAACCATCCTTAGCATCTCTGCCTTCCAATCCATCAACTGCTGCAGGCTCTGCGCCCTCACCTTCACGCAGAACCGGCCCAACTCCCGCTCCAGCCACGCAGCGGTCCCGGCGGGGAGCTCATCCAGGCCGCAGTCCTCAAAAGCTACTCCGCCTCGTTTCCCCCAGAGCTTGGGTACTCCGGTGGCGGGTATTCCCGCACTCCAATTCGAGGACGCCGCCATCTCTCCATCTGCGTCCCCCTTAGCTTCTCTTTAGCCACTCCTCTATCGAGGCGGGGTTTTGGCCTTCGCACCTCTGCTACTCGAGAAGACGCTCGAGCGGGGACTTTTCGCGCCAAAGATGGCGGCTTCTGAAATTTTCCGGCCGGACACCTCTGGCGGTAACAAGGCGCACCTCTACCAGACGGCAGAGCGGTAAGATCCTGTTCGTGACGCCAAGTTGTCGCGGGCGGAGGAGGGGACGCCGCGCTCTCCCCACTGCTCGGGTCCGGCTGCCGCGGCTGCTGCGGCCTGCCGCTGCTTGGTGGCTCGAGCGATGGGCCGAATCCCGGGGACTCTGGCGGCGCTCCTCGCCCGTGAGTGAAAAGGGGGTTTGTTGGGTGTGGGAGTTGTCTATTGTCCATGATGCCACCCACGGTTGTGGTGATTTGTAGACACCCCCGCTGCTCTGTATGGGGATCCCGGGAGTGATGGTATGGGGCAGCTGGATGTTAGTCCTCCCCTCCGTGGGTAGGGGGTTGGTTGTCCCGAGGCCCAGTGATGTGGTGGGTGATGCAGGGCTTGGTGGGGTGCAGGGACGCGGGGGCAGCTCTGTGCCTTGCGGCACTGTGGTACTCACTCAGCTTGAGACGATGACACAGTTCTCGGTAAAACACACGGCTGGAAAGACGGTTCCCATGGACGGCTGCACTTGCTTTCCCCAGTAGGTGACGGTGGCGGTCCCTTTTTCCTGCACCTAAGATGATGATGGTTGCGATGGGTTCCCACCGGTAACCCGCCCCCCCCCCCCGCTTGGGTATGGGCCGGAGGAGCCCTACTTTGCCCGCAGGCTCTGGCCCTGAGAAACTGGTGCCCTGGCGGTGGCGGTGTCTCTCTGTAACGGTTGGACTGTTGCCTTCAATCGGGACTTGGTTGTTGGGAGACAGTCGTCCCCTTCACTGACGGATTTGGCAAATTATGGCGACTCCTAGCCTTGTCGGGATCCGAAAGGCCCCTGCCCTGATGCTGACTGTTCTTCGTATACTGCTCCAGACCGCCGGGTCACCACCCGTCCGCGGTCCTTCCAGCAACCTCCGAGCAGTCCCCCTGCAGACTATCACCGCCGTCTGCTGACCTTGCTGTCACAGTCCGGGGCACACACCCGGACCAGCTTCAGGCTTTACTACTCTCACTTTTCTGTCACTTCAGCTTTTCTCCTTAGCTCCACTACTACTTCACTCCTTACTCCTTCACTTCCCTAGCTGGACTGCCTGGTTCTCCCGCCTCCAGGGCTGTGAACTCCTCGGTGGGCGGAGCCAACTGCCTGGCCCACCCCCTGGTGTGGATACCAGCTCCTGGAGGAAGGCAACAAGGATTTTTGGGTTAGCTTTGGTGTTCCTAACTGGGGTGTAGGGTGTGGTGGTGTTTTGACCTGTGACCCCTGGCTTGCCCAGGGCGTCACACAATGACCTCCACACAAAATGCCACATTTAATCAGGGACATGATCTCAATGTAGAGTGCCAGGGCACTATGCAGCAGCAGCTTGCCCACGACCACTGTCTTCTGGCATCCTACATTACCAGTGGCCCTTGACATTCTAGACCAGCACTGGTGGTAACTGCCACGTTTTTCTCATTGGCTGTATTTAGTTTGTCATATAATATTTTAGGGGGGGATTTTATATTTTGCTCCAAAGTTGAGATCAAAATCCCAACAAAGGAGCGTAGCAAGGCTTTAATACTGTTAGTTACAAACTGTGTTTCTCTCCTCTTCAGGTATTCAATTCTGTGTTAGTGTAAGGTCATATGTCCTGTAATCATCTGATAGAATGGATTCTGCAGAGATCCACTTGCAAAATAATGTCTGCCTGATGTTTTTTAACTTGAGAGTCTATGGAGAACAGATCCGTTAATCGATTGATAATTATCTTATATTTGAAACGGATCCGGTAAGAAAAAAGTGGATCCCTTACAAATGTAAAAATAATGAATGATTGAATAACAATCCTTTAATGAATCCGTTCTCCATAGACTACTCATGTTAAAAAAAATGGATCTGACAAAAAAGTTGTGTTTTTAACAACGGATTTCTGCAGGATCCGTCTGTTCTAACTAATGATTACAGGACATGTGAACTCAGTCTTAAGGTCCAGTCACACTAAGCAACTTACCAGCGATCCCAACAACGATAGGGATCGCTGGTAAGTTGCTAGGAGGTTGCTGGTGAGCTGTCACACTGCGACGCTCCAGCGATCCCACCAGCAACCTGACCTGGCAGGGATCGCTGGAGCGTGGCTACACGAGTTGCTGGTGAGCTCACCAGCAACCAGTGACCAGCCCCCAGTCTCCTAGTTACAGCACACATCAGGTTAATTAACCCGATGTGTGCTGCAGCTAAATGTGCACAGAGCAGGGAGCAGCGCACACTGAGCGCTGGCTCCTTGCTCTCCTAGTTACAGCACACATCGGGTTAATTGCCTGATGTGTGCTGCAGCTAAATGTGCACAGAGCAGGGAGCAGCGCACACTGCTTAGTGCTGGCTCCTTGCTCTCCTAGTTACAGCACACATCGGGTTAATTACCTGATGTGTGCTGCAGCTACATGTGCACAGAGCAGGAGCCGGCAGCACAGGCAGTGAGAGCGGAGGAGGCTGGTATCAAAGGTAAATATCGGGTAACCAAGGACAGGGCTTCTTGGTTACCCGATGTTTACATTAGTTACCAGCCTCAGCAGAAGCTGGCTCCCTGCTCACTGCACATTAGTTGTTGCTGTCTCGCTGTCACACACAGCGATCTGTGCTTCACAGCAGGACAGCAACAACTAAAAAATGGCCCAGGACATTCAGCAACAACCAACGACCTCACAGCAGGGGCCAGGTTGTTGCTGGATGTCACACACAGCAACATCGCTAGCAACGTCACAAAAGTTGTTCGTTACCAGCGATGTTGCTAGCGATGTTGCTTAGTGTGACGGGGCCTTTAGGTGATGAATATACATTTTTATCATCCCATTAGTATAAGCCACATAAATATGCCAAAATCTGTGGGCCATAATATATTGTGATATGCCCCAATTTTTGCAAGGTTGAAAATAAAGACTTTCTTTTCTGATGGCTTCTCTAAAAATCCACTTAAAAATCCTACTATAATTCAACACTTAATATAAAAGGTGTAAGGGCTTATGCACACGTTGTGTCCTTCCCAGTGCAGAAATAAATGTACCCTCTGGCAGACGTGATGCTGCGTGTTGACAAAATTGACAAAACAAATGCATCCAAAACGCATGTGTGGCGCCCTGGACAAGCCAGGTCATCACAGGTACTACACCAACACACCCTACACCCCGGCTAGGCACACCTAAGTCAAACACAAATCCTTGTTGCCTTCCTCCAGGGGCTGATGTCCACACCAGGGGGTGGGCCAGGCGGTTGATCACACCCACCGAGGAGTTCACAGTCCTGGAGGCGGGAAGAGTTTCAGATTAGTTTTGGAGTGAAGTGGTAGAGGAGAAGCCTGACTGTGTCCGGGTTTGTGGCCCGGGCACA